>NC_064868.1:2791466-3391466 GCF_024139225.1 Suncus etruscus
TATAAATGCAAGTTTTAGAGCTTGTTGTATTTTTAGAATGCCTTTTTTCCCATTTGTTGTATTTTCCTCAAACTTCATCATAAGTTGTCAATATAAAAAGTCTTTAAAATTGTCACATAGTGTTTCATGATACAGACGATTAATCATTCACTTGCAAAAGGGCAAATAGCATAAATACAGCATCTACTAAGATTTGTGTATACATATAATTTTTACATATACGTTTTTGTACATGTTCATATTCTAATTTCTGTTTTAATAAATAACTTTATTTAAACTGTGTTTACAAACATAATTGTATTTAGGTTTCAGTAAAAAAAAAAAGAACACCTCCCTTCACCAATGCAACATTCCTATCACCATTTCCCCCTCATCCCCCACCCCCGCCGCCTGTATTCAAGACGGGCTTTCTACTTCCTTCACGCACTGACATATTTATGATACCGTATTTTTCGGCATATAAGATGACCGGGAGTATAAGACGACCCCCTAATTTTGCAGTTAAAACATAGGTTTAGGCCTATATTTACTGTATAAGACAGAACGTTCCTATGCTGCAATTGTATGTACCACAGAGAGCCAATCACAACAAGCAAAGGTTCAAAGGTTATACTGTAATAGGCTTCCTCTCTGACTCTGGCCAATCTGAGCAGGCTTTTGACAGTGTAGATTCGGGTCCAGAACATTGTCTAATTTGCATGCATAAAAAGCCTGCTTGCATTGGCTGAGTTAGAGAGGAGGTCCGAGCAGCCTTGCAGTGATTGGTGCAGGATCAAGTTGGAAAATTCATTTTGTGGCAATATTCAGATAATTTTCATTTAGCAACATATTGAAACATTTTTCGGGATATACTCGGCGTATAAGATGACCCCCAATTTTTGGTTGACATTTTTTTGTTTCAAAACTTGTCTTATACGCCGGAAAATATGGTAGTTCTCAATGTAGTTATTTCTCTAATTGCACTTACCACTCTTTGTGGTGAGCTTCAAATGGTCAGCTGGTCGTTTCAGCCCTCATTTCTGGGAATTATTTCAATAATGTCTTTTATTTCTTAAAACTTAGGGATGAGTGAGACTATTCTGTGTCTCTCTCTCCCCCTGACTTATTTCACTCAGCATAATAGTTTCCATGTGATACATCTATAGCAAAATTTTATCACTTCATTTCTCCTGTGGGCTGTAGTATCCATTGTGTATAAGTACCACAGTGTCTTTACCATTCATCTGTTAAAGGCCATTTTGCTGTTCCCAGAGTCTGGGTATTGTAAATAGTGCTGAAATAATATAAGTGTGAGGAAGGGATTTTTGTATTGCATTTTTAAATTCCTAGGGTATAGCTGGATCAAATGGGACCTCAATTTCCAGGTTTTTGAGAAATCTCCATATTGTTTTTCATAAGGGTTGGACTAGGCAGCATTCCCACCAGCAGTGAATGAGAGTTCCTTTCTCTCCACATCCCCACAATCACCGATTGTTCTTATTATTTGTGTTGTGTGCCAGGCTCTGTGGCATGAGATGATATTTCATTGTTGGTTTGATTTGAATCTCCCTGATGATTAATGATGTAGAACATTTTTAATGTGCCTTCCGGCCATTCTTATTTCTTCTTTGAGAAATTGTTCATTTCTTCTTTCTATTTTTTTGATGGTGTTGGATTTTATTTGTAAAGTTCTGTCAGTACCTTGCATATCTTAGATATTAGCCCTTTATCTGATGGTGTTGGGTGAATAGCTTCTCCCATTCTGTGGGTGGCTTTTGTATCTTAGGCATATTTTGGTTGAGGTGCAGAAGACACTCAGCTTAATATAGTCTTATCTGTTTGACTCTGGTTCCTCTTGTTTGGAGAGTGCTGTTTTTCTCCTTGAAGACGCAGTTAGTCTCAATGTTTTGGAGTGTTTTAGCTATGTGTTGTTCTATATACCTTATAGTTTGGGGTCTGATATCAAGATCTTTAATCCACTTGGATTTGACCTTTATGCATGGTGTTAGATGGAGATCTGAGTTCGTTTTTATGCAAGTGGCTGACAAGTTGTGCCAACACCACGTGATGAAGAGGCATTCCTTGTTCCATTTTGCAAACATTACCCCTTTATCAAGATTAGTTGATTGTACGTCTGGGTAACATTCTCTGAATATTCTAGTCGATTCCACTGATTTGAGAGTCTGTCTTTACTCCAATACCATGCTGTTTTATTGACTATAGCTTTGTACTACAGATGGGTAAAGTGATGCATCCTATATTACTTTTACCAAGGATAGCTCTAGCTATTCACAGTGTTTATTGATCCAGATGAATTTCAGGAGTATTTGATCCACTTCAAGGGAAAATAAAAATCTGTAAGGCAGTATAACAAGTATAGCAAGTATGCCACCTGATATTTTCATAATTATTAGTAAAAAAAGTTTTGTAACTATGATAATATATTATTGAATAATGATAGAAATCACATAGAAAAAATTTACCTGGTAATGTGAAGAAGAGTACAAAATGTTCTTGTATATAGTGGTTATAGAGAATGAAAAAATGACAAATTATAATTAAGGAAATACATAACCACATTTGTTTAATGTATGAAGGTAAATTCTAAAAGAATCTGCTGAAAAGAGTTGAACATTGCTTCTGAAAATGGACAATAGGGTGGTGGTTAGAGTTGGGTTACATAAAAATAAATACATTTTTTCATAAAATATTGGCACTTACCATTGTTGACACTGATGATTATTTTTGATATTTTAAATCATAGTATTGCATATATGCTTGTAATCTCTCTTTACCTCATTATTGATGTAGTTAGTCATTTTGGAGATTTATCTTCACAATGAGTTTTGGCTAGCGCTCATCACTTACTTTGGTCAATGGGAGAGTATTGAGTTTAAAAAGCATTGTATGGTACTGACAGAACTATACAAGAAAAAAAAAACAACTAACCCCATCAAAAAATGGGGAGAAGAAATGAACAGACACTTTGAAAAAGAAGAAAGGCAAATGGCCAAAAGGCACATGAAAAGATGTTCAACATCACTAATCGTCAGGGAGATGCAAATCAAAACTACTATGAGGTACCACCTCACGCCACTGAGATTGGCACACATCACAAAAAAGGAAAACAAGCAGTGCTGGCGGGGATGTGGAGAGAAAGGAACTCTTTTTCACTGCTGGTGGGAATGCCGTCTAGTACAACCTTTATGGAAAGCGATATGGAGATTCCTTCACAAACTGGAAATTGAGCTTCCATACGATCCAGCTATACCACTCCTAGGAATATACCCAAGAAACACAAAAATACAATACAAAAATCCCTTCCTTACTCCTATATTCATTGCAGCGCTATTTACAATAGCCAGACTCTGGAAACAACCAAGATGCCCTTCAACAGATGAGTGGCTGAAGAAACTGTGGTACATATACACAATGGAATACTATGCAGCCATCAGGAGAGATGAAGTCATGAAATTTTCCAATACATGGATGTACATGGAATCTATTATGCTGAGTGAAGTAAGTCAGAGGGAGAGAGAAAGACGCAGAATGGTTTCACTCATCTATGGGCTTTAAGAAAAATGAAGGACATTTTTAACAGTATCTCAGAGACAAGAGAGATGAGGGCTGGTAGGTGCAGCTCAGGACATGCAGCTCATCACATAGAGTGATGAGTGCAGTTGCAGAGATGACTACACTGAAAACTATCATAAATTGTGAATGAATGAGGGAAGTAGAAAGCCTGTCTCGAGTACAGGTGCAGGGGGGTGGGGAGGAGGGAGATCTGGGAAATTGGTGGTGGGAATGTTGCACCGGTGAAGGGGGGTGCTCTTTACATGACTGTAATCATACAACTATAATCATGTTTGTAATCACAGTGTTTAAATAAAGATAAAAAAATTTTATTTTGAGCATATAATCTTAGAACTCAATAAATTGACTTGATTAAATATTAAAAAAAGCATTGTATACTCGGTAATTCCACTTCTAGGGCTCTGTTGATGCTTTACCCTTCCTGACTTTTCATCATATTAATATTTTCTTTCTATTTTTGTTATTTTTTTTTGTTTTTGTGTGACACCCACCAGCACTTAAGAGTTACCATTGGCTTTGAGCTCAGATATTACTCCTGGCAGGCTTGAGGAACCAATAGAATGCCAGGGACTGAACTAGGTTGGCATCGTGCAAGACAAGTGCCTTATTAGTTGTGTTATAGCTCTGGCCCACTTCTTTATGATTTTTATTTTTAATGCCATTTTGTAAGCTCATACTTGTATGAACGTTTATTATGGGAATACTCTGAAAACAGTAGAAGCTGTGATTTTCCATGGAAGACTATTAATTTTACTTGGAGGTAACTCTCTGGTGTCTGAGAATCCAAGGGCTACTACTGGCTTAGCAGAGTATACCTGATATGTGTTTGTTCAATGTTGCAGAGCTATTTAGGCTAGTAGTGAGGGGACCACCAGAATCACCTCTATTATGTACAGTGATCAATAGAGCTACACCCAAGGGTGCTTGGGTTGCCATGTGATGCTGGAGAGCAAAACATGAATTTCACATGCTAGATTGCATGTCTACCCTTTGAATAATTTCTCCAATCCCTCTTACTTTTATCTGTAATTACCTTCAATAATTACTAACCCAAGACAATACTACTTTCTTAGCTCAAAGCGTTTTAAACACAAATAAAATATAATTTTTAACCCAAAACACAATTTGGAATGTGTATGGACTTTTGGAAAATTCTCTTTCTTTCTGTCTCTCATCTAGATGCAAGATTTAGAGACAAATTTTTCTTATTATATAAGTTGCATATATACTTAAAATGCTGATTGCTGAAAATATAAAACTTAGAAACCTAGATATAGTCACAAAAGAAAATGATATTCCACGTGTTTCAAGGACCCCTTTCTAGGCCAATCACTGTTTTGAGTTCATGTTGACATCTATAGGAGAAATATTCAACTAAATGTTTACTTCCAGACTTTCCTTGTCCTTTTTCACTCATTCACACATTTTCAAAGATTTTATATATGTTTGTTGTTATTTCATTATTCTGTGTTTTTCAGAGCATTTATTGTATTTCCTGCCCCTCATTTTAGAAAACAAATTTCAAAGAGAGCATGTGTCCTGGATCAATACCTTGAGACAGATTGAATAATGTTAGCCCCTTCTTTTAAGCATTCAATTCCTGGAAGAATAATTTCAGAAAGCCATTGAAAATTTCCAAAGTCAGCTTTTTCAATGCCAGAAATAAAAGCACTCTGCTCTCAAGAGACTTGTATATCAGTACCTGGCCTTAGTGATTGTAGAAGTTTCTTTGAATGAAAAAAAAATTGGCGTATCTTAACTATCCAACTTTGAACAACAGCAATTACATAACTTAAACTACCTTGAAAATTATTTTTATCTTTTCATGTCAGATGAGTAATGTGCTGATGTGGTAACAAGTCAGACGTCACATAACATGGAGGCACATTTCACACAAATGTGTAAGTACCCAATCATCATGCTGTTAACTGAAAAAGGATCTGCAGATACTTATAAACACAACTCATTTTATAATAGAGCATATAAATAATGTTAATAGAACATTTCATTTCTATACATAATTATGATAAATTAATTCTTAAGTGGCTACTGACAGTATAGATATTTTCTAATGAAACCTGTGTAAGAATAGCATTTATTTATACTCTTGCATAAACAGAAATCATATCACCTACTAAAAAAACCAACCTAATAGTCATTTTATGTAAAAATGATGATCTGTAACATGTAGACCTCTAAAAAATAAGCCTAGTATTGCATAACTTTCTTCTTTAATATGTAAATATTGTCACAAATATATGTTCATTTATAATAAATATTTGTGTTAAATGGTAACTATGTTTTCCTTATGAATAATATGAATTTTATTTTTGTTCAAATAATACTTAACCTTGTCAAAAAATAAACAATAGAAAGACTGACAGTCTCTTTAAAAATTTGAGTTGTCTTGAAGGATCTCTTTCCTTCTTGGGAGCCGGGACTGTTAGCCAGCATGGGGTACTGAGTGCTTCTGCCATGCCAATGGACTTTTTATCCAGGACTAGAAGGGTTGCGGGGCTTAGGTCACCCCAGCACCCTTCCACCTTCTTCCTCAAGAGCTCCATGGCTACCCGTGGGCCACACGCCCAGGGGGCCAGAGGGGTGGTTCCCAAATAGGAGTTTAAAGGATACCCCAGGCTCTCCCCATTTCCCACTCAGCTCCAGAGGAAGGGTTTGGATGGGGGTGGTGAAATTCCAGGCTTCCAGCTCTTTTTTTTTTAATTTAAACACCTTGATTACATACATGATTGTGTTTGGGTTTCAGTCATGTAAAGAACACAACCCATCACCAGTGCAACATTCCCATCATCAATGTCCCAAGTCTCCCTCCTCCCCATCCAACCCCCGCCTGTACTCTAAACAGGCTCTCCATTTCCCTCATACATTCTCATTATTAGGACAGTTCAAAATGTAGTTATTTCTCTAACTAAACTCATCCCTCTTTGTGGTGACCTTCCTCAGGTGAGCTGGAACTTCCAGCTCTTTTCTCTTTTGTGTCTGAAAATTATTCTTGCAAGAATGTCTTTCATTTTTCTTAAAACCCATAGATGAGTGAGACCATTCTGCGTTTTTCTCTCTCTCTCTGACTTATTTCACTCAGCATAATAGATTCCGTGAACATCCATGTATAGGAAAATTTCATGACTTCATCTCTCCTGACAGCTGCATAATATTCCATTGTGTATATGTACCACAGTTTCTTTAGCCATTCGTCTGTTGAAGGGCATCTTGGTTGTTTCCAGAGTCTTGCTATGGTAAATAGTGCTACAATGAATATAGGTGTAAGGAAGGGGTTTTTGTATTGTATTTTTGTGTTCCTAGGGTATATTCCTAGGAGTGGTATAGCTGGATCTTATGGAAGCTCGATTTCCAGTTTTTGGAGGAATCTCCATATCACTTTCCATAAAGGTTGGACTAGACGGCATTCTCAGCAGCAGTGGATAAGAGTTCCTTTCTCTCCACATCCCCGCCAACACTGATTATTCTCATTCTTTGTGATGTGTGCCATTCTCTGTGGTGTGAAGTGGTATCTTATCGTTGTTTTGATTTGCATCTCCCTAATGATTAGTGATGTGGAGCACTTTTTCATGTGTCTTTTGGCCATTTGTATTTCTTCTTTGTCAAAGTGTCTGTTCATTTCTTCTCCCCAGTTTTTGATGGGATTAGAATTTTTTTTCTTGTAAAGTTCTGTCACTGCCTTGTATATTTTGGAGATTAGCCCCTTATCTGTTGGGTATTGGGTGAATATGTATCCTGGGCACTATTTCCTTTGAGGTGCAGAAGCTTCTCAGCTTAATATATTCCCATCTGTTAATCTCTGCTTTCACTTGCTTGGAGAGTGCAGTTTTCTCCTTGAAGATGCCTGTAATATCCTGGAGTGTTTTGCCTATGTGCTGTTCTATATATCTTATGGTTTTGGGGCTGATATCGAGGTCTTTAATCCATTTGGATTTTATCTTTGTACATGATGTTAGCTGGGGGTCTAAGTTCAATTTTTTGCAAGTGGCTATCCAATTGTGCCAACACCACTTTTGAAGAGGCTTTCCCTGGACCATTTAGGATTTCCTGCTCCTTTATCAAAAATTAGGTGATTGTATGTCTGGGGAACATGTTCTGAGTATTCAAGCCTATTCCACTGATCGAGGACTGTCCTTATTCCAATACCATGCTCTTTTGATAACTATTGCTTTGTAGTACAGTTTAAAGTTGGGGAAACTAATTCCTCCCATATTCTTTTTCCCAATGATTGCTTTAGCTATTCGAGGGTGTTTATTTTCCAAATAAATTTCAAAAGTGCCTGATCCACTTCTTTGAAGAATGTCATGGGTATCTTTAGAGGGACAGCATTAAATTTCTTTAATGTCTTTGGGAGTATTGCCATTTTGATGATGTTAATCCTGCCAATCCATGAGCAGGTTATGCTTTTCTCTTTCCGCGTGTCCTCTCTTATTTCTTGGAGGAGAGTTTTATAGTTTTCTTTGTATAGCTCCTTCACATTTTTAGTCAAGTTGATTCCAAGATATTTGAGTTTTTGTGGCACTATTGTCAATGGGTTGTTTTCTTAATGTCCATTTCATCTTTATTACTACTGGTGTATAGAAAGGCCATTGATTTTTATGTGTTAATTTTGTAGCCTGCCACCTTGCTATATCAGTCTATTGTTTCTGGAAGCTTTTTGGTAGAGTCTTTAGGGTTTTCTAAGTAGAGTATCATGTCATCTGCAAACAGTGAGAACTTGACTTCTTCCTTTCCTATCTGGATTCCCTTGATATCCTTTTCTTGCCTAATCGCTATAGCAAGTACTTCCAGTGCTATGTTGAATAGGAGTGGTGAGAGAGGACAGCCTTGACTTGTGTCAGAATTTAGAGGGAAGGCTTTTAGTTTTTCTCCATTGAGGATAATATTTGCCACTGGCTTGTGGTAGATGGCCTTAAATATATTGAGAAAGGTTCCTTCCATTCCCATCTTGCTGAGAGTTTTGATCAAGACTGTTTGTTGGAACTTATCAAATGCTTTCTCTGCATATATTGATATGATCATGTGGTTTTTATTTTTCTTGTTGTTGATGTTGTGTATTATGTTGATAGATTTACGGATGTTAAACCATTCTTGCATTCCTGGAATGAAACCTACTTGATCGTAGTGGATGATTTTCTTAATGAGGCATTGAATCCTATTTGCCAGGTATTTGTTGAGGATCTTTGCATCTGCATTCATCAGTGATATTGGTCTGTAATTTTGTTTTTTGTAGCATCTCTGTCTGGTTTAGGTATCAAGGTGATGTTGGCTTCATAAAAGCTATTTGGAAGTGTTTCCGTTTGTTCAATTTCATGAAAGAGTCTTGCCAGGATTGGTAGTAGTTCCTCTTGGAAAGTTTGAAAGAATTCATTAGTGAATCCATCTGGGCCTGGGCTTTTGTTTGTTTGGCGGATATTTGATTACTTTTTTAATTTCATCAATGGTGATGGGGGTGTTTAGATATGCTACATCCTCTTCCATCAACCGTGGAAAATTATAAGAGTTCAAGAATTTATCCATTTCTTCCAGGTTCTCATTTTTAGTGGCGCAGAGTTTCTCAAAGTAGTTTCTGATTACCCTTTGAATCTCTGTCTTATCAGTAGTGATCTCTCCTTTTTCATTCCTAATACGAGTTATCAAGTTTCTTTCTCTCTCTTTCTTTGTTAGGTTTGCCAGTGGTCTATCAATCTTGTTTATGTTTTTCAAAGAACCAACTTCTGCTTTCGTTGATCTTTTGGATTGTTTTTTGGGTTTCCACTTCATTAATTTCTGCTCTCAGCTTTGTTATTTCCTTCTGTCTACCTATTTTTGGATCCTTTTTTTGAGCACTTTCTAGTTCTATTAGCTGTGTCATTAAGCTACTCAGGTAAGCTCCTTCTTCCTTCCTGATGTGTGCTTGCAAAGCTATATATATTCCTCTTAGTACTGCTTTTGCTGTGTCCCATATGTTCTGATAGTTTGTGTCTCTATTGTCATTTTTTTCTAGGAAGGTTTTGATTTCCTCCTTGATTTCATCTCAGACCCACTGGTTATTGAGTATGAGGCTGCTTAACTTCCAGGTGTTAATTTTTTTCTTCCGAGTCCCTTTGGAATTCACAAATAATTTCAGAGCCTTGTGGTCAGCGAAGGTAGTCTGCAAAATTTCTATTCTCATGATTTTATGGATGTATGTTTCATGTGCCACCATGTAGTCTATCCTGGAGAATGTCCCATGTACATTGGAGAAGAATGTGTATCCAGGTTTCTGGGGATGGAGTGTCCTATATATATCCACTAGGCCTCTTTCTTCCATTTGTCTCCTCAGGTCTAGTATATTCTTGTTGGGTTTCAGTCTGGTTGACCTATCCAGTGTTGACAAAGCCATGTTAAGGTCCCCCACAATTATTGTGTTGTTATTGATATTAATTTTCAGATTTGTCAAGAGTTGTATTAAATAATTTGCTGGCCCCTCAACCGGTGCATATATGTTTAGGAGAGTTATTTCTTCCTGCTCTACATACCCCTTGATTAATATAAAATGTCCATCTTTGTCCCTTACAACATTCCTGAGTATAAAGTTTGCATTTTCTGATATTAGTATGTCCACTCCAGCTTTTTATGGGTGTTGTTTGCTTGGATAATTTTTCTCCAGCCTTTTATTTTGAGTCTATGTTTGTTCTGACTATTCAGGTGCGTTTCTTGTAGGTAGCAGAAGGTTGGATTGAGTTTTTTGATCCATTTAGCCCCTCTGTGTCTCTTGATTCATGCATTTAGTCCATTGACGTTGAGAGAAAGAATTGTCCTGGGATTTAGTGCCATCTTTATATCAAAGTTTTTTGTGTCTTTTGGTTAGTCTTGTCTTAAATTAGGTCTTTCAGTTTTTCTCTCAAGACTGGTTTTGTGTCTGTAAAGTTTCTGAGCTGTTTTTTGTCTGTGAAACCATGTATTCTTCTGTCAAACCGGAATGTGAGTTTTGCTGGGTATAGTATTCTGGGTGAAGCATTCATTTCATTCAGTCTTCTCACAATATCTCACCACTGCTTTCTGGCATTGAGTGTTCCGGGTGACAGGTCTGCTGTAAATCTCAAGGAGGCTTGCTTGAACGTAATTTCCCCTTTTGATCTTGCTGTTTACACAATTCTGTCTCTATCTGTGGGATTTGTCATTATGACTAGGATGTGTCTTGGGGTGGTTTTTCTGGGTCTCTTTTGGTTGGTACTCTTCGAGCATGCAGGATTTGATCACATATATTCTTTAGCTATGGAAGTTTATCTTTAATGATGTTCTTGACTGTTGATTCTTCCTGGAAATTTTCTTTCTGGGTCTCTGGGACTCCAATGATTCTTAAGTTGTTTCTGTTGAGCTTATCATAGACTTCTATTTTCATCTATTCCCATTCTTTAACTAATTTTTCCATTGTCTGCTCATTTGCTTTAAGTTTTTTTTCCAATCTCTCCTGCTGTAGGGAATTGTTATGTATCTCATCTTCCAAAGCACCAAGTCTTTTATCAGCTTCTGATACTCTGTCCCAGAGCTTAACCATTTTGTCATGCACTTTATTTACTTAGTTTTTCAGGCCTGTTAGTTGACATGTTATTTCAGTTTGGAGTTTTGTGGTTTCTGTCTTCATATTTTCTTGGTTCTTTTTAGTGTTCTGTTCATCTCTATCCATGGTTTCTTTGAGTTCTTTGAGCATCTTCCATATTGCTAGTCTAAAGTCCTTATCTGAGAGGTTGATTAGTTGATTGGTCATTATCTGGTCATCAGAATTGTCATCTTCATTCTCTATGTCTGATGCTGGCCTGCATTGTTTCCCCATTGTCAGACTTGTACTGTGGGTTTTTCTACATGCCTTGGTGGTCTTCATTGGCTATATGATGCAGGCAGCACACTCCTCGGGCTCCGCCCTTTCTGGATGGGCTGACTTGCCTCTAAGGGAGGGGAGTCCTCTGTGGTTGAAGTCTCACACTTGATCAAATCTTAGGCCCGAGCATGCAACAGAGAAGACAGTCCGGAGAGAAATGCTTGCTTCTGTAATATAGCATAGTTCTTAGTGTGATTTTTTTCTTCTTGTTGCGATGGTGTTCTTTTCTTAGAAAGAGCACATGGCCGCATAGCGAAGCGAAGCTAAGTGCTCTGCTGGAGCCTCTTTTCGTCCCACTCCCAAGAGTTTCACGCCAGAGGACAGTAGACAGACATACACAGGTAGGACTCACAGGTTTTCACAGTTGGGCCCCACTGGGCAGGCGTAGTTTCGTGGATTTTCCCAGCCTGATGTCCCAAACAGGGGACCCGGCTTCTGCAAAAGCTTGCCGGTTTTTATGTTCTGGAGTCCCGCCCTGAAAATGACCTCTGGGAGAGCGAGTTTTCTCAGGCTTCCAGCTCTTGAAGAATCTTTCCTTCCTGGGAGCTTGGAATGTTTGCCAGCATGGGGAATGGCAGCACAAGAACACAAGAGGTGCTGGTTTCAGGAAGTCGCAGGCAATTTTCCTTCCTACCCCTGTTCATTCTGAAAGTTTAGACAATTATTTTGATATCATTAGGTTTAATCTGTTTGTCATATAGTGTATGTCTATTTTGTATACATTTCTTCCTGCCTTGGCCCACCACTCAGATGCTCACTCCCAACACCTATTGTCCCAATTTGACCATTTTACCCCCAGTTATTGGCTCCCTGTGAAGCACATTGTTGTCTTCACCCAAGCTAGCTGCCAGCCAGCTACCAAGGTGAAAAGATGGACTCTCAGGATGAATAGAAACCAGTACTCTATTCCTACTTATCTGCTCTCAGCAGCTGCCTATCCTTCACCTTCCTTCACTTTGTAAATGTGGTTGCTACCATACTAGGTTTCTGATTTGTTCCCACTGAAAGGCATTTTCTGATATGGAACTGTTAGGAGTAATTTTTCAGACTCCTGCAGGCCATATCACAGACCAAATTGGCATCCAGGATTCAGCACTCTCCTCCCGACTATTTTTAATGACATAAAAGGGACATGCGTATATGAATATCCTAGATATATTTCCTTAACTGCTATAACTCTTATTGAATATTCCCTTATACAGTGATAATTGAGCCCACTGTTTTTTTGTTTGTTTGTTTTTCTTTATTTGTGATCAGTTTAATAAGGAATTATGGTAGAAGAGTCTTTTGCTTTAGAATTCATGTTAGAACCAAGTTAACGGGATTGTTGGACTTGTTCCCTCGGCTCCCCAGAGGCACCAATAATACATTGTGGCATTGTTCCTCTTTTGCATAGGCACATTAAAATGAGAAAATACTACAAATGCAAACAAGTTATATTCTAATAAAGATAGAAACACAAATTTTTTAATGCAGTTAGTCTTATACCCTGAACACTGGCATAATAACTTGGCTCAGGCCTACAAAGAATGGACATTGCCCATACACCCATGAACCATCGACCATCTACAGAAATAACCACAACTGTCTACAACATCACCAGGAGGCAAACCTCTACCAGGTGTGACCCTGCTGATACCCTGGCAGTGACATTACTCCAGGGAGTGTTCCCTTGACACCCAGATGACTCAGCAACAGCAGCAACTTGCTTGCAGGGCAGGACACTTCACATCTGATGGTAGGTGAAACTGGAGGACACTCCACATCCTGACTTTGATGAAACACATAAACCAGAATCTTTAACTACAGAAACTGGACAACAACAGCTAATGTGTGAAAAAATTTCGCCACAAAGAGTGACTTGGGTCGGACAACCTACTATGCCTGGAACCTGAAGTTGGTCTTATGCCAGAGAATTTTAGGAATAAAGTCTCTTTGTATTGAGGATAATGCTTTTTCCATTTTACCCATATTTTGCTGGGCCTATGCAAACAGCAACACTTGCCACTTTCACATCATTATTGTTGTGCTTTTTCTTGTCTGTGAAACCATGTATTCTTCCATCAAACTGGAAAGTGAATTTTGCTGGATACAGTATTCTAGGTGAAGCATTCATTTCATTCAATCTTGTCACAATATCCCACCACTGCTTTCTGGCATTGAGTGTTTCTGGTGACAGGTCTGCTGTAAATCTCAAGGATGCTCGCTTGAATGTAATTTCCCCTTTTGATCTTGCTGTTTTCAGAATTCTGTCTCTATCTGTGGGATTTGTCATTGTGACTAGGATGTGTCTTGGGTGGTTTTTCTAGTGTCTCTTTTGGTTGGTACTCTTCGAGCATGCAGGATTTGATCACATACATTCTTTAGCTCTGGAAGTTTCTCTTTAATGATGTTCTTGACCGTTGATTCTTCCTGGAAATTTTCTTCCTGGGTCTCTGGGACTCCAATGATTGTTAAGTTGTTTTTGTTGATCTTATCATAGACTTCTATTTTCATCTGTTCCCATTCATTGACTAATTTTTCCATTGTCTGTTCATTTGCTTTAAGTTTTTTCCAATCTCTCCTGCTGTAGGGAATTGTTATGTATCTCATCTTCCAAAGCACCAAGTCTATTCTCAGCTTCTGATGCCCTGTCCCAGAGCTTAACCATTTTGTCATTCACTTCATTTACTGACTTTTTCAGGCCTGTTAGTTGACATGTTATTTCAGTTTGGAGTTTTGTGATTTCTGTCTTCATATTTTCTTGGTTCTTATTAGTGTTCTGTTCAACTCGATCCATGGTTTCTTTGAGTTCATTGAGCATGTTCCATATTGCTAGTCTAAAGTCCTTATCTGAGAGGTTGATTTGTTGGTTGGTCATTATCTGGTCATCAGAATTGTCATCTTCATTCTCTATGTCTGATGCTGGCCTGCGTTGTTTCCTCATTGTCAGACTTGTATTGTGGGTTTTTCTACATGCTGTGGTGGTCTTCATTGGCTACATGATGCAGGCAGCACACTCCTCTGGCTCCGCCCTTTCTGGATGGGCTGACTTCCCTCTAAGGGAGTGGAGTCCTCCATGGATGAAGCCTCATACAGGTTCAAATCTTAGGCCCGAGCACGCAGCAGAGAAGACATTCTGGAGAGAAATGTTTGCTTCTGTGATCCAGGACAGTTCTTAGTGTGATTTTTTCTTCTTGTTGCGATGGTGTTCTTTTCTTAGAAAGAGCGCATGGCCACGTAGTGAAGTGGAGCTAAGTGCTCTGCTGGAGCCTCTTTTCGTCCCACTCCCAAGAGGTTCACGCAACAGGATAGTAGACAGACACACACAGGCAGCACTCACAGTTTTTCACAGTCGGACCCCACTGGGCAGGCGTAGTTTCGTGGATTTTCCCAGCCTGGCATCACAAACAGTGGACCCGGCTTCTGCAAAGCATAGCCGGTTTTTACGTTATAGAGTCCCGCCCTAGAATTGGCCTCTGGGAGAGTGAGTTTTCTGGAGCCTCTTTTCAGCCCACTCCCAAGAGGTTCACGCAACAGGATAGTAGACAGACACACACAGGCACCACTCACAGTTTTTCACAGTCGGGCCTCACTGGGCAGGTGTAGTTTTGTGGATTTTCCCAGCCTCTTCTGCTTTTTCATAACTCTTATCCTTTTTTTAAAAAAAGGAAGAGCTTACTAAAATTTCTGCTGGTGCTTCCATGAATTCACTGTGATTGAATAGTTTTCAAAAGTATTCTTTCCTTTCTCTTCCATTTCTTTAGTTTTTCTTTCCACTTTCAATTTTATTTTTAAAATGTTGCTTTTGGTCTTCCTAAAATATATTATCAGTTATGTCAGTTATGTAATGCATTTTCTTTAAATAAATTTAAAAAATCGGAAAAAAATTTGAGCTGTCTGGGTTGAAATGATTGTACCAGATAAGGGTTGCACTGGTGAAGGGGGGGTGTACTTTGTATGACTAAAACACAAATATAAACATATTTGTAACCATGGTGTTTAAATAGATATTTTTAAAAATTTAAAAAAGAACAATAAAAGTTTAAAAAGCTTATCTTGAATACTACTGACTCATTTTTAATTCCTAGCACTCCATATGTTCCTGCAAGCACTGACAGAAGTGATTCCTAAGTGCAGAGTCAGGATGAGTACCTCTGGGAGTTGCCTAAGAATTAAAGAAAAGAAAGTTTGAGTGCTAGAATTCACTGACTTGTGTTTTCACTCTAGATTTGTCACAATTGCTATATTTGAACACAGAAAATCTAATCCTACAGACTCAGAACTTTGAAATATTTATAAATCTTTTCTATCATTAATTTTAAGGGAAAGGTCAATTTAAGACAAAGTGTAAGTTTTCTTAAATATTAATTGATTACTGTGATATTTTCTCATTCAGATAAAATATCATTAGCAAAAGGATAAAAAATGAACCATTTTAAAAGATTTATTCTAAAGATTAAGTATGAAAGATCAAAAATAGAGAGACTGGAGGGATAATACCGATTGAAAGTATATGCCTTGCATGCTCCTGACTAGGGTTCTATCCTAGGCATCAAACTGCCCACCATGCACTGCAGACCAATGCTTTAGAGGATACTCCAGCAGTGATGGCTCTGGTTCTGGGGGTCTCAGCATTAGCTAGGTGACTCTGGTGGACCCCAGAACTACAGTACCTGAGCCGATGCAGCAGAATATTCGTGGGACTGCTTACTAAACTGCCAAGCTGGCTTGAATGTCACTGTAAATGGCTCTCAGGCCTCCTGAGAACCACATAGGAGCCCCCACTTTGCAAAACCACAACAGACAATTATGCCCACATTGTTTCAAAGGTGCTTATCATTTGTATGCCACACACACACATATATAGATTAATTTTTTAATTTATCTCAACTTTGCGTAGATTTTTTCCCTCAAAAATCCATTCATGAAATATATGTACACTTTCTAAAAATTATTCAGAGGCAATCACCATATGCTTGGCAAGAATGTTATACAAAACTAAATAATGGGCTTCGCTCTCTATTAAAACTCTTTCTCTAGCACAACAGCCAGCATTTTCTAAGTTTGCAAACTTTGTAACTAAACACAGGTTGTGTGACAGCTTCTATTATTGCCCAATAGCAGCTCTAGTATGCTCCTCCTTCTAGGAGCTATGCCAATGTCTGATCACAGCTGTGAGCAATTTGAGTAAAAAATAAAGATGATTAATTAGGGGAACTAAGTCATAGAGCATTTTGTGATTGCCAGAATATTGATGATGTACTTGAAGTAATACCTGGGAATCATAGATATTTCTAATGCTTATAAATTCAAGACATAAAATATGACATAGTCTATGAATGAAATATTTTCCAGCCAGTTCCAGACCAGCTTAAGTAAAACACAATAACTCTTAATATTGCAAGTGTTGGGTACCTCTGTAAGATAATACATGAAAATTGGACTTGGTCCTAGCTTGATGAAACACACTAACTGTTATTTAAAGTGATACACCAATGGTAAAACTGCTTACTGAAGCTACCCTTATGAAATATAAGAATGAGGTGAACACTACTGAAATTGCAAATAATTTGATGCAAGATTGTTTAATCATGTTCTGTGTAGTTCTTATTTTGTAGCTATAGAGGTTTGTCAACTTTCATTTTTCCCCAATAGAGGTTCTATATGATGCCACAAAAGTAAAGGTGGCCCCAGACTTTTCCAATTCATAGTTGAAACCATATTGTTTACATACAGCATAAATTTTCCAACAACACAGATACCAATTATATCTTTAAATAACTTAACTTTCTATTTCATATCTTATAGAAAATGCAATGCCACTTCTAAATTTCTGCATGATCTCAAAGGGGTCATACTTTCATGGTCACTTCTGGTTTTACTCTCTCATATAACTTGATTTAGTGTGTTCAATAAAGTACTTTACTATCTATTATATTATGTATTGTCTCAAGCATTCATTTATTTCCTTATTAAATATTTATTGAAGATCTATTATTTGCTTGATAATATTATATGTGAAGCAATAAACTGGATCTTAGGGGACACAATAGGTTTGTGGGTAGAGGAAACAGCTATTATTTATCAAACAAATAAAGAAAACATTCTGAATTATAAGTTTATGATGGAAATGTTTGTAAAATTATATTGAATACATTTTTTATCAAGACTCTAGCTTCAGTTGGGGCTTTTAATATATTATCCATTAGAAATGTAGCAGTTAACTAAAGAACAGGGTAAGAAAGTTCATGTATCACTGAATAGTAATGAATTAAGCTCTATGTAAAAATTTTAGAAGATAATTTTTAGTATGAAGATTACAAATATAACAGAAAATGGTGGAAAGATTTACCCTTTATGAAAAGTGAGGCAGCCCTCTTTTCAAAGAAGGAAAGGAGGGTGGTCCAAATTTAAAGTTTTCTTGATTAGTACACTAGTTGGAAAAAGTTATTCAAAAGAAGACTTTCATATGCAGAAATATATGGTGAGAAGAAAATTTTAAAGGAAGAATACCGTGGTTAAAGTACATATGTTAG
Source organism: Suncus etruscus (assembly GCF_024139225.1). Taxonomy (NCBI): domain Eukaryota; kingdom Metazoa; phylum Chordata; class Mammalia; order Eulipotyphla; family Soricidae; genus Suncus; species Suncus etruscus. The sequence goes on from NC_064868.1 coordinate 2,809,419, forward strand.
AAAGAATTCTGTTGTAACGATGGTGGGAAAATTGGCATTGTCATATATGATATTGTAGACAATACAATGACCTGCAATGATTGTGGTAATTGTGGTAATTGATTGAATAGTCACTGAACTAAATAGTGGTTTGAGTTTCAAAATAGCTCCATGTTTACACTCAGAAATATGAGTGCACAAGAAATAGAAATAGAAGTTTAACAGGGTATCCTAGTAGTTCCCTTAGGATTGTGAGATGGTGTAGGTTAGGGTAGCATAAATACAATAAGACATCAGAAATTAACATAAATTTAAGAGATAAAATTAACAGTTTTTTAATTGAATATAATGGTTAAAGTTTGGTGAAGAATCACAAATTATTTCATTTTTTCTTTGTAATCAGATGGAGATAGAAATATCAATATATGAGGGCCAAGTAGAGGAATATAAATTAGGCTTTTGTCAGGTAGTTGAGACATTGATAAGTAAATAAAAACTAAGTTTTGGGGATTATGATATAAAGTTATAAGAAGAGGTTTCTTCTGTAAAAATAAAGATTTGAGTCATCAGATAATTTATACCAATTGAGACCCTGAATGAGAACAAAATCAAGTAATAGAAGTAAAATTAGAAAGAAGAAAAAGACATTTTAGTTTTAGTTTTTGAGAAACTTCCAAATTCGTTGATCAGAAAATCAGACTATAAAACTGTAAATAGGAAGTGGGTAAGAAGTCTAAGTGGAAGAAAAAGAACAAGAGGGGTTAGTAACTTCTAATTCAAAGGATTTTAATGTTTTTAAAGGAGACTGGTCAATAATATCAAATATGATGGAAATCATAAAAAAACAAAGAATTTAATTTTTCATTGGTTTAAGTGAGATGACAGTAAAGGGGGAATCTTATAGGAATTTCATTACAGGAAAGGATAAGATATGAAGGAAGAATAAGGAGATGAGGATAATTTTCAATTCATTCAATAAGTTAAGTAGTAAATAAAAGAGAGAAGTAGCAGCTTATGTGTAAAATTAACAATTATTAACAATTTTATTAAATTAACAAAATTAACAATTTATTATTAAAAATTAACAATTTATTATATTGGTACTATGTGGAGAACCAAGGTAGAGGAAAGTTAGGAATATAAGAGTGAAAAAGAATAACAAAAACATATCTTATTAGACAGAATGATCTAACAGTCTTATATAAGAGAGTCAGCCCATGCTTTTTACAGAAAAAATTAGAGGTCCAAAACTAGAGGGTCAGAAGGGGCAGAACTAAACATAGCTGTGGCTTTTGAAACCAAACCCAGCCCAGAAACCCTAACTGAAGCTGGTGAAGAGGGTGAGCTGGGAATGCCCAAGCAGGGTGGAGCCAGATCACAGCCACTGCCTTCATTACAAGGGGAAGCAGCCTGAACAAGGCTCTGGTTTTTGAAACCAATCTCAGTCCTCAAAACCCAGCTGAAGCTATTGTTGGAGGTCAGCAGGGAATGCAACAAGCATGGTGGAGACAGAGGAGCAAGGCCTTTTTGCTTCACTCTACAGCTGCACACACCTTCTAGTAGAAAAACTAAACAAACAAACAAAAAAAAAACAACAAGCATGGCGATGGGGAAAATAATCCAAGCCAACTCCAGGGATAGAGAAAGAAAATGGCAACCATGATGACCCCAAAAGTGCCAATCACCTAATTATCCTCTCAGAGACGGAGTTTAGAGAAGAAATACAGAGGATCCTTATAGGAATTAAAGAAAGCATAGATCGAGTTGACTGTAACACAAATAAGAATCAAGAAGACATGAAGAGAGAAATAAAAAACTCCAAACTGAAATAACAGGTCAGAAAAACTCAGATAAATTGAAAACCTCAATAGAAAACCCAATGAGGGACCAGAAAAATATTTAATACAATTCTTGACAAATATGAAAGAAGACAACAATACAACATGATAATAGTGGGAGACTCAACACTGCCTTATCACTTTTGATAGGTCAATAGGGCTGAAACTCAACAAATATATACTAGCTCTGAAAAGAGAAATGGAAGAATGTGGATTAGTATATATACATAGGGCTCACTATGCCAAGAATACTGGATACACATTATTCTCCAATGCACATAGGTCATTTTGCAGGGTAGATCACATGCTGACCCATAAATCATATCTTTATTATTAATTAATTATAGTACCTTCTCAGATCACAAAGCATGGAAATTTGAAGTGAAATACAAAGGAACACAGAAGAAAAAATCCAACTTCCTTGAAATTAAACAGCACATCACTCAACAATCAGTTGGCAAGATAAGAAATCAAAGAGAAAATCAAAACATTCATGGAAATAAATGACAAAGACACAAATTATCAGAATTTATGGGACATAGCAAAAGCAGTAATAAGACAAAAATTTATAGCCTTAAAAACACACATAAGGAAGAAAGGAAGGAGGGCCATATATAAATATAATGGCACAGCTTATAAAATTAGAAATTGATGAACAAAAGGAACCTAAAATAGGTAGGCAGAGAAATAACAAAGCTAAGAACAGAAATCAATGAAATGGAAATCCAAAAAACAATTTGAAAGATCAGTGAAAGCAAAAGTTGGTTCTTTGAAAGAATAAACAAGATTGATAAACCACTAGCAAAATTCACAAAGAAATGGAGAGAGAAACTAGATAAGACCTGAAAAGGGGGACATCACTACAGATACTATAGAGATTCAAAGGGTAATCACAGACTATTTTGAGAAACTCCATGTCACAAAACATGAGAAGTTAGAAGAAATGTATAAATTGTTGGACCCTTACAATCTTCCATGATTAAACAAGGTGGATCTAACAGACCTCAATGATGCATCACTACTGAGCAGATTAAAATGGTAATCAAAAATCTTCCCAAAACAAAAGCCCAGGCCAACATGGATTCACTAACAAATTCTTTCAAGCCTTTCAAGAGGAAAAACTACCAATCCTTTTTGGGCTCTTTCGTGAAATTGAAGAAACATAAACACTCCCAAATAGTTTTTATAAAGCTAACATACCCTCATAACAAAACCAGACAGAGTTGCTGCAAAAAAAGAAAATTACAGATCAATATCACTGATGAACACAGATGCAAAGATTCTCAAAAAAATCATGGCAAATAGAATTCAAAGCCTCATCAAGTCTGTCATATGCCACAGCCAAGTAAATTTCATTCTAGAAAAGCAAGGATGATTAACATGTAAAAATCATTCAACATAATAAACCGTATCAACAAAAAGAATAACAAAACCACATGATCATTTCAATAGATGCAGAAAAAGCATTCGATATTTTCCTATAGACAATTTTCACACTCATCACAACAGATAAAGTGTTGATATCTAGGATATATAAAGCACTCAGGAAGATGAGTTTCACAAAACTTAATAAAGCCATAGAAAGAAAAGGGAATAGAAATGAATAGACACTTTGCCAAGGAAGACCAACTGATGGCCACGAGACACATGAAAACATGTTCACCATCACTCATCATTAAGGAAATATAAATCAAGATAACCTTACACCAGTGAGGATGGCACACATCAAAAATAACGGGACCAATCTCTGTTGGCAGAGATGTGTAAGAAAGGAACTTTCATCCTCTGCTGGTGGAATGTTGCCTAGACCAACCCCTATGAAAAACAGTACAGATAGTGCTTAGTAAACTCAGAATTGAGCTGCCATATGACCCAGCAGTCATACTCCTTGGTATCTACCCCTAAGATGGAAGAATATTCTTCGCAAAATATGTATGCAATTCACTATTTATTGCAGCACTCAGCACAATAGCCAAGATTTAGAACCAACTTCCATGCTCAACAACAGATGAATGGATCATGAATATGTGGTACTTATACACAATGGAATACTACAACACAATTAGAAATGATACAATCATAGTTTTTGAAGCAACATGGCTGGACCTTGAAAATATTATGTTAAATGAAGTAAGCCAGAAGAAGGATAAATACAGAATGTTAGTATTTTGTTGAGGTGTCTAGAATATATACCACATTTACATATAGTAATCCATGAACAAATACAAAGGTCAAAAGGGTAGAATCTCCAAACACCATAGGTGCCAGCTTACAACAAGAAGTTCTCAAACGAAGTGGAATGGGGGCAACACAAAGACGCGAATACCCATTATAACCTAAAGAAACCAGCAATAATGAAAACAACATCTCAGAGTGAACAGGTATGCAATTATCCTCTAAATAACCTCTAAATACAATGGTCTATAATAATGTCCTAATATATTTATCCACAGAACCAGGTGAAGAATAGGATTGGAAGCCTAGGACTCTTGTTACAGAGAATACTAACAATATGCTTTAATGCCTTAATTTTTCCAAGTATAAAATAACCCATAAGCTTCTTTGTCCACAGTGGGCCATGGTAACAATAGGTGGAAACCCTAATTTTAAATCTCGGGGTTCAATCACACAAGATATCATATACAGTGCTAATTATGACAATGCCACGATAAAATACTCTAATTTACTCAATTCATTTTGTTTATGTCTTCTATTAGTTCCCAAAGCATATGATCATTCACACCACTGGAATACTCAATGGTATACCACAGACTTATGTTTCAGGTCCCACTCATAGAACACGTTTTGTCAAACCACTATTTCTTTTTTATTTTTTCTTTTCTCTCCTTTCCCCCTCTACTTTTTCTCTACCTCTCTCCTTTATTCTTCTAAATAAATTCAATTCAATCTATGTTAAATAAAGTCCTCACTGTTAGTCGCTCCTTAGGAAAGTTACCTCTATACTTAAGATGCAATGGACAATACTACTTAAGGTAGCCACACCTTATGGTCCTCACTACCACATTGTTTAGTACTCTACACACGAAAACTGTGCCTATACTAACAAGCTCTAGCCACTGAAACTTTTATCTAGCAAAGACCATCCTGTCAGTGATGAAGAGCCTTGAAAATGGAAAATCCTCCAACACCGTGCACTGGCCCAAACCTTTTCAACTTAATTTTACTATATTTACTTATTCTTCTTTTCTTCTCTTTCTTATCTTTGTTTTACCCTTCTTTCTCTCCTAATCCGTATCTTAGCCAATTATTTATCTCTTTTTAACCCAATTATTTCTTAAGATATTAGGCCCAGCCTATGTGAGTCAGGCTGCCAACAGAATAGAACTCTAATGTCCGTCTTTATGTGGGCATAAGTTTGTTGACAATGGTCTCCTCTCTGATTGCCAAACCTAAAATATAAACAAGCCATTCTCTAAGTGTATATAGCACTACATATTATCCCTCCTCCCCAGTCAGAAACTCTTCTATGCTCTCATCCCCCAATCCTGATCCATTATCCTACCATATTTTCCAGAGTATACGACGACTTTTGAAACTAAAAATGTCAACCAAAATCGGGGATCATCTTATACGTCGAGTATATTCCAAAAAATGTTTTGATATGCCGCTAAATGAAAATCATCTGGATATTGCACAAAACGAATTTTCCAACTCAATCCTGCACCGATCACTGCAAGGCTGCTCAGACCCCCTCTCTAATGCAAGAAGGATTTTTATGCATGAAAACTATACAATGTAGATCTGAATCTACACTGTAAAAAGACTGCTCAGATTGGCCAGAGTCAGAGAGGAAGTCTATTACAGTATAACCTTTGAACCTTTGCTTGTGATTGGCTACTGTGGTACATATAGTTACAGTACAGGAATTTTCTGTGATACAGCCAAAGCTGCTGTATCAGGACACATGCATAATACCTGAATAGACTGTATTAGAGCATCTCCAGTGAGTAAAAAGTACTGTAAAAGACAAGTGTTGCCTCAGAAGTGGGGGGTAGTCTTATACAGCGAATAGAGCGCTAAACCTATATTTTAACTGTAAAATTAGGGGGCCGTCTTATACGCTCAGTTGTCTTATATGCTGGAAAATACGGTCCCTTATTTAACACTCTCTGCCCTCATGTTTTTTACACATTAGGTACCAAGACCAACCTTCAGACTCAATAAACCACCACCCAACTCCCAAACTGAAAGAACACCCCCTTAGTCCCACATCTCGTACTTCTACAAGAAACTACAACCAAAACTTCTACTGACTCATGCTTTATGGCCCTTCTTCACACCCTCCAAATCATGGAATGTTTTATGCTACCAATTCAGATCCAGAAGGCAGCCCAGCCCAAGGACACTACCTAATTCCTATGGCGGCAAAACATTCCTCAAACTCAACAAAACATGATGTGTAATGAAAAAGTCCACTGGATTGCACCCCCCACAAGAAAATCTCAAAAGACTTAATGGGGAAGTCTATATTTACTTTATATATTTAATACCTCTGTAATAATATATCCTAGATATTTTTCTAATCCCAAATATGATTAACTTCTTAAATAGCATTTTTATTTAATTCATTTTTAAATTTTATTTTTATTTATTTCTTCTATTATATATATACAATATATATAATATATATTGTTTTTTCTTCTTTTCAACTTCACCAGATTTGGTTCTGCTTAGTATGAAAACCTACAGGAAAAAAATCTTTCCTGGGACAAAAGCTCAGGTCACAGAGATCGTGTAGACCAGGGGTCTTCAAACTTTTTAAAGTGGGGGCCGGATTATGGTCCCTTAGAGAGCTGAAGGGCCAGACTATATGAGCTACTAATTCCTACTCACACTGCACATATCTTATATAAATAAAATAAAAACCATTTATAAATAAACAGATCATGCACCAGTATTTCAATGGGAACTGTGGGCCTGCTTTTGGCTAATGAGATGGTCAATGTCCGGTTCCATATTTGTCACTGCCAGCCATAACAAGTGATGCAAGTTGGCATCAGTTAATTTTGATCTGGTTGGAGATTGCAGATATTTCATTCTTGAAAAAGTCTGTTCACAGGCATAAGTGCTACCAAAGATAGTTACCATTTTGAGTGCATGGTTCCTGATATTTGGATATGTCTCAGAGGGGAGAGATGCAAAGAAATTCAAAAGGTTACTTGACTTAAATGCGTCTTTCAGAGAGTCACAATTCTGCAGTTCAGCCAGTTCCATTTGGTACATTGTAAGGACATTTTCAATCTCAACAGAAAATGGGTTATGAAAAAGTTATATGTCCTGTTCATGGAGATGAAGCTCTTTTAATCTAAATTGAAACTCATTTTGCAACAATTCTAGTAAAGCCAGACATGTTTCCTTTGGGAATGCAACCAATGGTGTGTCTGCTGACAGGTTTTGAGTTGTTGGGAGATGACTGAAGTTTTCCTCCTGTACTTGTTTGATGAGAAGGCCTAATTTTACTTCAAATGCTTTCACATGCGATGCCATATCACAGATGAGCTTCCCCTTGCCTTGAAGTTGCAGATTGAAACTGTTGAGTAGCTCTGTTATATCTGTCAGAAAGGCAAGGTGCCATTTCTATTCTGCATCATTGAGCTCTGGTACTCCTTGGTTTTTTGAAAGTAGAAAGGCTGTAATCTGCGGAAGTAAGTCATAGAAATGTTTCAAAACTCTCCCTCTACTCAGCCAATGGACTTCTGTGTGGTACAGAACATCTTCATGAGCAACGTTTACCTCAGATAGAAATTCCTGAAATTGTCTGTGGTTTAGTGCATGAGTTCTAATGTAATTAACACAAGATACCACAATTTTTATAACAGAGTCCCACTTCAGTGATTGTGTCCCACACAGCGCTTGTTGGTGGATGAGGCAGTGTATGGCAATTGGATGAGGATGGTTATGTTTGTCCATCTCTTGTGTAATGTGAGCAATTACTCCTCTCTTAGACCCCACCATGCTAGGAGCACCATCAGTTGTTACACTGACTAGTTTAACCCAGTCCAGCTCCAAACCATTCACAGTTTGGCAAGCCTTTTCAAATATATCCACTCCTGTGGTTGTACCTTTGATACTTTGCAGTGCAGCAAGCTCTTCTGTGACTTCAAAATACTAATTTTCCCACACATATAAATGAGAAGTTGGGCAGAATCATGAACATCATTGCTTTTGTCGAGTGCCAAGGAAAAATAGCAAAGTTTCTTTGCAGAGTTTTGCAAATGGTGCAGCAAATTTTCTCCCATTTCTTCAATCCTTCATGTCATTGTAACTCCTGAAAGACTCACTGTACTAAATAAATCGGCCTTCTCGGGACACAACTCTTTGGCAACAGAAATAAGGCATTCTTTAACAAATCCTCCCTCCACAAATGGTTTGCCATTGTGCACTATTAGCTTGGCAACTTGAAAACTTACCTGCAGTGAGGAAGTATTTAACTGCTTCTGCTTCACAAAAGTATTTTGCTGAGTCATCAGTGTATGTTTTAGTTGTAATATTTTATATTTTCTCACTTCTCCAACCAAACAATCATATTTATCTTTATGTTGAGTTTTATAGTGGCATCGCAAATTGTATTTTTTGAACACAGCAACTATATTCTGGCATATCAGACACACTGCTTTTTCTTTGTACCACATAAAAAGTAATCGTAAGTCCACTGTTCTTTGAATATCCTACATTCACCGTCAATTTTTCTTTTTCTTGACAACATTGTTTCCTAGGGATTCCAAACTGATATTAGTGAAATACAAATATGTGTGTATATATACACACAGTGTATGAAGCCCCATTAGTCCCTGATGTGAACACTTACCCCTTTCAGGCTTTTCTAAGCAGACCAGCTCAATCACTGATAGTTCAGTTATATCTCCCTCTATAATGCCCAAATTGATATGTTCGGAATCAGCATGTGAACACTGAAAAGGAATTGCAAAATGCATACAAAATTTTCAATGTATCCCCTTTAAAATGCTTCAGCATCAAACCCCTAATTTTCCACATGGGCAATTCAGCACCGAACCCCTAACCTCCCAACTACCGCCCACCCCCTAACTTTGATTTTAGCACTGAACGCCTCATTCCCAAAGTGAATGCCCAATCGGCAGAATACCCCATCTGGCAAAAATTTATTTCTATGGCACTTTTGACTGACCTTTGGCTGTGGAGGGAGTGGAAGAAAACCTCACTGACGGGCAGGCACAGCACATAGACACCATGTTGACTGAGGGTGGAGCAGGCGCCTTTTTACATCATATAGTCACCCACATGTAGTACTCCTCCCCACGTGGCGCCCGGAGCCGTCTGGAGCCCTCCAGTGACGTCATCAGCAATGATCGCACCAAGCACCAGGCGCATGGGCACATCAGTGTCCCTCTCAACACCACCCTCACGCCCACCCTCCCAGCACACAACATGCCATGGGTGGAGGCGATTGACGTTATCCCTAAGAAACTGTGACACTGAGTGTATATGCTGGCAGGTATATTGGCAACCAAACAGCGCTCACTGCTGGTGGGACGGATCAGACTCCTCTGCGGGCCACATGTGACCCGCGGGCCATAGTTTGAAGGCCACTGGTATAGACTATCATTCTTTTCTTTATAATTAATAACTTTTTTTAAACACCTGAATTACAAACAGGATTGTGTTTGGGTTTCAGTCATGTAAAGAACACCAGCTTTGCCAGTGCAACATTACCATCACCAATGTCTCAAATCTCCCTTCTCCCCACCCTATCCCAGCCTGTACTCTAGTCAGAATTTCTACTTCCCTCATTCATCACAATGTTAGGATAATAATCAATTTAGTTGTTTCTCTAACTACACTTATGCTCTTTGTGGTGAGCTTCATTAAGTGAGCTGGAAATTTCAGCCCTCATATCTTTTTGTGTCTGAAAATTATGGCAAGAATGTCTCTCATTTTTCTTAAAACCTGTAGATGAGTTAGACTATTCTCTGTCTATCTCTCTCCCTCTTACTTATTTCACTCAGCATAATAGATTCCTTGTACATCCATGTACAGGAAAATTTCATGATATCATCTCTCCTGACGACTGCATAATATTCCATTGTGTATATGTACCACAGTTTCTTTAGCCATTCATTATTTGAAAGGCATCTTGGTTGTTTCCAGAGTCTTGCTATGATAAACAGTGCTGCAATAAATATAGGTGTAAGGAAGGGATTTTTGAATTGTATTTTCATGTTCCTAGGCTATATTCCTAGGAGTGGTATAGCTGGATTATATGGGAGCTCAATTTCCAGTTTTTGGAGGAATCTCCATATCACTTTCCATAAATGTTGGACTAGAATGCATTCCCAACAGCAGTGGATGAGAGTTTCTTTCTCTCCATATTCCCGCCAGCACTGCTTGTTCTCCTTCTTTGTGATATGTGCTAATCTCTGTGGTGTGAATTGGTACCTCATAGTTGTTTTGAATTGCATCTCTCTGATGATTAGTGATGTGGACCATTCTTCATGTGCCTTTTGGCCATTTGTATTTCTTTTATATCAAATTGTCCTTTACTTCTCCCCATTTTTGATGTAATTAGATATTTTTCTTGTAAAGTTCCATAAGTGCCCTGTATACTTTGGATATTAGCCCCTTATCTGATGGGTATTGGGTGAATTGTTTTTTCCCACTCAGTAGGTGGCTCTTGTATCCTGGGCACTATTTCCTTTGTGGTACAGAAGCTTCTCAGCTTAATATATTCCCATCTGTTTATCTCTGCTTCCACTTGTTTGGAGATTGCTGTTTTCTTCTTAAAGATGCCTTTAGTCTCAATGTCATGGAGTGTTTTACCTATGTGTTGTTCTATATGTTTTCAGGTCTGATATAAAGGTCTTTAGTCCATTTGGATATTACCTTCCTACATGATGTTAGATGGGGGTCTAATTTTGCATTTTTGCAAGTGGCTAGCCAGTTGTGCCAACACAACTTGTTGAAGAGACTTTCCTTGCTCCATTTAGAATTTCTTGCTCCTTTATCAAAAATTAGGTTATTGTATGTCTGAGGAGCATTCTCTGAGTACTCAAATCTATTCCACTGATCTGTGGGTCTGTCTTTATTGCAATACCATGCTGTTTTGATAATTATTGCTTTGTAATACAGTTTAAAGTTGGGGAAAGTAATGCCTCCCATATTCCTTTTCCCAAGAATTGCTTTAGCATTCGAGGGTGTTTATTGTTCCAAATGAATTTCAAAAGTAATTTATCCACTTCTTTTGAAGAATGTCATGGGTATCTTTAGAGGGATTATATTAAATCTGTATAATGCTTTGGGGAGTATTGCCATTTTAATGATTTAATCCTGCCAATCCATAAGGAGGGCATGTGCTTCCATTTACATGTGTCCTCTCTTATTTCTTGGATCAGGGTTTTATAGTTTTCTTTGAATAGGTCCTGCATGCAGGATTTGAGTGCATGACGTCTTTAACTCTGGGAGTTTCTCTGTGATGATATCTTTGACTGTTGATTCTTCCTGTGGATCCCTTTTTGGTCCTCTGGGACTCCAATGATTCTTATGATGTGTCTGTTGAGTTTATCAAAGACTTCTATTTTCATCTGTTTACTTTTTTGAGTACTTTTTCCATTGTATGATCATTTGCATTAAGGTTCTTTTCCACTCTTTTCTGTTGTATGGAGTTGTTCTGCATTTGATCTTCCTGTTCACTGATTTTGTCCTGGGCTGTTTTTACTCTGCTTGAGAGGCTGTCCATTGAGTTTTTCAGTTCAGCTACCGTGTTTTTCAGATATTTTATTTCAGTTTGGAGTTTTCTGATTTCTGTCTTTATGTTCTGTTCAGCTACAGCTATATTTTCTTTGATTTCCTGAGTATCCTCCACATTTCTATTCTAAACTCCTTATCTGAGAGGTTAATCAGATGGTTTGTATTTTTTGTATCATCAGAGCTATCATCTTCATTCTCTATGCATGGTGTTTGCCTGCAAGATCTCCCCATTGTCACACTAGTAGTGTGATTTTTTTTCTGCGTGTTATGGTATTTGTTATAATGAGTGCACAGCCGTGAAGCGAAGCAGAGGAGCTATGCTCTTCTGGAGCCTCAATGAGATTGATTTTTCTGGGTTCTTCTCAGCCCACTCAGGAGAGGATCAGGACACAGGACAGTAGATAAAACATGCACAGGCGACACTCACATTCTCTCTCAGTTAATAATCACTCAGCAGGGGCAAATTCTCTGGCTTGACATCACAGACAGAGGACCTGCCTTTCTGCCGGTTACCTCTCTTGTCAGTTTTCACTCTGAGAGTCAGTGTTCCTTGGCTTTCCGGCCCAAAAAACTCTAGAAAAGTGATTTTTCTGGGCCCTTCTTGGCCCACTCAGGAGAGGTTCAGGACACTGGACAGTAGAAAACACGCACAGGCAACACACAGTCTCTGGCAGTTGGTAATCACTCAGCATGGGCAGATCTTCCTCGGGTCTTGCTTGCTTTGTCTTGTTTTGTTTTGTTACCTTTTCTTCTTTTTACCGTTTCTTCTTCTAAATGGATATTTATAACACCTGGATGAACTCCTCCTAGTTTTTCTCTTTTATGTTTGTCTTTTTTTCTTTTCTTCTCCCATATCTTTTCTTATATCTCCAACAGAGCCACATTACTGGAATCAACTTGACCAGATTCATAATTGGAGGGGAAAAATGGATGGTACCAAAACCAGACAGTCATATGTTCATTTGGTAGAATTAAAAAATGGTCAGACTTGAATATCAAATCCAAAATCAACAACAGCAAAATGGATACCCAAACTACAACAAGCTGTACAAGGAGGAAACAGATGCACTAGCCTTACCGACGGTATAGGAGGGAGATGTGTGATGCATGCTGGGAACAGAGGTGGATGGAGGACAATGCTAATGGTGGGAATGTTCCTCATTTATTTTCACTATATGCCTTAAATATTTCTGTGAAAGATTTGTAATTCACCTTGACCACAGTAAAAATAAAAAAAAATAAATTTGAGTATAAGTGCTGCTGATGCAAGCACAAAAAAAGAATAATAAAAGAATGTATTATAATAATACCCAGAGACAATGGAGGTGAGGGCTGGAAGGACTGGCCCATGATATGAATAGAGTGGCGAGTGCAGTTATAGAAATAACTATACTAACAACTATGACCACAATTTAATGAGTGATAAAATTAGAATGTCTGTCTCAAAAACTGGCAGAGAATATAGGAGTCATTGGTGTTGGAAATGTTGCACTGGTGAAGGGGGAGTTGTTCTCTTAATAACTATACCCAACTACAATCATGTTTGTAATCATGGTGTTTAAATAAAGATATTATTTTAAAAAGTAAAGAGCACTTCAATGAACATAAATAAATTATCTATAAAATAACAAAATTAGGGATTCCATGAAAATTTTTGAGGAAATATTAAATTGATCATTCCATCTAAAATATCAGTTTGTTTTCATGTAAGTAGGCAGATAGAATTGAAAGCTTGATGCTTAACATAGAATCTAGAAGGTTTGAAAAGTTTTTGCAAAAGCTCTAAGAAAGAACAAAATCATGCAATATAGAGCAACATGAGAACTAGATGATAGCATACTGAATTCAGTCAGTTAGAAGGAGAGGGATAGAAACAAAATGATCTTTTTCATGTGTGAGACTGACAAATACCCAGCAAGGAAGCAACACAAAAGGCAACTAAAGGCAACAAAAGAAAATTGAAACACATAATGTTTAACATTACGTTCCTTTACAGGACTAAGGAAGTCAGATCGTTGAGCTTTAGAAAATTGAGATTTAATTAAATATCACACAATACAAGAAGAACTGGTACAGTCAAAACCCCAAGTTTGCAGAATTCTACATACTCCCTTCACAACATCCTTAAACTCATTCACAAAAGGGATTTTATTTTGCATCTACATTTAGTTAATTTTTAAGAACAAATTTTCTTTGTAGCAACGTTACCATACCCACCCGAGAAGGGGTTAACATCTAAGTTATATAAGACACTCAAAATGGAGAAAATGGATGAATAGACATTTCCCCAAAGAATAAATTCAGATAGCCAAAAGATGCATGAGAAAATGCTCCACGGTACTAATCTTCAGGGAGATGCAAATAAAAAAAACAATGAGCTAGGATCTCACATACATACTAGACTGACACACATCAAAAAGAACAATCATTGCTTTTACAAATGTAGGGAGAAAGGGACTCTCATTTTCATCTGGTCGAATGTCTACTAGTCCAGCCTTTTTTTGGAAAACAATATTGATATTCCTCACAAAACTAGAAATTGAGCTTCCATATAATTCATCAATACCACTCCTAGGAATATAACCTAGGAGCCTAAAACACAATGCAGAAATGCTTTCTTTATTCCTATTTTCATTGTGGCAATATTCACAGCAGCCAGAATATGGAAATAATTCAAGTGCCCTGAAACAGATGTGTTTCTAAAGAAACAATGAAATACTAAGCTGTTAGGAAAAATGAAGTCATGAAATTTACTTACAAATGAATAAATATGGAAACTATTACGTTGAGCAAAATGAGTCAGAGGGATAGGAATAGACATAGAATAATTGTATTCATTTGTGACATATAAATATATAGTATAGTGATTAGTATACAGAGACAACAGAGAACCAGGAGAAGCAATCCATCTTAGGAAGCTTACTACAAATAGTGAGAAAGTACACTTAGGGCAGAGAAAGTTCCACTATGACAGAGATAGTTAAAAATGACCTCTCTGTACAAGAACTGGATGCTGAAAAGAGAGAAAGTGATATGCATGATACTCCTTAAGTAATAATATTACAAAGCACAATGTCTAAGAGTGGAGAGAGTGAGAGAAAGAAAGAGACAGGGGAGAGAGCAAAACCATGGAGGGTATCCAGGGTCATTGGTGGTGGGAAATGTGCACTGAAGGGTACGGGATTGATAACCAATCATGGACAACTTTGTGACTCTGAAAAAATATTAGTATTATGAAAAACCTTGTAAACCATGGTGTTTAAAAGTATTTTAATGAAAAATGTAAAAACACTTAGATAAAACGAATTGATTAGACAACTATTTTTAAAATATATATATTCCAACACTGTTCTTGAATGGATCTCTCCTCCTTCCCTTTTCAACCTTCCCATTTCCTCTAATATTTGTTTATTTCTAATTTGAAGTCACTGAGTCATTCTATTTGTTTCATAGTTTCCTGTTAAACTCAGCCCTTGAGGTGTCAACTTCTCCTGGAAATACTTCATCAACATGTTTCCCTAAGGGACAGTATTTGTTCTAAAACAAATCCAGGTATACATAGTTAAGTGGATAATTTTTTATCCATGACATTATTTAACTCAGTCTCCTCTTTGTAATAATATGTTCTAAAAACTTCTTTGATATTTTCAATGACTCAGAAATATGCTTTCTCTCTATTCTGACATCACCGTTTAAAATCTAACTTTGGGGAAATTAATTCAATCTTCTAAATCAAGGATAGGTATAAAGTACAGCATAAAGTACATATTTTAACCATTGCTGATTTTTCTAAATAAAATTTTACTCGGACATGGTCAAGCTTTTTATTTACTTAAATCTAGGGCCTGTTTAGTGTTATAACAGTATAGTTTAATAGTTATGACAGTGATTGTATAGCATGTAAATCAAAAACATTACCTTGTACTTTATGTAAAAATGTTTTCCAAATACTGTTTATTACAATTTGTTTTAATTTCATTTTTAAACTTGGGGCTACATCCAGTGCTGTATTGGCCTGTTTATTTGTTAGAGGACATACCTGGAAGTGTTCAAGGACCAATATGGAGCCATATTCAAATATGAAGTTTTGTATAAAATCTTGTTTCAGTCCTTTGAATAAGTTACTTGTCTCCCTTATAACATTTTAATTGCAGTATAATTGTCAGTTAAGGTCATGTAAATTTAAGGTAAACAATATGTTCTTTTTTATATTTAATATTTAAATATGCTTTTCATGTAGTGATTATTTCTCTATTACATTATATAATTAACCTTCTTAGTGGTTGTATTTATTAGGTTATAGTTTACTAGAGTGTACATTAATGTTAATGCAACATTGTTATCTTTGTACAGCATGTAGTTTATTAAATATTTTGGGTTTATTAACAACTTGTTGAAAGATTATACCCTTACATGTTCAATACCTCTACATTTCAACTCTTAGCAATCACCATTTTGTTTATAATTTTGAAACTGAAGTTGTTTCAGTATCTGTTGCTAATAAAACAAAATACTGTCACTGTCACTCTTGTTTCTGCAAGAAAGTAAAGACTTTATTACAGTCCAGTGTACAAGGAATGTAGGAGCAATGATGCCTTCCTGCCCCCATTGTTTCATAAAATATTTACATGGGTAGGACAAGGGGTGAAAATCCTTTTCATTTTTTTGGTTTGGAACCATATCTGGCAGCACTCTGGGTTTACTACCACTTCTGTTCTGGCTTGGGGAATCATATGAGAGTGGAGGATCAAACCTGGGTCTGCTGCATCCAAGGCAAATACTGACCTACTCTAATATCTCTCTTGCCCCTATCTTGTCTCTTTCTTGAAACTATGCAGTTGGTTTCAATATAGAGTGGATAACTTGAGTTCATAGGTCCTTTGACTTCCTGGAAGATGAGGTATTTTCTAAATACTTATTTCTAAAATGTAAGCTATAACTTTAAGCTTTTCTGAATGTAAAAAGAAAGAAGGAATAAAACACCATGTCTGAGTAAGTTTCTGCTTGCTCTTTTCTAAAAAGTATTCATAATTTTTATAAACAATTTCAACAAAACTGAATCTCAGAGTTATTATTTTTTGCTTGGCCCAATTTGTGAAGGACAGGTAACTCGTTCTTTTGCGGACAAATGACTGGGTGCCTTTAGTGCCATGGTTTCATTTTCCTGGGTTTGGCTTTATTTTAGATACTACATATAAGTAATATAGCTGCTCACAGGGCTACTTCTGCCTCTGTGCTCAGAGATTCACTTCTGGTGGGATTGGGGGAACTCTATGGGGCGCAAGATCTGAACTCAGGTTTGCCAAGTGCAAAGGCAAGTACTCTGTCCTGTATATTATTGTTCTGTCCCCCATCTGGTCATATTTATAATGTGTTGAAGAACCTCCATACTACCTCAATAGTGATTAGCCTACTTGCATTCCTACAGTATAAAATGATTCATTTTTCAGCATATGCTCATCAACACTTGTTTTCTCCTGTTTGCTTAATGACACTTCTTTATTTTTGTTTGCTTGTTGTTTGTTTTTGACACTCAGGAGTTACTCCTGACTATGTGCTCAGAAATAGCTCCTCACTTGGGAGAACATATGGAACACCAGGGGATCAAACTGTGGTTTGTCCTAGGTTAGCATATGCAAGACAAATGCCCTATCGCTTGTGCCACTGCTCCAGCTCTGATTGATGACACTTCTAAATGAAGTGATATCTTACTAAGGTTTTTATATTCATTTCTCTGATTATATCTGATGTTGAGCATCTTTTAATATACATGTTAGATATCTTTAGATTTTCTTTGGTCAAGTTACTATCTTGTCCATTCATTATTCAGTAAAATTGTTATTTAAGTATAGAAGGTCTTCATATATTGTAGATATGAAGCTTGTGTCTAATATATGGTTTGCAAAACTGTCCTATTCTGTAATTTTTATTTCAATTTGGACTTTCTTTTATTCCTCAGAAACGGAGTTGAGAAGAGTTGTATTTCTTGATTTTTGCTTTAGTAGTTTGTACTTTTGATATTATGTAAGAAAATATCATTGTCAAAATAAGTACTAGAAGGATTGTTAACTACATTTTGTTCTAAGAGATTCATACTAAGAGAACTCTTATGTTTGAGTCCTTTTTTTTTTAATTAATCTTTGAGAGAATCTAAGACAGGTGTCTCCAGAAGAAAAACTTTAATACCTGGAAGTTAAACAGCCTAATACTGAATAACCAGTGGGTCTGAGTTAAATTCAAACCTTCCTAGAAAAAAATGACAATAGAACACAAACTATCAGAACCTATGGGACACAGCAAAAGTGGTACTGAGAGGAAAATTTATAGCTTTGCAAGCACACATCAGGAAAGAAGAAGGGGCATACCTGAATAACTTAATGACGCAGCTCATAGAATAGAAAGTAGTCAACAAAAGGACCCAAAAATAGGGAGACAGAAGGAAATAACAAAGCTGAGAGCAGAAATCAATGAAGGGGAAACCCGAAAAACAATCCGAAAGATCAACGAAAGCATAAGTTGGTTCTTTGAAAAAATAAACAAGATTGATAGACCACTGGCAAATCTAACAAAGAAAGAGAGAGTGAGAGAAACTTGATAACTCGTATTAGGAATGAAAAAGAGAGATTACTACTGATGTGGTAGAGATCCAAAAGGTAATCAGAAACTACTTTGAGAAACTCTATGCCACTAAAAATGAAAACCTGGAAGAAATGGATAAATTCTTAGACTCTTATAATCTTCCATGGTTGAATGAAGAGGATGTAGCATATCTAAACACACCCATCACTTTTGAGGAAATTAGGACAGTAATCAAATATCTTCCCAAAAAACAAAAGTCCAGGCCCAGATTGATTTACTAATGAATTCTTTCAAACCTTTCAAGAGGAACTTCTACCAATCCTGGCAAGACTCTTTCATAAAATCAAAAAAAACCGGAACACTTTCAAATAGCTTTTATGGAGCCAATATCACCTTGATACCTAAACCAGACAGAGATGCTTACCAAAAAGAAAATTACAGACCAATATCGCTGATGAATACAGATGCAAAGATCCTCAACAAAATCCTGGCATATAGGATTCAATTCCTCATTAAGAAGATCATCCACTATGATCAAGTAGGTTTCATCCCAGGAATGCAAGGGTGGTTTAACATCCGTAAATCTATCAACATAATATACAGTATCAACAACAAGAAAAATAGAAATCACATGATCATATCAATAGATGCAGAGAAAGCAACACCCATTCTTCATCAAACAGTCAGCAAGATGGGAATGGAAGGAACCTTTCTCAATATAGTTAAGGCCATCTAACACAAGCCAGAGGCAAATATTGTACCCAATGGAGGAAAACTGAAAGCCTTTCCTCTAAATTCTGGCACAAGACAAGGCTGTCCTCTTTCACCACTCCTATTCAATATAGCACTGGAAGTACTCGCTATAGCAATTATGAAAGAAAAAGATATCAAGGGAATCCAGATAGGAAAAGAAGTCAAGCTCTTGCTGTTTGCAGATGACATGATACTCTACGTAGAAAACCCTAAAGTGTCTGCGAAAAGATTCTAGAAACAATAGGCTCATATAGCAAGGTGGCAAGCTACAAAGTAAACACACAAAAATCAATGGCCTTTCTATACACCAATAGTAATAAGGAAGAAATGGACATTAAGAAAACAACCCCATTCACAATAGTGCCACACAAATTCAAATATCTTGGAATCAACTTGACTAAAAATGTGAAGGACCTATACAAAGAAAACTTTGCTCCAAGAAATAAGAGAGGACCCTCAGAAATGAAAGCACATACCCTGCTCATGTATTGGCAGGATTAACATAATTAAAATGGCAATACTCCCCAAAACGTACAGATTTCATGTGATCCCTCTGAAGATACCCATGATATTATTCAAAGAAGTGAATCATGCACTTCTGAAATTCATTTGGAACAATAAACACCCTAGAATAGCTAAAGCAATCATGGGAAAAAAGAATATGGGAGAAATTACTTTCCCCAACTTTAAACTGTACTACAAAGCAATAGTTATCAAAACAGCTTGGTATTGGTATAAAGACAGGCCCTCAGATCAATGGAATATGCTTGAATACTCAGAGAATGTTCCCCAAACATACAATCACCTATTTTTTGATAAAGGAGCAAGAAATCCTAAATGGAGCAAAGAAAGCCTCTTCAACAAGTGGTGTTGGCACAACTGGCTAGCCACTTGCAAAAAATTGAACTTAGACCCCTAGCTAACTAACATCATGTATGAAGGTTAAATCCAAATGGATGAAAGACCTCAATATCAGACCCAACTCTATAAGATATATAGAACAGCACGTAGGTAAAATACTCCAGGATTTTGAGACTAAAGGCATCTTCCAAGAGGAAACTGCACTCTCCAAGCAATTGAAAGCAGAGATTAACAGATGGGAATATATTAAACTGAGAAGCTTCTGCACCTCAAAAGAAATAGTGCCCAGGATACAAGAGCCACCCACTGAGTGGGAGAAACTATTCACCCAATACCCATCAGATAAGGGGCTAATCTCCAAAATATACAAGGCACTGACAGAACTTTACAAGAAAAAAACATCTAACCCCATCACAAAATGGGGAGAAGAAATGAACAGACACTTTGACAAAGCAGAAATACAAATGGCCAAAAGACACATGAAAAAATGCTCCACATCACTAATCATCAGGGAGATTCAAATCAAAACAACTATGAGGTACCACCTCACACCCCAGAGATTGGCACACATCACAAAGAATGACAACAAGCAATGTTGGTGGGGATGTGGAGACAAAAAAACTCTCATCCACTGCTGGTGGGATTGCCGTCTAGTTCAACCTTTATGGAAACAATATGGAGATTCCTCCAAAAACTGGAAATCAAGCTCCCATACGACCCAGCTATACCACTCTTAGGAATATACCCTAGGAACACAAAAATACAATACAAAAACCCCTTCCTTACACCTATATTCATTGCAGCACTATTTACCATAGTAAGACTCTGGAAACAAACAAGATGCCCTTCAACAGACGAATGGCTAGGGAAACTGTGGTACATATACACAATCGAATATTATGCAGCTGTCAGGAGAGATGAAGTCATAAAATTTTCCTATACATGGATGTACATGGAATTTATTATGCTGAGTGAAATAAGTCAGAGAGAGAGAGAAAAACGCAAAGTGGTCTCACTCATCTATGGGTTTTAAGAAAAATGAAAGACATTCTTGCAATAATAATTTTCAGACACAAAAGAGAAAAGAGCTGGAAGTTCCAGCTCACCTCAGGAAGCTCATCACAAAGAGTGATGAATTTAGTTAGAGAAATAACTACATTTTGAACTGTCCTAATAATTAGAATGAATGAGGGAAATAAAAAGCCTGTTTAGAGTACAGGCGGGGGTCGGGTGGGGAGGAGGGAGTCTTGGGACATTGGTGATGGGAATGTTGCGCTGGTGATGGGTGGTGTTCTTTACATGACTGAACCCCAAACACAATCATGTATGCAATCAAGGTATTTAAATAAAAGAAAAAAAAAGAAAAAACCGTTGTACATATACACTATGGAATATTATGCAGCTGTCAGGAGAGATGAAGTCATGAAATTTTTCTATACATGGATGTACATGGAATCTATTATACTGAGTGATATAAGTCAGAGAGAGAGAAAGAGAGAGAAAGACACAGAATGGTCTCACTCATCTATGGGTTTTAAGAAAAATGAAAGATTCTTGCAATAATAACTTTCAGACACAAAAGAGAAAAGAACTGGAAGTAACAGCTCACCTCATGAAGTTCACCACAAACAGGGATGAGTTTCATTAGAGAAATAACTACGTTTTGAACTATCCTAATATTGAGCATGTACGAGGGAATTAGAAAGCCTGTCTAGAGTATAGGAGTGGTTTGAATGTGGAGGAGGAGTATTTGGGACATTGTTGCACTGGTGATGGGTGGTGTTCTTTACATGACTGAAACCCAAACACAATCATGTATGTAATAAAGTTGTTTAAATAAAAAATAAATAAAAAGAATATAAAAAGACAGGTGTCTCATGTAATTTTTCTGTACACCATTTGGTGAAGAGATAACCTTTCCTTATTGGGTGTTCTTGAATCACCTATTGAGTATTAGTTAATCTTATAAACACAGATTCCATTATGTGCATTCTAGGCTTAATCTTTTCTATGTTTATTTTTAATTGATATCATACCATACTGTAGTTTGGAGTGATACAGGAATCCAGGCAATCTGATATGTTGCATATTTTCTTTTACTTGAGATAGATTTGACTATTTGGAATCTTTTTGGCTCTTTAAAACCTTTATAATTTTATTCCTATTTATATAAGAAATGTTATTGATATTTTTTCTTTTTTGAAGGTCACACCCATCAGCGCTCAGGGGTTACTCCTGGCTCTATGCTCAGAAATCGCTTCTGGCAGGCTCGGAGGACCATATGGGATGCCGTATGGAATTCGAACCACTGTCCTTTTGTGTCCAAGGCAAACACCTTACTGCTGTGCTATCTCTCCAGCCCCTGTTATTGATATTATGATAAAAATTTTTGTTGAACACATAATGGCTCTTGATAGTTTATCTATTTTTATCAATATTGATTCTTCCAATTAATGAATATAAAGTATCTTCTCATTTATGGCTTTGCTTATTATCTTTAGCAAAGGCTATTGGTTTTATTGGTAGATGTTTCAATTATTCATTTAAATTGATTTCTCGGGCCCGGAGAGATAGCACAGTGGCGTTTGCCTTGCAAGCAGCCGATCCAGGACCAAAAGTGGTTGGTTCAAATCCCGGTGTCCCATATGGTCCCCCGTGCCTGCCAGGAGCTATTTCTGAGCAGACAGCCAGGAGTAACCCCTGAAGAAGGTCAGGGGGTGGGTTAGGAAGATGCCTGGGAACCCACACACCACAAGAAAAACCCAAAAGACAATGGGAAAAACTGTACTTCCAACATAGGCATAAGACCTGTAATACACCACCTCTTTACCTGCCCTCCCCCAAATGTAAGGTAGTCTTTTGCACCACTTTGGTCCCATAAAAATTTCGCTAACTCATTTTATTTCTTTTTTTTTTTAATTTATGTCCTTCATATATATTTGTGAGCACATACAGTTTCAATCCCCCCCCTTTTTTTTTTCTTCGTTTTTTGGTAGGTGACCTGTGACTGTTATCCCATCAGTCCACCCACGAATACACAGACATTATAATGTAGCACCACTTCCCCCTACAAAGGCACACTAAGTAAAGGGGAAATTTTACATTTAAAAAAAAATAAAAGAGAGCTCTTATCTACTAGAGATAGGAACTCATAGTTATTTAAAATATAGGGATATCTCCTGCCTTGAAAATATGTCATGTGGAATCAAATTAGACCTCAGGTGATTAGATACCATTCATCCAGCCTTGAACCCTGGATCTCCGACATAGAAACGGCACAGCTCTCCACAACAGCTGCAGGAAACAAACTCCATCCAGGACGGCCTTAATACGACGAGACCAACAACAAGGCCCAGCTCTAACATGATATCCTGACAACGGGGAAAATGCGATCATCTTGACCTTAGAGCAGATTAGCCTACCTTACCAACTAACGACAAGACAAAACCAGAAGTCTTGGCTCCCTTTGGTAGGACAAAAACCCAAGATCGGGATTTACAGATGACTGGCTGCTTGATCCACGACCAGACTGTATACATCTTGGGACCAATAAATAAGTCCTAGTTTAGGGTTTGAACTATGACCTGCACAAGAATCATGATCCCCAGCCCCAAAGATCCGGCAGAGACAATTGTAACGGAATGGGGCTTTTGGGAGCACAAAGAAAGACGCTATCCTAGGTGCCACCCTAGGCTCAGTGCAAAGACCAAGATCATCAACCACAGAAGATGGGTTAAAATGACACTGAGGTAACAGAACCTCTAGAACCACAAAGACTGACTTCATCATAAGTCCCACCTCAGGATCTGTACAGATACTGAGACCTCTAAACACAGAGCAGAAGTCTTCCACACACCAAAGGAAAAAAAAAAAAAAGAAAGAAAAAAAAAAAAAAACACCACCGGGAAAGTAAAGGATCCTGAGCAATGTCTAGAGTTGATCCCATGACAGTATGCTCCAAGGACGGAGAAATCCCATATCTCTTAGGCCAAGTGAATTCTTTTTCGAATGACCCCAATATTTACTGTGCCGGTGCAGGAGGGAAAAAAACAAAAATACAAAAAGCACAAAACCTTGGTTATTTTTTTGATATAAATATATATATATATTACCTTCATTTATTATTGTTATTATTATTTTTGATTTACCAATCTATTTTGGTCGATTTCTCTGTTTGGGTGTGATTATTGAAAGTGTAGTCCCCAATTATACTTATTTTTATTTATTTATTTATTTATTTATTTATTTATTTATTTATTTATTTATTTATTTTTTCTCTTCCTTTCTTCTCTTTCGTTATGTGCTATGCCATGTTTCTTAATTCAAGACCATGGCGTGATTTTTGTTTGTCTGTTTTTGTTTTATTTTTTTTCTACTTGTTTGCTTGTTTGTTTTGTCTGCTCTGTGTGGTGCTTATCGATATAGCTGGAGCCCTCACTGGATATTTGACACTTCTTTTGGTACTAGTGGAGTGTTTCACCTACTTTTTCTCCATCTCCCAGATTGATGATGAGAGCCTTTAGAAGGACTCCGCCCATTTTCGGGGTATTAGACTCTTACCCCAGTTTATTGCTTTTTTCTCCTTCCAACAAAACCACGCAACTTGAACTAGCTAGTCCTGACTCCAGATAGAGGGGGAAATAAGGGAGGCATCAGGACCAAACAGGTGCAAGACTACTAAGTAGTGGGTTAGATACAGAGGGGACCACATATTCTAGCCGCCCTGGGGTGAGGGAAAAGGAAAAGGGAGGTAGGATAGAAACGGAGGCGTAGAGATGACAATTTGGCGATGGGAATCCCCCCTGATTTTATGTAAATATGTACCTAAAATATTATTGTCAACAATATGTAAGCCACTATGATCAAAATAAAAATTTATATTAAAAAAAAAAAGAACTTTTACACCATAGTTCCACCCAAAATCTTTTTATTTTTATTTAAACACCATGGTTTTGCTGAACAATATGCAAGCTCGATTTGCAGGTGTTTTTTTTTTTAAGAATATCCATATTGTTTTCCAGAAAGGCTTGACTAGATGGCATTCCAACCAGCAATGAATTAGAGTCCCTTTCTTCCTGCATCCATGTCAGCACTGATTGTTCTTGTTCTTTGTGATGTGTGCTAGTCTCACTGTTGTTTTGATATGTGTGTCCCTGATGATTATTGATGTGGAGCATTTTTTCATGTGCCTTTTGACCATCTGTATTTATCCTTTGAAGAAATGTCTGTTCACTTCTCCCCATTTTTGGATGAAGTTAGATTTTTTTTCTTGTTAAATTCTGGCAGTACCTTGTATATTTTAGATTAACATATTGTTATTGGGTGAATAATTTCTCCCATTTTGTGGGTAGCCTTTGTATTCTAGTCACTGTCTGTTTGTTTGTTTGCTTGTTTGTTTTGAAGAGCAAAAAATTTTTGTTTTAATGTAGTCCCATTTGTTTATCTTTACTTTCACTTAATTGGACAGTGTTGTTTCTTCCTTGAAAGTGCCTATAGTCTCAAAACCATGGAATGTTTTGACTATGTTTTCCTCTATGTACCTTATAGTTTCAAGTCTGATATCAAGGTTTTTAATCTATTTTGATTTGTCCTTTGTGCATCCACCTAAAGTCTTAATAAGTTTCTACATGATCTGGATGCATTACAGAGCTAAATACCAATAAACTAATCATTATGGACAAGAAAAAAAATATTAATGACTTTATACACAGTTTATCACTAACTCTCAATACATTTTTAATGCAAAAAAGCTAAAAACTGTGCTCCAGAAAATTTTATTCTATGGCGGAGGCTAATAGACTATGACTCTTTGGAACACTGCTACTCACAATGACAGAGGAGAGTTTCTAATAAATTGCGGATTGACTCCTTAGAAATTCATCATCATCTTTATTGTTCTTGAAGAAGAGAATCTTCCCAAGCAGTGCTGAGGGACAGTGACTACTTCTGATACATAGCCAATACTTATTACGGTGATTAAGTGCTGCCCAGGTTCAGTGTTGCTGGTGGCCATATGGCCACACCCAGTGGTGCCAAAGAACCATTATGGATATATCTGGAAAAGCTTTGGAAGCCCTATAGTACAGGGATCTAACCGCATGCATGCCAGGTCTACCCTCGAGCCCTTTGAATTATCTTCTACATATTAGCTACTAAAGCTTCTATACTTAACAATAAGATAAAAGAGATGTGCAATTCTGATATTTTTTGAGAACAAAAAATACGTATTCAGTTCTAAGGAACATCATGTTATTTTATACATTTGGAGTGGAAATCATGCAAGAATAAGCTTTAAAAGCACTTTCTGCTATTCCTGTCATCAAAACTTTGCACTAAAATCTAGATATGCTATTTGTTTGTTGTTAGTTTGTTTCTGTTATTTGGGGGGTACACACCCTGCAGCCTTCAGAGGTTACTCCTGGTTTTGTGCTCAGAAATCGCTCCTGGAACTCTCGCGGACTATTTGGGATGTGGGGAATCGAACTGGAGTCTGTTCTGGGTTGGACACATGCAAGGCAAATGCTCTACTGTTGTGTTATCACTCAACCCCTAGATATATTATTGTTCAGTAATAAATAATAACAAAATATTAATTATTGACAACCAATATTGCTAAACATTGTAATCATCTATTTTTATCCTTTCAAGAATATTTTGACTTGGCAATTATGAAAGAGTAGAGATGGGGTTAATAGACAAACTACTTTATTTACCTAACTACTTTTGTAAGTGCTCAGGTGTGAACTCAACCATTTGGTCACAAAAATATTTTCGTGCCCTTTATTGTTCTTCCCAGGAATTGATTTCTTAGAAAACACAATATAGAAGGAATACAATGGAGAGACATTATTCTATTATCTGATTTTTATAGGATGTCTTGCCTTTATTTTTGTTTTAGGCTACACCCAGTGACTGTCAGGGGTTACTCCTGGCTATGCGCTCAGAAATCCTCTTGTCTTGGGGGAATATATGGCATGCCAGGGGATCAAACCATGGTCCGTCCTAGGCTAGCTCATGCAAGGCAGATGCCCTATCGCTTGTGCCAACTCTCCAGCCCCAA
Organism: Suncus etruscus; assembly: GCF_024139225.1. Taxonomy (NCBI): domain Eukaryota; kingdom Metazoa; phylum Chordata; class Mammalia; order Eulipotyphla; family Soricidae; genus Suncus; species Suncus etruscus. The sequence goes on from NC_064868.1 coordinate 2,836,233, forward strand.
GATGTCCTGCCTTTTATAAATTACAATATTTTGTTTCCAGCTACATGAATTATTGTTTCCTTGTTGGGCTACTTGTTATGCAAGTCCCTAAGCCCCATTCTCCTCATGCATTAATACTATTTACGAATCTTAGCTTCGTGATTAATTTTATTTCCATCAATATTCTGAAGTGGCATGTCAGAAAGCAAGTGCATTAGTGATGTGACTTTTTTTTTAAACGGATTGTATATCAAGTGCTGGGGCTAAACCAATAGAGTTTTAGCTATTTTTTGTTTTGTTGTTGGTTTGGGCCCATACCTACTGATGCCTTACTCCTGCCTCTGAAATCAGGGGTCACTGCTGATGGGGCGGTAATGAGCCCTGATTCCACGTAGGAAGATGAGAATCAAACCTGGGTCAGCCACATACAAGGCAATTACCCTACATCCTCTACATACGGCCCTCTAGATCTTGACTTAACTAATTAATTGTACTTTTCATATATTTTATTTAAACACCTTGATTACATATATGATTGTGTTTGGGTTTCAGTCATGTAAAGAACACCACCCATCACCAGTGCAACATACCCATCACCAATGTCCCAAATTTCCCTCCTCCCCACCCGACCCCCGCCTGTACTCTAGACAGGCTCTCCATTTCCCTCATATATTCTCATTATTAGGACAGTTCAAAATGTAGTTATTTCTCTAACTAAACTCATCACTCTTTGTGGTGAGCTTCCTGAGGTGAGCTGTAACTTCCAACTCTTTTCTCTTTTGTGTCTGAAAATTATTATTGCAAGAATGTCTTTCATTTTTCTTAAAACCCATAGATGAGTGAGACCATTCTGCGTTTTTCTCTCTCTCTCTGACTTATTTCACTCAGCATAATAGATTCCATGTATATCCATGTATAGGAAAATTTCATGACTTCATCTCTCCTGACAGCTGCATAATATTCCATTGTGTATGTACCACAGTTTCTTTAGCCATTTGTCTGTTGAAGGGCATCTTGGTTGTTTCCAGAGTCTTGCTATGGTAAATAGTGCTGCAATGAATATAGGTGTAAGGAAGGGGTTTTGTATTGTATTTTTGTGTTCCTAGGGTATATTCCTAGGAGTGGTATAGCTGGGTCGTACGGGAGCTCAATTTCCAGTTTTTGAGGAATCTCCATATTGCTTTCCATAAAGGTTGAACTAGACGGCATTCCCACCAGCAGTGGATAAGAGTTTCTTTCTCTCCACATCCCCGCCAGCACTGTTTATCCTCATTCATTGTGATGTGTGCCATTCTCTCTGGTGAGAGGTGGTACCTCATAGTTGTTTTGATTTGCATCTCCCTGATGATTAGTGATGTGCAGCATTTTTTCATTTGTTTTGGCCATTTGTGTTTCTTCTTTGTCAAAGTGTCTGTCCATTTCTTCTCCCCATTTTTTGATGGGATTAGATGTTTTTTCTTGTAAATTTCTGTCAGTGCCTTGTATATTTTGGAGATTAGCCCCTTATCTGATGGGTATTGGGTGAATAGTTTCTCCCACTCAGTGGGTGGCTCTTGTATCCTGGACGCTATTTCCTTTGAGGTGCAGAAGCTTCTCAGCTTAATATATTCCCATCTGTTAATCTCTGCTTTCACTTGCTTGGAGAGTGCAGTTTCCTCGTTGAAGATGCCTGTAGTCTCAGTATCCTGGAGTGTTTTGCCTATGTGTTGTTCTATATATCTTATGGTTTTGGGTCTGATATTGAGGTCTTTAATCCATTTGGATTTTACCTTCGTACATGATGTTATCTTGGCGTCTAAGTTCAATTTTTTGCAAGTGGCTATCCAGTTGTGCCAACACCACTTGTTGAAGAGGCTTTCTTTTGACAAGTCACTTAACCCCTTCTAAGCATTACAATTTTTAAAATTTGGTGTTGCTTTATTTAAGTACTTTGATTATAAAATCGTTTTTGTTTGAGTTTCAGTCATAGAATAAATATCACCCTCACCAGTACACATTTCTCACTACCAATATCCCCAGCCCCCTCACAATGGGCAGACATTTTAATACTCTTTCTATTTCTTTTTATTTTCATTTTTAACACTGTGGGTTGTACAGTTATGGTAAGAATATCCAGAGACAAGAGATTTGAGGGCCAGGAGGGCCAGCCCATTGCAGGAAGCTTGACATAAAAAGTGGAGACTGAAGTTAGGGTAGTGAAGTTTCCATTATGGCAATGATATTTGGAAGTAGTCAATCTGGACAAGCACTTGGTGCTGAAAGGGAATAAATTACTTTGCATGATATGATGCATAGTATTGATGTATGCTCTAAAACAGTTTCTTTTAGTCTTTGAAGCCAGAGATATAGTAATGTGGGTAGGGCAATTATTTTGCACACAGACCACCTGGTTTTGATCCCTGGCAATCCATATGGTGCCCAGAAGACTGCTGGGAGAGTGATTCCTAAGTGCATAGCAAGGAATATTTTGTGAACATCATCAGGTGTGGGCTCAAAATAAAACAAAAATTATGTATCTGAAAAAGTTAAAGAAATTAATTTAATCTTATTTATTTTTATTATAGTATTCGGAGTGACAAAAGATTATATTTAATTCTTCTCTAACTTCAAATATTAATCTATAATGGTAAATCATTTGTCCTTGTGTATATTAGTATACAGTAAGAAGAAATTGAATTAGATTCTTCAATGACATTTCAGTCCTATTTTCAAGAAGCACAGTTGATTGGAATAAATTTAATTGCTCAATTGTTTTAATTTTCTTATCCAGATAAAACCAAATTCACAACCCAGTGCAATTCACTCATCAATAATTATTAGCAACATTATTTGAAATATATTCAGTCTGAAATTTAGAAAGAAAATTGCCTTATAAGGAGCAAATTCAAGGCATAAGAATGATTCATTCAAGCCACTGAAGCTTGATTAATTGTCAGAGGCATACTCATTAGAAATCTAATAATTATAGATTTCAATGACATCTACTTAATTTCTCAAATCTCTATTTACCACATTTGTTTTTCACACAATGACATTAGTATTTTTCTTTAACTTGGATCTTTTGGTAGGGAGCTTTTTTAGCTAGTTTTTGAATAAAGAACAACCAATTCCTGTCAGAATAATGTCCATGAAAAACCATTAATTATTATAATATAAGCCTTCCAAATAAATTGGTTCCAATGATTTTCTGAAAAACATTTACAGCTATAAAATCATGCTTTCTTTTTAATAGGATGGCAGATATATGTAATAAGTTGGTGATAAGGTGCAATAGATCATTTTTATAATTTTATTTGTCTATTTCCCCTCTCAATTCCAGATGTTACTGATGCTTATAGAAGGTACATTAAATTACACTTGTCAGGGGCTTAAGCACTTGACTATGGCACTCACACATTTAGTTGCAGAACTCACAGGGGAAAACTGTGTGTATGTGAATACTATAATTAGTACTAGAAAAATGCTAGTTTGAGGTATGCCAGAGAACACACACTTTGTTGTACAAATGAAGACCAAGAATGGCAGTGCCAATGAGTACTATATTGCAGAAGTGGAATAGTGCCTGAGATTAGAATTGCATCTTCACAAATGTAAGGAAAACATTCTGATACTAAGCCACATTCCTGAGCCCCATCAAATTGCTTTTAAGACATGGTGTACGGGGGTTGAGGAGACATAGTACAGAAGGTAGGGTGATTGCCTTGCCTGTGAATAACACAATTTCAGTCCCTGGCATTCCATATGGTATCCTGAGCCCCACCAGGAGTAATACCGAGGACAGGGCCAAGAATCAGCGCTGAGAATGGTGGCTGTGGTCACCAAACAAGCAAATTTAAAACATTAAAAATCAATGGTATTTTTCCTTCTAGGCAACTTAAACATTACTAAATAGAAAGAATAGCGTATCATTACACAATGCCACTGGACATTTTTTGCAGTGTCTATTTTCATGAATTTATGTCTAGTGTCATATAAAGGTACATGGGACAAGAATCCATAAAACTAGTTAATTTAGTTTGGTTTTCTAATAAGTCTTTGCTGTTTAACTTAATTACCAATCCAACTTTTATTCTTATATTTTGTTCTCACTATAAATGACAGAAACATTAGAGAATAGGTCTAATAACGTTCATGATATTTTAAGTGAACATATGACCTACATACTAGCAATGAGATGTAGCTTACATGACACTACTCTATGAAATACTGCTTTCAATTAAAAAAGAAAAACTATTGCAGTACTAAACTGTTGGCAATTCCCTGTATTTGATCATGAAATTTATGATGGAAAAATAGAATTTCAATTGGCATCATGATGTAAAAAATTAAAGGCTAAAAGTCAACAAATCCAAGATGATAAAGAAAAGAAAACATTAAAAACACTAAAGATCCTTATTAATTCTGAGGGGTAGTTACACTTACACTACAATCATTATCAGCTCTAAACATGTTCTTGGATAAAGTTTCTATTTCTTTAAGCCTGAAGCATCTCTTTTTTACAGTTGGTTTGTTACATTTTTATACTTTAATTTTATGGCCCCTTTCACTCACTAAATTTGCAGGGTTTTTTCCACACCCGGAATTGCTCAGGAATTACTACTAAATCTGAGCTCAGAAATCTTTCCTGGTAGGCTTGGGGAATTATTTGGGATGCTGGGAATCAGACACAGGTTGGCTGCATGCAAGTCAACCACCCTATTCCTGGCTCCTAAATTTAACATTCTTTCTATTGCAACAACTTCTAAGAACATGTTTGCAGGGCCTAGAGATATTTCTCAAGTGGTAGAGCACATGTATGGCATATTCCTTATGCTAAGTTTGATTCCTGATAGCACGTGAAACTCCCAACAATATTACTGGGTATAGCTCGGTTGGCCTGCTGATATGAGCCTGGCGACCCCTGAGCACTGCTTGGCGAGAACAAATGGTCAGTTTCCCATCACAGGGAAATGGATCACTAAAAGTTGGCTCATCCCCAGTACTTCTAATTGTAGCTTCTGTGAAAAATAAAAATGTTTGTAAATCATTCATACAAAAGGCTGTTAAGAGTTTAATTCTGATATTTATACCTTCACCTACAAACTCAATACTCCCTCAGACATGATTACATCACATTAGCTTTAAAAGAAAAAAATTTTATATTCATTTTCTTTAGCCCATTCCAAGTATGACTTATGAGATCAGTAAGAAGATGGAAGACGACACACCAGAGAGACTGGCACACATCAAAAAGAACAACCAGATTCGCGGAGAAAGGGAGCTTTAATTCACTGCTAGTGCAGAGTTTAGGGTTGTCCAGAATTTTTGGAAAATAATAAAGACATTGCTGAAAAAAAATAGAAATTGAGGTTCGATGGAACCCAGCAATATCTCTTATAGAAATACACAAACATGGGTTAAAAATACAATGCAAAATGTTATCTGACACTTAAGAAGTGCTATTCACAACAGTCAGAATCAGATAGCAACACACGTATCTGATAACAGTAAGTGGATCAAGAAATTGTGGCACATCTACACAACAGAATCCTATAAAGCTGTTAGGAAAAATGAAGTCATGATATTTGCTTATACATGGATGAGCATAGAGAATATGCTAAATGAAAACAGTCAGAGGGAGAGGGACAGAGTGTTCACACTCATATGTAGAATATAAAAGAAAATCCAGAGTATAATAATAGTAATACCAAAGACAATAGAAACGAGAGACAGGAAGATTTCTCCAATGTAGTTAGCTTGCCATAAGGGGGTTGGAGGAAATGCAGTTAGGATAGAGAAGAAATTACTATGACAATGACAGTATGATAGTTTGGAATTATCACGCTGCACAAGAACTGGATAGAGAAAGGAGGTAAAACAATATGCATAATACTATTTCAATAATATCTATTGTGAACAACTATGCTTAAACAGAAATAAAGAAGAGACGAGGAAAAAGACAGAGAATAGAGGCAGTCTGAAGACACTGGTGGTGACTATTGTGCATTGGTGAAGGGATGGGTGAGCATTGTATGACTAAAACTCTATTATAAAAAAACGTTATAACTTTATCACATAGTGATACAATTAAAATTTTTATTTTTATTTATTTTTTTATTTTTATTTTTTAGGTCACACCCAGAGGTACTCATGGATTATTCCTAGTTCTGTGCTCAGAAATTGCTCCTGGATCTGGGGACCATATAGGATACCGGGGATTGAACCTGTATTCGTCCTGGGGCAGACATGAGCAAAGGAAATGCCCTATGACCATACTAACACTCCTGCCTCATCAATGAAAACTTTTAAATAAATAAATAAATATTATAAGGATTTTAAAAAGAGAAATTGGAATAGGAGGTAGAGAATAATCTTATAAACTTGAACTGGCTCCTGGCAATTGCTGTAAATCTTAAGATATGGCATAAAACCAAACAGTAAAAATTTACTATCATCTCTGGCATCTTGGAAATTACCCGCAGTGTCTCAATATGGCAGGAAGTTCTTTATTGCTAGCACCCAATATATTTCCATTCATTTTAATTCTATAGATTTAAGTAGTTTATAAATTTTTCTACTACTTCATTTGACATATCCTATATTGTGAAATTAGATCAATGAAATTTGATAGGTTATATATGAAAGATCACAGTGAATGGAAATGAAAGATAAAGAGAAAATATTTAAGGCCAGATCAGTCATTTTAACATTAAATTTCAAATAATCCACTCAGATACATATATATCATATTTGATGTGAAATATTGACAAAAAGTAGAATTCTCTAGTTCAGAATAAAATGACAAGTAAATGTATAGGGAAAACCTCCACTGCTCTGCATTAACTAACCTAGAATCTTCTCTGAATTTTGTAAAATTCCATTTAAAATTTGATAATTAAATCTGGAACTATGTTAAAAATATCGAAAATGAGACGATAACTGTCAAATGTGGAGTTTCAGTTAATTTATAATGTTAACTTCATAGAAGGTGTTAGAAAGTATTCTATTTCTTTGATATTCTGAACTAGGACTTATTCTTGGTGAGACTCTTTATTATTTTTAGTTTCCTTGCTTATAGTTGGCTTTCTTCTTTCTTCTCAATCACTTTTGGTAAATTAAATGTTTCCAGGAATCTGTTCATTCTTTTTGGGTTCTCCAACTTAACAGAATAGAGTTGTTCACAGTAAGCTCTCATGTTTTAGATTTCTGGGAGTTTTGTACTAAATTTCTTCCTTTTATTTCTGATTCAATATATTTGAGCATTTTCTCTTTTTATCCTCAGGACTATATCTAACAGTTTGTTTACCTTGTTGATTCTTTCAAAGAACCAGCTCCTGGTTTCAGTAATTCTGAATTAATTTTGTGGTTTCTATATTGTTGATTTAGGCTCTAGTTTTTATTATTTCTTTTCTTCTACAACTCTTTAGTTTCATTTGTTTTTGGTTCTTCATACATTTAAGGTGTCATTTATATGTTGATTTTATATTTTCCTCTTTCCTTATTTAGGCCTGTTGTGCTTTTGCTGTGTACTATTGGTAATGTGTTTATCAATTGCCATTAGTCTCAAGCTATCTTTTTATTTTTCCTTGATTTTCTCTTTGATTCAGCTGCAACTTAGCAGCATGTTGTACAGTCTCCAGTCTCATTTTACAATCAATCTTTATCTCTCTGGCATTGTAATCTGATAGGATCTTGGTCTAATTCTTATGTTTCTGTATGTGTCATAAATTGTGATAAATTCTAGAGTATAATCTATGTGTACTAGAGAAAAATGTACATTCAGTTATTGAAGATGGAAGGTACTATAGAAGTTCATTAGTGCTATCTCTTCTAGTTATTAATTTAGGACTCTTTTTTAATTATCATCTGTTAGTGGAGTTATCCAGTGGTGATAGTGGCTTCTTAAAGTCTCCTACTACTATCATGCTTCTATCCACGCGTTTCTCTAGATTTTGTGAGCCAAAGCCTTAAAAACGTTGCTGACCGAGAATTTGGTGCATATATATATATATAAATTTTATTGAGACCAATGTGAATTGCAAGTCTATCACAGTTACATTTAAGGTACATAGTGACAGTGAATTAGGGTAATTCCCACCACCAGTGTTGATCTCCCTCTGCCTCTGTTTCCAGCATGCTTCCCTTATCTCCGACCTTAGCCCCCTGGACTGCCAGCATAACAGGCCCCTTTTGTGTATAACTTGTTGTCGTTTTGGTACCTTGATTCTATTGTCATTGACTTTGGTTTAGGTATTTAGTTCTGATCATTTTTTATTTCCACTCAATGTTTGTGGGGGCTGTTTACCCTGGTACCTAATATCCACTTTTTTCTTAATTTATGAGGCAGAACAAGATAATTTGTGTTCTGTTGAAGAAACAGTAAAAGCAGAGAAGAACCTCTGTCAAAAGACCATAAGTATTAATTTAATAGAATAAAAAAAGAAAAAGGAACAAAAGAAGGGGGACTAGTGTGTCAAGCTTTTTTTGTTTTTGCATAGTTACAGTAAGTATTTGGAAAATTATAAAGGAAATTCTTTTGACCTAAGAAATACAGGGTTTCTTCACCCTTGAAGCATACTGTCATGGGTTTGACTACAGGCTCTGGCTCTTTTTGTTGTAAACCCCAGGGTCTATTAATGTTGCCCTAGAACGTTCTGCTCAGTTGTTGTCAAAGTAAGTCATCTGTACTTAGAGATTTGGTTTTTGCACAGGTCCTAGGAAGAGTTCTAGGATAGTCTTTATTTGTGGTTCCAGAAGTTCTGCTCAGTCACAGTCGTTGCAGTCAGTCTTTTGTATTTAGTGATTTTGTTTTTTTCACAGATGGATGGAGTGTCTTCTGATTTCATCTAACCATTAGGTGATGAGGTGGGGCAACCTGCTTTTAGGTAACATCATTGGTGTTCCCTCCTTGTCAAGATGTATGAACATACACTGGCGCAAGTTGGTGCCAGAGCTGTATCAGAGATGCCCCCAGAGGGAGTTTGATTTCTGGTGCTGTTGCAAGGAACTGTGTCAGCTTTAAGGTAGGGATCTGGGATTTTGGGTTGGATGGTCGATGTCTGATCATGTGAGGTCTAAGTCAAGTTCCCATCACAAATGTTCAGGGTGGGAGTTGCCGTTGTATTATAAGCTTTGTGGGTTCTTATCTCTAGTAGATAAGAGTTTGTTTCTACACATACAATTTCCCCATTTTAGTGTGCCTATGCAAAAAGGTAAAATGCCATATTATCTTGTTGGTGCATTAGAGGTTAAAAATGTCAGGTCATACAGTTTCTGTGTCCTGCTTTTGACCAGAGCTTTTATCTGAAGCAAGACTTTCTTTAGGAATATGTACTCAGCATAACCAGAACAATAAAAGGAACATAAATAAATAAATATATAAATAAATAAAAAGTTTAAAAAGAGAGAAAGAAGGAATGGAGTAGGCTACCTACCTTTACATTTGAAAATAGACATTCTAAGAGGTATGACTCTTAAGGAAATAAAAATACAATGAAAATATAGATATCAAATTAATTTTTTGAGATAGCCTGAAGAGGAGATGAGATCCAGGGCATATTTTTGTCCCAAGCCATGGTTTTCTTGAGTCTAATAAATGTTTTGCAGTGGTAAGAGTTTAGGTAGTGTCCTTGAGCTGGGGGTCCTTCTGGGGATAAATCCAGTAACATTCTCCAATCCATGTTGTGTGTGTGTGTGTGTGTGTGTGTGTGTGAGAGAGAGAGAGAGAGAGAGAGAGAGAGAGAGAGAGAGAGAGAGAGAGAGAGAGAGAGAGAGAGAGAGAAAAGGAGCCACATAGAATAAGTCAACAGGAATGGTGGTTTCATCTTCTTGGGTGGGAGATGAGGGGCTGAGAGGGTGTCCTTTTACTTTGGGAGTTGGATGGCAGTTTACTGGGGTAGGTGGATAGTCACGGCTTCTGCGGAGTTAAGAACTGAGAGTAAAGAGGGTTAAATAGGGAGATATATTTTTCAGGGAGGGACTTCAGAGCATAAAAACCGGCTAACCTTTGCAAAAGCTGGCTCCCTGTGTGTGACACCAGGCGGGGAAAATCCGCAAAAGTACACCGTCCCAGTGGGGCTCAGCTGTGAAAGACTGTGAGTGTGACCTGTCTATGTCTGTCTACTGTCCTCTTGCGTGAAACTCTTGCGAGTGGGGCAAAAAGAGCCTCCAGAAACCTCGCTCGCCCAGACGCCATTTTCAGGGAGGGACTTCAGAGCATAAAAACCGGCTAACCTTTGCAAAAGCTGGCTCCCTGTGTGTGACACCAGGCGGGGAAAATCCGCGAAAGTACACCGGCCCAGTGGGGCTCAGCTGTGAAAGACTGTGAGTGTGACCTGTCTATGTCTGTCTACTGTCCTCTTGCGTGAAACTCTTGCGAGTGGGGCAAAAAGAGCCTCCAGAAACCTCGCTCGCCCAGACGCCATTTTCAGGGAGGGACTTCAGAGCATAAAAACCGGCTAACCTTTGCAAAAGCTGGCTCCCTGTGTGTGACACCAGGCGGGGAAAATCCGCAAAAGTACACCGGCCCAGTGGGGCTCAGCTGTGAAAGACTGTGAGTGTGACCTGTCTATGTCTGTCTACTGTCCTCTTGCGTGAAACTCTTGCGAGTGGGGCAAAAAGAGGCTCAGAGGAGCACGGCCGCTCCGCTTCGCTACGCGGCCGTGCACTCTTTCTAAGGAAAGAACTCCATTGCAACAAGAAGGAAAAATCACACTAAGAACGGCGCTATATCACAGAAGCAAACATTTCTCTCTGGACTGTCTTCTCTGTTGCATGCTCGGGCCTAAGATTTGACCCAGTGTGAGGCTTCATTCACGGAGGACTCCCCTCCCTTAGAGGCAAGTCAGCCCATCCAGAAAGGGAGGAGCCAGAGGAGTGTGCTGCCTACATCATATAGACAATGAATACCACCACAACACGTAGAAAAACCCACAATACAAGTGTGACAATGGGGAAACAACGCAGGCCAGCATCAGACATAGAGAATGAAGATGACAATTCTGAGGACCAGATAATGACTGAACAACTAATCAACCTCTCAGATAAGGACTTTAGACTAGCAATATGGAAGGTGCTCAACAGACTCCAAGAAACCATGGATCGAGTTGAACAGAACACTAATAAGAACCAAGAAAATATGAAGGCAGAAATGACAAAACTCCAAACTGAAATAACATGTCAACTAACAGGACTGAAAAAGTCAGTAAACGAAGTGAATGACAAAATGGATAAGCTCTGGGACAGGGTATCAGAAGCTGAGAATAGACTTGGTGCTGTGGAAGATGAGATACATAACAATTCCATACAGCAGGAGAGATTGGACAAAAAACTTAAAGCAAATGAGCAGACAATGGAAAAATTAGTCAAAGAATGGGAACAGACGAAAATAGAAGTCTATGATAAGATCAACAGAAACAACTTAAGAATCATTGGAGTCCCAGAGACCCAGGAAGAAAATTTCCAGGAAGAATCAATGGTCAAGAACATCATTAAAGAGAAACTTCCAGAGCTAAAGAATATATGTGATCAAATCCTGCATGCCCGAAGAGTACCAACCAAAAGAGACCCCAGAAAAACCACCCCAAGACACATCCTAGTCACAATGACAAATCCCACAGATAGAGACAGAATTCTGAAAACAGCAAGATCAAAAGGGGAAATCATGTTCAAGCAAACTTCCCTGAGATTTACAGCAGACCTGTCACCAGAAACGCTCAATGCCAGAAAGCAGTGGTGGGATATTGTGACAAGACTGAATGAAATGAATGCTTCACCCAGAATACTATACCCAGCAAAACTCACTTTCCGGTTTGATGGAAGAATACATGGTTTCACAGACAAAAAACAGCTCAGAAACTTCACAGACACAAAACCAGTCTTAAGAGAAAAACTGAAAGACCAAATCTAAGACAAGACTACCCAAAAGACACACCAAATTTTGAAATAAAGATGGCGTTAAATCCCAGGACAATTCTTTCTCTCAACGTCAATGGACTAAATGCACCAGTTAAGAGACACAGAGTGGCTAAAGGGATCAAAAAAACTCAATCCAACCTTCTGCTGCCTACAAGAAACGCACCTGAATAGTCAGAACAAACATAGACTCAAAATAAAAGGCTGGAGAAAAGTGATCCAAGCAAACAACACCCATAAAAAAGCTGGAGTGGCCATACTAATATCAGATATTGCAAACTTTATACTCAGGAAGGTTGTAAGGGACAAAGACGGACATTTTATATTAATCAAGGGGTACGTAGAGCAGGAAGAATTCACTCTCCTAAACATATATGCACCGAATGAGGGGCCAGCAAAATATTTAATACAACTGTTGACAAATCTGAAAAATAATATCAACAACAACACAATAATTGTGGGGGACCTTAACACGGCCTTGTCAACACTGGACAGGTCAACCAGACTGAAACCCAACAAGAATATACTAGACCTGAGGAGAGAAATGGAAGAAAGAGGCCTAGTGGATATATATAGGACACTCCATCCCCAGAAACCTGGATACACATTCTTCTCCAATGTACATGGGACATTCTCCAGGATACACTACATGCTGGCACATAAAACATACCTCCATAAGATCAAGAGAATAGAAATTTTGCAGACTACCTTCGCTGACCACAAGGCTCTGAAATTATTTGTGAACTCCAAAGGGACTCAGAAGAAACACTTTAACACCTGGAAGTTAAACAGCCTCATGCTCAATAACCAGTGGGTCCGAGATGAAATCAAGGAGGAAATAAAAAGGTTCCTGGAAACAAATGACAATAAAGACACAAACTCTCAGAACTTATGGGACACAGCAAAAGCAGTACTGAGAGGAAAATTTATAGCTTTGCAAGCACACATCAGAAAGGAAGAAGGAGCTTACCTGAGTAGCTTAATGACACAGCTAATAGAACTAGAAAATGCTCAACAAAAGGACCCAAGAATAGGAAGACAGAAGGAAATAACAAAGCTGAGAGCAGAAATCAACGAAGTGGAAACTCAAAAAACAATCCGAAAGATCAACGAAAGCAGAAGTTGGTTCTTTGAAAAAATAAACAAGATTGATAGACCACTGGCAAACCTAACAAAGAAAGAGAGAGAGAGAAACTTGATAACTCGTATCAGGAATGAAAAAGGAGAGATCACTACTGATATGACAGAGATTCAAAGGGTAATCAGAAACTACTTTGAAAAACTCTACGCCACTAAAAATGAGAACCTGGAAGAAATGGATAAATTCTTGGACTCTTATAATCTTCCACGGTTGAAGGAAGAGGATGTAGCATATCTAAACACCCCCATCACCATTGATGAAATTAAAGCAGTAATCAAATGTCTGCCGAAAAACAAAAGGCCAGGTCCAGATGGATTCACTAATGAATTCTATCAAACTTTCCAAGAGGAACTACTGCCAATCTTGGCAAGACTCTTTCATGAAATTGAACAAACAGAAACACTTCCAAATAACTTTTATGAAGCCAACATCACCTTGATACCTAAACCAGACAGAGACGCTACCAAAAAAGAAAATTACAGACCAATATCACTGATGAATGCAGATGCAAAGATCCTCAACAAAATCCTGGCAAATAGGATTCAATGCCTCGTTAAGAAGATCATCCACTACGATCAAGTAGGTTTCATCCCAGGAATGCAAGGCTGGTTTAACATCCGTAAATCTATCAACATAATACACAACATCAATAACAAGAAAAATAAAAACCACATGATCATATCAATAGATGCAGAGAAAGCATTTGATAACGTCCAACACCCATTCTTGATCAAAACTCTCAGCAAGATGGGAATGGAGGGAACCTTTCTCAATATAGTGAAGGCCATCTACCACAAGCCAGTGGCAAATATTATCCTCAATGGAGAAAAACTGAAAGCCTTCCCTCTAAATTCTGGCACAAGACAAGGCTGTCCTCTCTCACCATTCCTATTCAACATAGCACTGGAAGTACTTGCTATAGCGATTAGGCAAGAAAAGGATATCAAGGGAATCCAGATAGGAAAGGAAGAAGTCAAGCTCTCACTGTTTGCAGATGACATGATACTCTACTTAGAAAACCCTAAAGACTCTATCAAAAAGCTTCTAGAAACAATAGACTCATATAGCAAGGTGGCAGGCTACAAAATTAACACACAAAAATCAATGGCCTTTCTATATACCAATAGTAATAAGGATGAAATGGACATTAAGAAAACAACCCCATTCACAATAGTACCACACAAACTCAAATATCTTGGAATCAACTTGACTAAATATGTGAAGGACCTATACAAAGAAAACTATAAAACTCTGCTCCAAGAAATAAGAGAGGACACACGGAAATGGAAACACATACCCTGCTCATGGATTGGCAGGATTAACATCATCAAAATGGCAATACTCCCCAAGGCATTATACAGATTTAATGCCATCCCTCTAAAGATACCCATGACATTCTTCAAAGAAGTGGATCAGGCACTTTTGAAATTCATTTGGAACAATAAACACCCTCGAATAGCTAAAGCAATCATTGGGAAAAAGAATATGGGAGGAATTACTTTTCCCAACTTTAAACTGTACTACAAAGCAACAGTTATCAAAACAGCATGGTATTGGAATAAGAATAGGTCCTCAGATCAGTGGAATAGGCTTGAATACTCAGAAAATGTTCCCCAGAGATACAACCATCTAATTTTTGATAAAGGAGCAGGAAATCCTAAATGGAGCAGGGAAAGCCTCTTCAACAAGTGGTGTTGGCACAATTGGATAGCCACTTGCAAAAAATTAAACTTAGACCCCCAGCTAACATCATGTACAAAGGTAAAATCCAAATGGATTAAAGACCTCGATATCAGCCCCAAAACCGTAAGATATATAGAACAGCACATAGGCAAAACACTACAGGACATTACAGGCATCTTCAAGGAGGAAACTGCACTCTCCAAGCAAGTGAAAGCAGAGATTAACAGATGGGAATATATTAAGCTGAGAAGCTTCTGCACCTCAAAGGAAATAGTGCCCAGGATACAAGAGCCACCCACTGAGTGGGAGAAACTATTCACCCAATACCCATCAGATAAGGGGCTAATCTCCAAAATATACAAGGCACTGACAGAACTTTACAAGAAAAAAACATCTAACCCCATCAAAAAATGGGGAGAAGAAATGAACAGACACTTTGACAAAGAAGAAATACAGATGGCCAAAAGACACATGAAAAAATGTTCCACATCACTAATCATCAGGGAGATGCAAATCAAAACAACGATGAGTTACCACCTCACACCCCAGAGAATGGCACACATCACAAAGAATGAGAATAAACAGTGTTGGCGGGGATGTGGAGAGAAAGGAACTCTTATCCACTGCTGGTGGGAATGCTGTCTAGTTCAACCTTTATGGAAAGCGATATGGAGATTCCTCCAAAAACTGGAAATCGAGCTCCCATACGATCCAGCTATACCACTCCTAGGAATATACCCTAGGAACACAAAAATACAATACAAAAACCCCTTCCTTACACCTATATTCATTGCAGCTCTATTTACCATAGCAAGACTCTGGAAACAACCAAGATGCCCTTCAACAGACGAATGGCTAAAGAAACTGTGGTACATATACACAATGGAATATTATGCAGCTGTCAGGAGAGATGAAGTCATGAAATTTTCCTATACATGGATGTACATGGAATCTATTATGCTGAGTGAAATAAGTCAGAGAGAGAGAGAAAAACGCAGAATGGTCTCACTCATCTATGGGTTTTAAGAAAAATGAAAGACACCCTTGTAATAATAATTTTCAGACACAAAAGAGAAAAGAGCTGGAAGTTCCAGCTCACCTCAGGAAGCTCACCACAAAGAGTGATGAGTTTAGTTAGAGAAATAACTACATTTTGAACTGTCCTAATATTGAGAATGTATGAGGGAAATGTAGAGCCTCTTTAGGGTACAGGCGGGGGTTGGGTGGGGAGGAGGGAGATTTGGGACTTGGGTGATGGGAATGTTGCACTGGTGATGGGTGGTGTTCCTTTTATGACTGAAACCCAAACACAATCATGTATGTAATCAAGGTGTTTAAATAAAAAATATTATGCTTTTAAAAAAAAAAAGAAAAAAACAAAAAGAAAAAAAGAAAAAAAAATAGGGAGATATAATGGATCAGGATTGAGGGCATGAGAGGATTAAAGAAATTCTGAGTGGGGGGAGGAGGGACAATATACAAGAGGGGCTATGTACATTATAAACATGGCTTTTTACAGTATAGATTATTCAACTATACAGGAGTCTACTGCATACAAACTCAAGGCCAATTACAGGTATATTCATAGGTTATTCATAGGTTGTAGTTGGAGGTCTGATCCTTATGAGTTGGGTTGGAGCACTTAAGAAATAATTGAATTAAAAAGAAAATAAATAAGAAAAAAACTTAGTAAAGAAAAAAGTGTGAGAGAGAAGAAAACTAAAGATTGAAAAAATATAAATTGGGTCAGTACCTTGGAGGTGAAATGTTTTCTAATTTCTCGGTACTTCAATGATGGGTGAACTTAGCTAAATGAGGCTTTCAGGGTTAGATTGTACATGGAACATTTTAGGATAAACATGATTTTCATAACTATAGTACTAAGCTATATAGAAGTGAGCACTAGAAGAAGGGTCTACTTATTATCATCTACTACATCTTGTGCATCAAGGTTCCTGTCCTGGAAAACAACTGACAGCATAGACATTATGATAGAATGGTACCATAGCTTTACTTGAAAAAAAAGAAAGAAAAAGAAATAGAAAAATTTTAATAATATCAATTTGTAACAGCATACTCAATGAGTGGGTCCTGTAGCATAAGTCTGTGGTGTGCAGTTGTCAATTTCATTGGTCACAACTGTCATAATTTTTAGGCCAGAGTAGAATGTTGCAAATCAGGATGGAGGCCTTTGTTCTTAGGCCCCGGCCACGTGGCTCCATTCCCCCATTAACCAGTGGGTCTGGGTCCTGGAAAACAACGGGTATTGAACTCACTCACAGGCAGACTTCCAGAGAGATAACATCTTTATTCCCCTGCCCAATAGATGTGGCTGCTAAGCATTTACGTATGCTATTCTTAGCTAGCCCTGCATCTTACTTCTTTCATCCATGTTACCTCCAACCTCCATTCTGGCAAAAGACCAAAAAGCCAAAAAAGACCTTAATCCTCTCTGGTCAAAGCCTTATCTAAACTTTCCAAGGCTCCTCCCAGGAATGGGCGGGGTCTTGCAGGTAAGATCAAGTTACCTGGGAAGAATGGGGGGATGAGGTCACAGTAGAAGACATAATCAAAAGGAAATTGTAGTATTTTATAAAAGCATTGCTATAATGAGTACTGTATATGGAGTCTAATATGATAGAGCACCGAATTGCAAAATTAGGATGTCTAAACTCTATCTCCAAGAACCTCTGTGGACAAAGAAGTTGAAGAGTTATTTTATATGTAATAATATTAAGGCATTAGAACATACTGTTAGTGAGCACTGCAGTGGGCGTTCCTGGTTTCCAATCATGTTCTGCACCTGCTTCTGTGGATAAAAATATTAGAACATTATTATAGGCATTTGTGGTGCATGGTTTATTGAACTTCGTTCTATATAAACTGCTATTTTCATTGTTACAGGATTTTTTGTGGCACAAAAGAGAGGCTTTGTGGGGTCGGAGAGATGGCATGAAAGTAAGGCGTTTGCCTTTTATGAACAAGGTCGGTGGTTCAAATCCCGGCATTCTATATGGTCCCCCGAGCCTGCCAGGAGCAATTTCTGAGCATAGAGCCAGGAGTAACCCCTGAACAATGCCGGGAGTAACCCCTGAACAATGCCGGGTGTGACCCAAAAACCAAAGAGAGAGAGAGAGGCGTATTTCTCCTCTTTCGCTTGTTTTGATCACTTCTCCTGGCTGTTCCCAAACACCTACGGTGTTTGGAATATCGACCATTTAGTCCATTATGTTACTACATGGAATTATTCTAAATGCCACATATAAGTGATATCATTCTATATTGATCCTTCTTCTGGCTTACTTCATTTAACATAATCTTTTCTACTTCCATGCATGTTGCTGCAAAATCCATGATTGTATCATTTCTTACTGCTGTGTAATAAATCCATTGTATATATGTACAACATTTTCATGATCAGCTCATCTGTTGTTGGGCCTCTAGGCTGATTCCACTCTTCTGTATTGTACTGAGTGCTGCAATAAATAGTGGTGTGCACATATGCTTTTGGATGAATGTCTATCTTGGGGATAGATACTCAGGAGCGTGATTGTTGTATCATATGACAGCTCAATTTTGAGTTTACTGAGAACCCTCAATAATGTTTTTATAGGGGTGAACCAGGAAGCATTCCCATCAGCAGTGGATGAGGGTTTTGTTCTTACTGCATCTCCACCAACAGAGATTAGTCCCATTGTTTTTGATGTGTGCCATCCTCTTTGGTGTAAGGTGGTCCCTTAATGTTGTCTTGATTTGGATTTCCCTAATGATGAGTGATGGTGAACATGTTTTAATGTGGCTATTGGTCATCTGTTGGTCTTTCTCAGAGAAGTGTCTATTCATTTCTTATCTCTATTTTTCTATGTTTGTTTAGGTTTTGTGAAGCTAATCTTTGTGAGTGCTTTGTATATCCTAGATATTAAACCTTTATCTTATGTATTAAGTGGAAATATTTCTCCCATTCTGTTAGCTGTCTTCTGATTTTAGCCTGTGTTTCTCTTTCCATAGAAAAACTTTTAGATTGATGTAGTTTTATTTATTTGGATTTGATGTAATTGCTCTTGCCTTTGGTGTTCTATCATAAATGGCATTTTTGAGGTATAAGTCTTGGAGTGTTTTCTTTATGTATTCCTCAATGAACTTTATAGCTTCAAGTCTGATTTCCTTTTTTTTTTTTTGCTTTTGGGCAACACCTGGCGGTGCTTAGGGGTTACCCCTGGCTATCTGCTCAGAAATAGCTCCTGGCAGGCACGGGGACCATATGGGACACCAGGATTCGAACCAACCACCTTTGGTCCTGGATCGGCTGCTTGCAAGGCAAATGCTGCTGTGCTATCTCTCCAAGCCCAAAAAAGGAAGGGCTGGTGTGGCAAGGTTTTGAGTCTTTTTTGGGGGGGCCACACCCATTTAATGCTCAGGGGTTACTCCTGGCTAAGCGCTCAGAATCGCCCCTGGCTTGGGGGGACCATATGGAATGCTGGGGGATCGAACTGCAGTCCTTCCTTGGCTAGCACTCACAAGGCAGACACCTTACCTCTAGCGCTACCTCACTGGCCCCTCAAGTCTGATTTCAAGGTCTTTAGCTCATTTTGAGTTGACTATTGTGTGGAGTGTGAGGTATGGATCAATCTTAATTTCATATAGGTAGTATTTTAATTTTTCCAGAACCATTGATTGAGAGACTGGTTTTGTTTCATATCAGATTCTTGGCTATTTTGTCAAATATTAGTTGGCCCT
Source organism: Suncus etruscus (assembly GCF_024139225.1). NCBI lineage: Eukaryota > Metazoa > Chordata > Mammalia > Eulipotyphla > Soricidae > Suncus > Suncus etruscus. Next base: position 2,855,665 of record NC_064868.1, read on the forward strand.
ATATTTGGGGATATATCACTGGATATTCTATTCTGACACATTGGGCTGAGACTACCTTTGTTCGAGGACCATGCTATTTTGATCACTATGGCTTTATAGTAAGGCTTCAGGTTAGGTAAAGAAATGACACCCGGTTTATTGTTTTTCTGTATGTATTTGGCTAATCTAGATCTTTTGTGGTCTTATATAAAATTTATAATTGATTGTTCTTAGTCCTTAAAATGATGTCTGAATTTGGATATGGATTGAATTGAATATATATAGTAGTTTTGGTAAGATAGACATTTTGATAAATTTGATTCTGCCTACCCATGAGCATAGGATGATCTTCTAATTCCTTAGGTCCTTTTCAATTTCTTTCTGAAGATTTTTGAAGTTTTCATGGTATAGGTCTTTCACTTCTCTTGTCAGTTTGATTCCTAGGTACTTGATATTTTCAGATACTATTTTAAATAGTATCTCTTTCTCCTCTGCTTCGTTATTTGTATAGAAAAATGTTACTGCCTTTTGTGCATTGACTTTGTAGCCAGCCTCGTTGCTGCATTGGTTTATTGTTTTGAGGAGTATCACTTTGAACTCTTTAGGGTTTTTAATGTATATAATCATATTACCTGCAAAAAGAGGTAGTTTAAGTTCCTCTTTCCTTATTTGAATTCCTTGGACTCCCTTCTCTTTTCTGATTGCTATTGCTAGAACTTTTAAAACTATAGTGAATAACAGGGGAGATAGTGAACAGATTGCATACTACCTGGCCTTAGTGAAAATGCTTTCAGTTTTTTGCCATTAAGGATAATAAGGACTATGGGCTTTTTTTTTCTCTTTATTTTTTTGGGGTTTTGGGCCACACCCAGTGACGCTCAGGGGTTACTCCTGGCTATGAGCTCAGAAATCGCGCCTGGCTTGGGGGACCATATGGGACGCTGGGGAATCAAACCTAGGTCTATCCTAGGCAAGCGCAGGCAAGGCAAGCACCTTACCTCTAGCGCCACCACACAGGCCCCAACTATGGGCTTTTTATAGATATATGCAACAATCTTGAGGAAGGTTCCTTGCAACCCTATTTTACTGAGTGCTTTTTTTTTAATCATGAATAGGTGTTGGATTTTGTCAAATGCCTTCTCTGCATAGATTGATATATCATGTGGATTTTGTCTTTCTTATTGCTGATGTGTTGTATATGTTGATTAATTTGCATGTATTGAACCGTCCCTGTATCCCAGGATAAAATGCACTTGGTCATGTTATATAATCTTTTGATATATTATTGGATTCAGGTTGCTAAGGTTTTGTTGAGGATTTTTTCATCCAAGTTGATTAGTGAAATTGGTCTGTAGTTTTCTTTTTTGGTGGTGTTTTTGCCATCGTTGGGAATGAGTACGATATTACCTCACAAAAGGAATTAGGGAAGACAACTGTCTTTTTGATATTTTGGAAGTGCCTGAGTATCAGTGGTAGTACTTCCTCTCTGAATGTTTGATAGAATTCACCTGTAAAACCTAATCATATGAGACTTTTGTTCTTGGGAGTTCCTTAATTACTGCTTCAATTACCTTAGATATAATTGGCCAGTTTAGGCTTTTTATATCCCCCTTATTAAGTCTCAGGAGGTGATATTTTTCCAGGAATCTGTCAATACCTTCTGAGTTTTCTAACTTCACTGAGTACAGTTGTTCATAATTAACCCTTATGATGTTTTGTATTTCTAGAGCAGGGGTCCTCAAACTATTTAAATGGGGCCAGTTCACAGTCCTTCAGACTGTTCGAGGGCCAGATTATAGTAAAAACAAAAATTGTGAACAAATTTCTATGCACACTGCATATATCTTATTTAGAAGTGAAGAAACAGGACAGAACAGAAAAACCAGCAGCTTTTGCAGCAGCCGGGTCCCCTGTTTGTGACATCAGGCTGGGAAAATCCACAAAAATATGCCTGCCCAGTGGGGCCCAACTGTGAAAACCTGTGAGTTCTACCTGTGTATGTCTGTCTACTGTCCTCTTGCGTGAAACTCTTGGGAGTGGGGCGAAAGATGCTCCAGCAGAGCACGGCTGCGTCGCGAAGCGACACCATCGCAAGAAGAAAAAGTCACACTAAGAACTGTGCTATATCACAGAAGCAAGCATTTCTCTCTGGACTGTCTTCTCTGTTGCATGCTCGGGCCTAAGATTTGATCCTGTGTGAGGCTTCAACCCTGGAGGACTCCCCTCGCTTAGAGGCAAGTCGGCCCATCCAGAAAGGGCGGAGCCAGAGGAGTGTGCTGCCTGCATCATATAGCCAGTGAATACCACAACAACACGTAGGAAAACCCACAATACAAGTGTGACAATAGGGAAACAACGCAGGCCAGCATCAGACATAAAGAATGAAGATGACGTTTCTTTGCTTGGCAGACACTTGGGGGCCTCCCCAGGCATCCCCTGACGGCTTGCCTCGGCTGAGGCGTGTCTCGCTGGGGCTGTGAGTTTTCTGTTGGAGTTGTGGATTGTGCTGGTTTCTTTGCTTGGCAGACACTTGGGGGCCTCCCCAGGCATCCCCTGACGGCTTGCCTCGGCTGAGGCGTGTCTCGCTGGGGCTGTGAGTTTTCTGTTGGAGTTGTGGATTGTGCTGGTTTCTTTGCTTGGCAGACACTTGGGGGCCTCCCCAGGCATCCCCTGATGGCTTGCCTCGGCTGAGGTGAGTGTTTGGGGGCCGGAGCGCGGCCGCTCCGCTGCGCTTCGCGGCCGCGCACTCCACCTCGCCAATGAGTACCACCACAACACGTAGAAAAACCCACAGCGTAAGCGAGACAATGGGGAGACTACGCAGACCAACTTCAACCATAGAGAATGAAGATGGAAACTCTGATGACCCAACAACGACCAACTACCTAAGCAGTCTTTCAGAAATGGAGTTTAGAGACGAAATATGGAGGTTGCTATCAGATATCAAAGAAAGTATAAATCAGAGCACTAATAAAAATCAAGAGAATATGAAGACAGAAATCAGAAAACTCCAAACTGAAATATCAGATCAGATAACAGGTCTGAAAAACTCAATAGACGAATTGAAGAACATAATGGATGAGTTTTCCAACAGGTTAACAGCAGCTGAGGATAGAATTAGTGCTTTAGAAGATGAGATGCATAACAACTTTACACAGCAGAAGAGATTAGAAAAAAACCTCAAATCAAATGATCAGACAATGGAAAATTTACTCAAAGAATATGAGAAGATGAAAATAGAAGTCTTTGATAAGCTCAACAGAAACAACTTCAGAATCATTGGAGTTCCAGAGACCCAAGAAGAAAATCTTCAGGAAGAATCAATGGTTAAGAACATCATCACAGAGAAACTACCAGAGCTAAAGAAAACATGTGACCAAATCCTGCATGCCCGAAGAGTACCAGCTAAAAAAGACCCCAGTAGAAACACCCCAAGACACATCCTAGTCACCATGATGAAACCCACCGATAGAGATAGAATACTGCAAGCAGCAAGATCGAAAAGGGAAATTACATTCCACGGAGCATCCTTGAAATTTACAGCAGACCTGTCACCAGAAACACTCAAGGCCAGAAGGCAGTGGTGGGGCGTAGTGGCAAAACTCAATGAAATAAATGCTTCGCCAAGAATATTGCACCCAGCAAAACTAAGTTTCAGGTTTGACGGATGTATACACGGCTTCACAGATAAACAACAGCTCAAAATCTTTGCAGACTCAAAACCAGCCTTAAAAGAAAAACTGAAAGATCTACTCTAAAAACAAGACAGAACAAAAAAACACACCAAACTTCTACACAAAGATGGCAATAAATCCCATGACAATTATTTCTCTCAATGTCAATGGACTAAATGCACCAGTTAAGAGGCACAGAGTGGCGAAATGGATCAAAAAACTGAAGCCAACCTTCTGCTGTCTACAAGAAACACACCTGAATAGTCAGAATAAACATAGACTCAAAATCAAAGGCTGGAGGAAAATCATTCAAGCAAACAACACCCTTAAAAAAGCGGGGGTGGCCATACTAATATCAGATGACACAAACTTTATACTCAGAAAAATTGTAAGGGACAAAGATGGATATTATGTACTAATCAAGGGATTTGTACAGCAAGAAGAAATCACTCTCCTAAACATATACGCACCGAATGAGGGTCCAGCAAAGTATTTAATACAATTGTTGACAAATCTGAAGAAGGATATCAATAATAACACAATAATTGTGGGAGACCTCAACACAGGCTTGTCAACACTTGATAGGTCAACCAAATGGAAACCCAACAAAAATATACTAGACCTGCAAAAAGAAATGGATGAAAGAGGCCTAGTAGATATATATAGGGCACTCTATCCTCAGAAACCTGGATACACATTCTTTTCCAATGTACATGGATCATTCTCCAGGATAGATCATGTGCTGGCACATAAAACATACCTCCATAAAATAAAAAAGATAGACATTTTGCAGGCTGCCTTTGCTGACCACAAGGCTCTGAAGTTAGATGTGAACTGCAAAGGGACACAGAAGAAAAAATTTAACACCTGGAAGTTAAACAGCCTCATACTCAATAACCAGTGGGTCCGAGATGAAATCAAGGAGGAAATCAAAAGGTTCCTGGAAACAAATGACAATAAAGACACAAACTATCAGAACTTATGGGACACAGCAAAAGCAGTACTGAGAGGAAAATTTATAGCTTTGCAAGCACACATCAGGAAGGAAGAAGGAGCTTACCTGAGTAGCTTAATGACACAGCTAATAGAACTAGAAAGTGCTCAACAAAAGGACCCAAAAATAGGGAGACAGAAGGAAATAACAAAGCTGAGAGCAGAAATCAACGAAGTGGAAACCCAAAAAACAATCCGAAAGATCAACGAAAGCAGAAGTTGGTTCTTTGAAAAAATAAACAAGATTGATAGACCATTGGCAAAACTCACAAAGCAAAAGAAAGAGAGAAACTTGATAACGCGTATTAGAAATGAGAAGGGGGAGATCACTACAGATACTGCAGAGATTCAAAGGGTATTCAGAGAATACTTTGAGAAACTCTATGCCACTAAATATGAGAACCTGGAAGAAATGGATAAATTTCTGAACTCATATAACCTTCCACGGTTGAATAAAGAAGAGGTAGCATATCTAAACACCCCCATCACTATTGAGGAAATTAAAACTGTAATCAAAAATTTACCCAAAAACAAAAGCCCAGGCCCTGATGGATTCACGAATGAATTCTTTCAAACCTTTCAAGAGGAACTACTACCAATTCTGGCCAGGCTCTTTTATGAAATCGAAAAAACAGGAATACTTCCAAATAGCTTTTATGAAGCCAACATCACCTTAATACCAAAACCTGATAGAGATGCTGCCAAAAAAGAAAATTACAGACCAATATCCCTGATGAACACAGATGCAAAGATCCTCAACAAAATCCTGGCGAACAGGATCCAGTGCCTCATCAAGAAGATCATTCACTTTGATCAAGTAGGTTTCATCCCAGGAATGCAAGGATGGTTTAACATCCGTAAATCTATTAATATAATACACAACATAAACAACAACAAAAATAAAAATCACATGGTCATATCAATAGATGCAGAAAAAGCATTTGATAAGGTTCAACACCCATTCTTGATTAAAACTCTCAGCAAGATAGGAATAAAAGGAACCTTTCTCAATATAGTCAAAGCCATCTACCAGAAGCCAGTGGCAAATATTATCCTCAATGGAGAAAAACTAAAATCCTTTCCTCTAAATTCTGGTACAAGACAAGGCTGTCCTCTCTCACCACTCCTATTCAACATAGCACTGGAAGTACTTGCTATAGCGATTAGGCAAGAAAAAGATATCAAGGGAATTCAGATAGGAAAGGAAGAAGTCAAGCTCTCACTGTTTGCAGATGACATGATACTCTACTTAGAAAACCCTAAAGACTCTACCAAAAAGCTTCTAGAAATAATAGATTTGTATAGCAAAGTGGCAGGATACAAAATTAACACACAAAAATCAATGGCCTTTTTATACACGAATAATGATAGGGAAGAAATGGACATTAAGAGAACAATCCCATTCACATTAGTTCCACACAAACTCAAATATCTTGGAGTCAACCTGACTAAAGATGTGAAGGATCTATACAAAGAAAACTACAAAACACTGCTCCAAGAAATAAGAGAGGACACGCGGAAATGGAAACACATACCATGCTCATGGATTGGCAGGATCAACATCATTAAAATGGCAATACTTCCAAAAGCATTGTACAGATTTAACGCGATTCCTCTAAAGATACCCATGACATTTTTCAAAGAAGTGGATCAAATACTTCTGAAATTCATCTGGAACAACAAACAACCTCGAATAGCTAAAGCACTCCTTGGGAAAAGGAATATGGGAGGCATTACTTTCCCCAATTTTAAGTTGTATTACAAAGCAACAGTTATAAAAACAGCATGGTATTGGAATAAAAACAGACCCTCAGATCAGTGGAATAGGCTTGAGTACTCAGAGAAGGTTCCTCAGACATATAACCACCTTGTTTTTGATAAAGGAGCAAAAAATCCTAAATGGAGCAGGGAAAGCCTATTCAACAAGTGGTGTTGGCACAACTGGTTAACCACTTGCAAAAAAGCGAACTCAGACCCCCAGCTAACACCATATACAAAGGTAAAATCCAAATGGATTAAAGACCTTGATATCAGAACTGAAACTATAAGGTATATAGAACAACATGTAGGTGAAACACTCCAGGACATTGAGACTAAAGGCATCTTTAAGGAGGAGACAGCACTTTCCAAGCAAGTGGAAGCAGAGATAAACAGATGGGACTATATTAAGCTGAAAAGCTTCTGCATCTCAAAGGAAATAGCGCCCAGAATACAAAGGCCACCCACTGAGTGGGAGAAATTATTCACCCAATACACATCAGATAAAGGGCTAATATCCAAAATTTACAAGGTACTGACAGAACTATACAAGAAAAAAACAACTAACCCCATCAAAAAATGGGGAGAAGAAATGAACAGACACTTTGAAAAAGAAGAAAGGCAAATGGCCAAAAGGCACATGAAAAGATGTTCAACATCACTAATCGTCAGGGAGATGCAAATCAAAACTACTATGAGGTACCACCTCACGCCACTGAGATTGGCACACATCACAAGAAAGGAAAACAAGCAGTGCTGGCGGGGATGTGGAGAGAAAGGAACTCTTTTTCACTGCTGGTGGGAATGCCGTCTAGTACAACCTTTATGGAAAGCGATATGGAGATTCCTTCACAAACTGGAAATTGAGCTTCCATACGATCCAGCTATACCACTCCTAGGAATATACCCAAGAAACACAAAAATACAATACAAAAAACCCTTCCTTACTCCTATATTCATTGCAGCGCTATTTACAATAGCCAGACTCTGGAAACAACCAAGATGCCCTTCAACAGATGAGTGGCTGAAGAAACTGTGGTACATATACACAATGGAATACTATGCAGCCATCAGGAGAGATGAAGTCATGAAATTTTCCAATACATGGATGTACATGGAATCTATTATGCTGAGTGAAGTAAGTCAGAGGGAGAGAGAAAGACGCAGAATGGTTTCACTCATCTATGGGCTTTAAGAAAAATGAAGGACATTTTTAACAATATCTCAGAGACAAGAGAGATGAGGGCTGGTAGGTGCAGCTCAGGACATGCAGCTCATCACATAGAGTGATGAGTGCAGTTGCAGAGATGACTACACTGAAAACTATCATAAAATGTGAATGAATGAGGGAAGTAGAAAGCCTGTCTCGAGTACAGGTGTAGGGGGGTGGGGAGGAGGGAGATCTGGGAAATTGGTGGTGGGAATGTTACACCGGTGAAGGGGGGGTGCTCTTTACATGACTGTAATCATACAACTATAATCATGTTTGTAATCACGGTGTTTAAATAAAGATAAAAAATAAAAAATAAAAACCCACTAAAAAAAAAAAAAAAAAAAAAAAAAAAAAAAAAAAAAAAAGAAATGTTCTTCAATTTACATGTATTATAATATTATATTAATTATATGTTATTATATATTTATATATATAATATAATTATTATATTATATATATTATATATATATATTATATATAATATATATATTATATATATTATATAATATATATTATATATATTATGTATTATATAATTATATATATTATATATATTATATAATATAATTATATAATATAATTAATTATATTAATTATACGTTACTATATTATGTTATGTCAGTTTACCTCAATATGTTAATTAATTTTGCCTCTTGAATAAATTCTTACAATAAAAAAAAAAAAAAAATCCGAAAAAAAAAAAAAAAAAAAAAAAAAAAAGAATGAAGATGACAATTCTGATGACCAGATAATGAACAACCAACTAATCAACCTCTCAGATAAGGACTCTCAGATAAGGACTCTCAGATAAGGACTCTCAGATAAGGACTGTAGACTAGCAATATGGAAGATGCTCAAAGAACTCAAAGAAACCATAGATCGAGTTGAACAGAACACTAATAAGAACCAAGAAAATATAAAGACAGAAATCACAAAACTCCAAACTGAAATAACATGTCAACTAACAGGCCTGAAAAAGTCAGTAAACAAAGTGAATGACAAAATGGATAAGCTCTGGGACAGGGTATCAGAAGCTGAGAATAGACTTGGTGCTTTGGAAGATGAGATACATAACAATTTCATACAGCAGGAGAGGTTGGAAAAAAACTTAAAGCAAATGAGCAGACAATGGAAAAATTAGTCAAAGAATGGGAACAGATGAAAATAGAAGTCTATGATAATATCAACAGAAATAACTTAAGAATCATTGGAGTCCCAGAGACCCAGGAAGAAAATTTCCAGGAAGAATCAACGGTCAAGAACATCATTAAAGAGAAACTTCCAGAGCTAAAGAATATATGTGATCAAATCCTGCATGCTCGAAGAGTACCAACCAAAAGAGACCCCAGAAAAACCACCCCAAGACACATCCTAGTCACAATGACAAATCCCACAGATAGGACAGAATTCTGAAAACAGCAAGATCAAAAGGGGAAATTACATTCAAGCAAGCATCCTTGAGATTTACAGCAGACCTGTCACCAGAAACACTCAATGCCAGAAAGCAGTGGTGGGATATTGTGACAAGACTGAATGAAATGAATGCTTCACCCAGAATACTATACCCAGCAAAACTCACTCTCCGGTTAGACGGAAGAGCACATGGTTTCACAGACAAAAAAAATCAAAGAAACTTTACAGACACAAAACCAGTCTTAAGAGAAAAACTGAGAGACCTAATTTAAGACAAAACTAACCAAAAGACACACCAAATTTCGATATAAAGATGGCATTAACTCCCAGGACAATTCTTTCTCTCAACGTCAATGGACTAAATGCACCAGTCAAGAGATACAGACTGGCTAAATGGATCAAAAAACTCAATCCAACCTTCTGCTGCCTACAAGAAACGCAACTGAATAGTCAGAACAAACATAGACTCAAAATAAAAGGCTGGAGAAAAATTATCCAAGCAAACAACACCCATAAAAAAGCTGGAGTGGCCATACTAATATCAGATAATGCAAACTTTATACTCAGGAAGGTGGTACGGGACAAAGATGGACATTTAATATTAATCAAGGGGTATGTAGAGCAGGAAGAAATCACTCTCCTAAACATATATGCACCGAATGAGGGGCCAGCAAAATATTTAATACAACTGTTGACAAATCTGAAAAATAATATCAATAACAACACAATAATTGTGGGAGACCTCAACACGGCTTTGTCAACACTGGATAGGTCAACCAGACTGAAACCGAACAAGAATACACTAGACCTGAGGAGAGAAATGGAAGAAAGAGGCCTAGTGGATATATATAGGACACTCCATCCCCAGAAACCTGGATACACATTCTTCTCCAATGTACATGGGACATTCTCCAGGATAGACTACATGCTGGCACATAAAACATACCTCCATAATATCAAGAGGATAGAAATTTTGCAGATTACCTTCGCTGACCACAAGGCTCTGAAATTATTTGTGAACTCCAAAGGGACTCAGCAGAATAACTTTAACACATGGAAGTTAAACAGCCTCATACTCAATAACCAGTCTGTCCGAGATGAAATCAAGGAGGAAATCAAAAGGTTTCTGGAAACAAATGACAATAAAGACACAAACTATCAGAACTTATGGGACACACCAAAAGCAGTAATGAGAGGAAAATTTATAGCTTTGCAAGCACACATCAGGAAGGAAGAAGGAGCTTACCTGAGTAGCTTAATGACACAGCTAATAGAACTAGAAAGCGCTCAACAAAAGGACCCAAACATAGGAAGACAGAAGGAAATAAAGCTGAGAGCAGAAATCCATGAAGTGGAAAACCAAAAAGCAATCCAAAAGATCAACGAAAGCAGAAGTTGGTTCTTTGAAGAAATAAACAAGATTTATAGACCTCTGGCAAGCCTAACAAAGAAAGAAAGAGAGAGAAACTTGATAACTCGTATTAGGAATGTAAAAGGAGAGATCATTACTAATATGACAGAGATTCAAAGGGTAATCAGAAACTACTTTGAGAAACTCTACGCCACCAAAAATGATAACCTGGAAGAAATGGATAAATTCTTCGACTCTTTTAATCTTCCAAGGTTGAAGGAAGAGGATGTAGCATATCTAAACAACCCCATCACCATTGATGAAATTAAAAAGTTAATCAAGTGTCTGCCCAAAAACAAAAGCCCAGGCCCAGATGGCTTCACTAATGAATTGTTTCAAACTTTCGAGAGGAACTACTACCAATCCTCGCAAGACTCTTTCATGAAATTGAACAAACAGAAACACTTCCAAATAACTTTTATGAAGCCAACATCACCTTGATACCTAAACCAGACAGAGATGCTACAAAAAAGAAAATTACAGACCAATATCGCTAATGAATGCAGATGCAAAGATCCTCAACAAAATCCTGGCAAATAGGATTCAATGCCTCATTAAGGAGATCATCCATTACGATCAAGTAGGTTTCATCCCAGGAATGCAAGGATGGTTTAACATCCGTAAATCTACCAACATAATACACAACATCAATAACAAGAAAAATAAAAACCACATGATCATATCAATAGATGCAGAGAAAGCATTTGATAAGGTCAAACACCCATTCTTGATCAAAACTCTCAGCAAGATGGGAATGGAAAGAATCTTTCTCAATATAGTTAAGGCCATCTACCACAAGCCAGTGACAAATATTATCCTCAATGGAGAAAAACTAAAGTCATTCCCTCTAAATTCTGGCACAAGACAAGGCTGTCCTCTCTCACCACTCCTATTCAACATAGCACTGGAAGTACTTGCTATAGCGATTAGGCAAGAAAAAGATATCAAGGGAATCCAGATAGGAAAGGAAGAAGTCAAGCTCTCACTGCTTGCATATGACATGATACTCTACTTAGAAAACCCTAAAGACTCTACCAAAAAGCATCTAGAAACAATAGACTCATATAGCAAGGTGGCAGGCTACAAAATTAACACACAAAAATCAATGGCCTTCCTATACACCAATAGTAATAAGGATGAAATGGACATTAAGAAAACAACTCCATTCACAATAGTGTCACACGAACTCAAATATCTTGGAATCAACTTGATTAAATATGTGAAGGACCTATACAAAGAAAACTATAAAACTCTGCTCCAAGAAATAAGAGAGGACACACGGAAATGGAAACACATACCCTGCTCATGGATTGGCAGGATTAACATCATCAAAATGGCAATACTCCCCAAGGCATTATACAGATTTAATGCTATCCCTAAAAAGATACCCGTGACATTCTTCAAAGAAGTGGATCAGGCACTTTTGAAATTCATTTGGAACAATAAACACCCTCGAATAGCTAAAGCAATCATTGGGAAAAAGAATATGGGAGGAATTACTTTCCCCAACTTTAAACTGTACTACAAAGCAACAGTTATCAAAACAGCATGGTATTGGAATAAGGACAGGCCCTCAGATCAGTGGAATAGGCTTGAATACTCAGAAAATGTTCCCCATTAATACAAACACCTAATTTTTGATAAAGGAGCAGGAAATCCTAAATGGAGCAGGGAAAGCCTCTTCAACAAGTGGTGTTGGCACAATGGATAGCTACTTGCAAGAAATTTAACTTAGACCCCCAGCTAACATCATGTACGAAGGTAAAATCCAAATGGATTAAAGACCTCGATATCAGCCCCATAACCGTAAGATATATAGAACAGCACATAGGCAAAACACTCCAGGACATTACAGGCATCTTCAAGGAGGAAACTGCCCTCTCCAAGCAAGTGAAAGCAGAGATTAACAGATGGGAATATATTGAGCTGAGAAGCTTCTGCACCTCAAAGGAAATAGTGCCCAGGATACAAGAACCCCCCACTGAGTGGGAGAAACTATTCACCCAATACCCATCAGATAAGGGGCTAATCTCCAAAATATACAAGGCACTGACAGAACTTTACAAGAAAAAAACATCTAATCCCATCAAAAAATGGGGAGAAGAAATGAACAGACACTTTGACAAAAAAGAAATACAGATGGCCAAAAGACACATGAAAAAGTGCTCCACATCACTAATCATCAGGGAGATGCAAATCAAAACAACGATGAGATACCACCTCACACCACAGAGAATGGCACACATCACAAAGAATGAGAATCAACAGTGTTGGCGGGGATGTGGAGAGAAAGGAACTCATATCCACTGCTGGTGGGAATGCCGTCTAGTTCAACCTTTATGGAAAGCAATATGGAGATTCCTCCAAAAACTGGAAATCGAGCTCCCATAAGATCCAGTTATACCACTCCTAGGAATATACCCTAGGAACACAAAAATACAATAGAAAAACCCCTTTCTTACACCTATATTCATTGCAGCACTATTTACCATAGCAAGACTCTGGAAACAACCAAGATGCCCTTCAACAGACGAATGGCTAAAGAAACTGTGGTACATATACACAATGGAATTTTATGCAGCTTTCAGGAGAAATGAATTCATGAAATTTTCCTATACATGAATGTACATGGAATCTATTATGCTGAGTGAAATAAGTCAGAGAGAGAGAGAGAAACGCAGAATGGTCTCACTCATCTATGGGTTTTAAGAAAAATGAAAGACATTCTTGCAATAATAATTTTCAGACACAAAAGAGAAAAGAGCTGGCAGTTCCAGCTCACCTCAGGAAGCTCACCACAAAGAGTGATGAGTTTAGTTAGAGAAATAACTACATTTTGAACTGTCCTAATAATGAGAATATATGAGGGAAATGGAGAGCCTGTTTAGAGTACAGGCGGGGGTCGGGCGGGGAGGAGGGAGACTTGTGACATTGGTGTTGGGAATGTTGCACTGGTGATGGGTGGTGTTCTTTACATTACTGAAACCCAAACACAATAATGTATGTAATCAAGGGGTTTAAATAAAAAAATAAAAAAAAGAAGTGAAGAAACAAAATGGGAATAAATACAATATGTGGCCTGCGGGCCTTAGTTTGAGGACCATTTTTCTAGAGGTTCTGTTGTAATCTCTCCTTTCTTTTGTTATCCATTAATTTGGGAGTTTTTCTCTTCTCCTTTGTGAGTCTTGCCAGCAGATTGTTTATCTTGTTTATTCTATAAAATCTTTATTCAAGAGTCAAAATTACAAGCATGATAGTAGTTGGGTTTCAGTCATAAACAGAACACGCCCCTCCTTCAACAGTGCAACATTCCCACCACCAATGCCTGCCTCCTGCACCGCCTGTGTTCAAGACAGGCATTCTACTTCTCTCACTAATTACCATTGTCATGTGTTGTTAGTGTAATTATTTCTCTAACTGAACTCAACACTCTTTGTAGTTAGCTTTATATTGTGAGTCAGTCCACCCGGACAGCATCGCTGTTGTCTCTGGGCATTATTACTATAATGTCTTTAATTTTTTTTAAAACTCACAGATAAGTAAGACTATTCTGTGTCTATCTCTCTCCCTTTGACTTATTTCACTCACCATAATAGATTCCATGTCCATTCATGTATAGAAAAGTTTCATGACTGCATCTCTCCTGACTGCTACATAATATTATATTGTGTATATGTACCACCGTTTTTTAGCCATTCATCTGTTGAAGAGCATCTTGGTTGTTTCCATAGGCTGGCTATTGTATATAATGCTGCAATGAATATAGGTCTGAGAAAGGGATTTTTGAAATGTGTTTGTGTGTTCCTAGGTATATTCTTAGGAGCGGTATATTTGGATCATATGGGAGCTCAATTTCCAGTTTTTTGAGGAACCTCCATATTGTTTTCCATAAAGGCTGGGCTAGAGGGCATTCTCACCAGCATTGAATAAGGGTTTCATTTTCTCCACATCCCCTCCAGCACTGATTATTCATATTATTTGTGATGGGTGCCTATCTCTGTGGTGTGAGATGGTACCTCATAGTGGTTTTGATTTACATCTCCCTGATGATTATTGATGAGGAGCATTTTTTTTCATGTTTCTTTTGGTCATTTGTATTTGTTCTTTGAGGAAGTATCTGTCTATTTGTTCTCCCCATTTTTTGATGGGGTTAGATGATTTTTTTCTTAAGTTCTGTCAATAACTTGTATGTTTTAGATATTAGCCCCTCTGGGGTGGTGCATATATTTGTATTAGTTAATACTTTGTCTTCTGTAGTTCATTTGATTTTAGGTGGTGTCCAGCCATGTTTTTTAACTAATTTCATATATTGAATTCAATTTAGACTATATAAATATGACTGTCCCAGCTTATATTTGTTTCTCATTAGCTTGTAAAATTGTTTACCATCGTTTTACTGTGCCTATGCTGTGATTTCAGATATGATTCTTGCAAATTGCATGTATATGGATATTAAGCATCTTGACACTCTGTCTTTTAATCGGAGAATTTACTTCATTGACATTCAAGGAAATTATTGATATCAAGGGCTGTGTTGTCATTTTACTGTTTAGGATTGTTGCTTCTACAATTACCTATTTGGGTTATATAAGTGGCCTTTCAGTAGTAAATTTAGAGCCAATTTTGTTCTTACAAATGTTACTAGTTCTTATTTTGGGGTTTCTTTTTTGGTCTGGGAATAGTTTTATCCCTTCCTCTCACCTAAATGAGAGCTTTTGTGGGTAGTAAACTCTAAGTTAAAAGTTTTTTTATTCAGTAGTTTGAATATATTATTTGCATTTTTCTTTCCTATACTGTTTAATATGGGAGATAGGTTGTAATTTTTAATCTATATTTTTTTAATTTGAGGCATACCCAGAAATGATCAGGAATTACTCTTGGCTCTGCACTCAACAATTATTCCAGGTGGTGCTCTGGGAACTGTATGGGATGCTGGGGGTGGAATTCTGGTTGAACATGTGCAAGAAAAATCCTCTTCCTGCTGTACAATTACTCCAGCCCCTTTAATTATTAATGTTTAGGATATTTCTACTCTCTTGCTACTATAAGAAGTTTGTCTCTCTCTTTTATTTTTGTCATTTTTAGTTTGTGTCTTGGTATTTTTCTATTTGAGTCTATTTTGCTTTGTATTCTTTTGCCCTCTTAAATATATGCAGCTGCCTCCTCCAAGATTGGGGAAGTTCTTTACTAATTCTTCTACCAATCTTTCTTTCTATTACCCTTTTTTTCCTCACACTTTTGTAATATTGAAATTGTTTTTGTCTTAATTCATTAAATGCCTTAAATTTTTTTTCCATTCTTATCTTTCTATTTTCTTTTTTTGACTTTCTTATGAATGCTGACTTATACTTTTGTCTTTATTGTCTTCAGGCTTCTCTATATGGTTCTCTCCTTGTGGCTTGTTTGTTTTTTATTTAACCCCTTTAATTTAATTTGCATAAAAACACCCATCCTCTGAAAAAGTTCATGAACTTGGTTCAATTTCTCATTTAGTGATTGCATGATTTTTCTGGCTAGTGCTTTCTTAATTTATTTTATGAAGTAATATCATTATTTAAGCACCATGATTACAAACATGTTTGTAGTTGGGTTTCAGTCATAAAAAGAACAACCCCCTTCAACAGTGCACCATTCCCACCACCAATGCCCTCCATCTCTCTCCTCCCCCACTCTCTGCCTATACTGTATTCAAGACAGACATTCTACTTCTCTCACCTATTAACTTTGTCATGATAGTGGTTAGTGTAGATATTTCTCTAACCGCACTCACCACTCTTTGTGGTGAGTTTCATATCAGGAACCAGTCCTTTGAGCCTTCATCTCTATTGTCTCTGAGTAATATTACTAAAATATTTTTAATTTTCATAATTCCCATAGATGAGTGAGACTATTCGTGCCTATCTCTCTTCCTCTGTCTTATTTCACTCAGCATAATAGTTTCCATGTCCATTCATGCATAGAAAAATTTCATGACTTCACTTATTCTAATGGTTGCACAATATTTCATTGTGTATATGTACCACAGTTTCTTTAGCCATTCATTTTTTGAAAGGCATCTTGGTTGCTTCCAGAGTCTGGCTATTGTAAAGAGTGCTGCAATGTACATAAGCATTCAGAAGGTATTTTTGTATTGTGTTTTAGTGTTCTTAGGGGATCATATGGGAGTTCAATTTCCAGTTTGTTGAGAAATCTCCATATTGTTTTCCATAAAGGCTGAACTAGACATCATTCCCACCAGTAGTGAGTGAGAGTTCTTTTTTCTCCACATCCCTGACAACACTGATTGTTCTTATTATTTGTGATGCATGCTTTCTTAATTTCTATTACCAGAGCAGTTTGATGAGGCTTAGGTGATTTGATAGTCTTAGGGGCTTGCCTGGGTTTCTTTTAATATCTTCATCTGAAGATGAGTTATTCTACTTCTCCACTGTCCTTTAAGTTTTGTGGATTTATTGATGTCAGTTTAGATTTCTAGTTACTTGAGAATCAATCTGTTCGATTTTTATACCAGATGGCTAATAATAATGTATCTATTATTCAGATTATTTTTCTTACCATGCAGCATTATATGACTATTACCAGAAACTATTAAATAGCTACTCTATTGAATACGATTGAAATTTATTTTGAGAGCCACACAGGGCGCACACTGACAGAGGCTAGGAGCAGAGTCCTAACTCCTGGAGCTGCTGCCCGGCAGACAGAAGAGCCAAATTAAAAGTGTAAAGAGCCAAATGTGGCTCGCAAGCCACATGTTGCCGACCACTGGTCTGCGAAATAGACTATCCTCCAATATGAGATATTCTTGGCAATATTTAAACACAATGCTAGTGAGTTGGTGTGGTTTGAAATTTAAAAGATAGATAGATGTGGAATGGGCCCAATTGTTGGCCTATGGGAGGGACAATACACAGGACAGAAGGATGGGTTTTCTCAGGCATGCATGCACACCTAAGTCCCTAATTTTTGTTGTATTATAGTACCTGAAATAAATTTTATACTCTAGCCTTCTTTTTTATTAATATTATGATATATATTTTATCTCCTTCTTTTAATATAAATGAGTATTTTAAAATAGATTTGTCATTTAAATTTAATTGCAGTTTAGGTAATATGGTTTACAATGGTGTTAATGCTTATGATTTGGGATATACAAAGATACTGCAACTACGGGGCCGGAGAGATAGCATGGAGGTAAGGTGTTTGCCTTTCATGGAAAAAGTCATTGGTTCGAATCCTGGCATTCCATATGGTCCCCCGAGCCTTAAAGGAGCAATTCTGAGTGTAGAGCCAGGAGTAACCCCTGAGTACTGCCAGGTGTGACCCAAAAAACAAAACAAAACAAAAAGATACTGCAACTTCACCATTACCAAAGTGTCATTATGTGACCTCTGTCCACTTCTAAGTTTCTCCTCTCCACCTATGGCTTAGTACTTTCACTTTTGTAATCACTGGATACAGGTTTGTTATTACTTAATACTGACAATTCACTTGTTTTTTATAGACCACAGGTGAGTGAGATCTTCCAGTATTTTTCCTCATCCCTCTGACTTATTTTGCTTTATGTATCCACTAGTTCTATTCAAGATATGAGAAACAAAAATTGTTATCTTGTAGACAACATAGAGTTTGGTCTTTTTTTTTTATCAAAATACATTTTATAAAATATTTTCCCGTTAACTGGTGTATTTAGACTATTAATATTTAAAGTAATTATATTTAAGTTTGGATTTATATCTACCAAATTAAAAAAAAACATATTCTGGTGACAAAGTGATGGTCTAGTAGGCTGAACACTTTGTTGCATATTGGTGAGACAGGTTCACTGCCTGGAATCATATATGGTAACCTAAGATCTGCCAGGATTGACTCCTGAGCATAGCCAGGAGTAAGCTCTAAGTACAGCCAGATGTAGCACAAAAAACTCAAAATTAAATAAAAAACTATTTTCTATTTGCAGTTCTCATACTTTTATATTTATATTTTCACTGTTTTTCTGCCATTTTGTTTTAGTTGAGTACTTTTATAATATCCCACTTCCTCCTCAATTTCCAGAAACCAACTTTACTTATTTTAAACTAAGTTAATATTTAGCCCACAGTTTCAAAGTACAAAACTAATGTATATCCATTTTCACATGATACTACACCTCTTCAGGGTAGAAGTCCTTTACAAAAACAAAGTATATTCCATTCCTCTTTTCCATCTCTTTTTTTTACTATTAATCATCTTATTTATAATATGTAATCATTGAATACATTATTGTTATAATTTTAAACACACAATTATCATTAGAGAAATTGTAAAAAATATTTTATTTTCACTGATTTATCTATTAATATATGTCCTTTCTCTATATACATTCAAGATTATGATATATAGTTTTTCATATTTCTGAGGTTTTAAAATTTTTTCTGTAAGAGTGTACACTATCACATGTTTTTATTTTTTATTTGAGTAAGATTTACTTATCCTTCATTTTGTAGGATAATTTTATAAGATAATTACAATGTTATTAAAATATATACAGTAAAGATTTAATTCCATTCTATTTTTACTGGCATGGTTTCTAAAGAAAAATCAAATATCAATGTTATTATATAGGCAGTGTTTTTAATAAATATTGCTTATCTCACTATATTTATGAATTTGGCTTCTGGGGTGTGTGTGGATACTAGGACCACACAGTGCCAGGGATCAAATTTAGGACATCTTGGATGCTAGTCATGACTATATATTGAGTTAGATATTATCTTGGAAGATACTTCCGGTTATAAATAAGCCTACCATGCCAGAGAAAAACATGTTTTCTATGGTGAACATTTGGAGATATCCAGGGCTATATCTGGTGATGCTTAGGATACCAAGTGGTATCAAGGATTAAACACAGGCCACGAATATGAAATAGCCTCTAAACTTTATCTCCAAATTAATTTAAAATTTTATATAATGTATCTGATTCCTGGTGTGAGAGAGGCAAAGAGGACCCCAGCATAGAAAGCTCTCAAAAGCCCAGCACACAGGTAGGCTTGTCTCTCCTCACAAGGGCGAGGGCTGATTCCTGCCTGTATTTGGGCTAAAGGGGACTCTGTAATGAGTGAAATCTTACTTGGCATCCTGATTCCTGATTTGCAATAGCAAAAGAAGACCCCAGCAATAAAAGCCCTCAAGGACCCAGCGCACAGGTGGTCTTGTTTCTGCCCACAAGGATGGGCTGATCCCTGCCTGTATTTGGGCAAAAGGGTACTCTGTAAAGAGGGTACCTGGGCCTGGCTTCCTGATTCTTGGTGTGCAACAGCAAAAGAAAACCCCAACAAAAATGCTCTCAAGGGTCCAGTGCACAGGTAGGCTTGTCTTCACCCACAAAGGGTGGAGCCAGAAAAGAGTAGCTGCAGAGTGTAGCGAAATGGCCGTGCACATCTTCTAAAACATGAACCCCATTTGCAACATGTAGTAAAAATTATACTACCAGCATGGCAATGGAGAAACTACACAGGACAACAGAATGCATAGAGAATGAAGATGGCAACACTGATGTTTAAAAATACGAACCACCTAATTAGCCACTCATATAAGGACTTCTGAAGAGAAATATGAAGAATTCTCAAAGAACTCAAAGAAAGCATATATAGATCTGAACAGACCACAAATAGAAATCAGAAAATTCTAAACTGAAATAACGGGACTGAAAAACTTGGTATATGAAATGAAAAACTCGACAGAAAGCTTCTCTAGCAGAGTAATAGCAGCTGAGGACAGAATTAGTGAACGGGAAGATGAAATGCATAACAACTCCATACAGTAGAAGAGATTGGAAAAGAACTTTAAATAAAATGATCAGGCAATGAAAAAATAATCAAAGATTGTGAACAGATGAAAATAGAATTGTTTGATAAGTTCAACAGAAACAATATAAGAATCATTGGAGGCCCAGAAACCCAGGACGTAAATGCCCAGGAAGAATCAACAGTCAAGGACATCATTACTGAGAACTCCCAGAGGTAAAGAGTACATGCAATCAAATCCTGAATGTCCAAAGAGTACCAGATAAAAGAGATCCAAAGATAAGAACCCCAAGACACATTCTAGTCACAATGATTAAACCCACATATAGGGATAAAATACTGAAAGCAGCAAGATCAAAAAGGGAAATTACATTCAAAGGAGCATCCTTAAATTCCTTAGGGTTTGCAACAGACCTGTCACAAGAAACCCTCAAGGCCAGAAGGCAGTGGTGGGAAAAGCAATGAAATGTATGCTTTGCCTAGAGTATTACACCTAACCAGACTCACTTTCAGGTTTGAAGTATAAATAGCTTCAAAGATAATCAACATCTCAGGAACTTTACAGACTCAAAACCAGCCCTAAAAGAAAAGCTAAAAGATCTACTTCAAGGAAAGAAAGACCAACAGACACACCAAACCTCTACAGAAAGATGACACTAAATCCCATAAAAATGATCTCTCTCAACATCAATAAACTAAATGCACATGTTAATAGACACAGAGTGGCAAAATGGACCAAAAAACTGAACCCAACGTTTTGCTGCTCACAAGAAACTATCTGAATCATCAGAAGTATAGACTCAAAATTAAAGGCTGAAGAAAAGTCATCCAAGCAAACAACACCATTGAAAAAGATGAAATGGCTATATTAGTATGAGGTAAAATAAACTGGGTTCAGAAAAGTTATAAGCGTCAAAGATGGTCATTTTGTACTAATCAGAAGATATGTAAAACAAGAAGAAATCACACTCCTAAACATATATGCACAGAATGAGAAACTGGCAAAATATTTAATACAACTGTTGACAAATTTGAAATAAGATATCAATAACAACACAATAATAGTGGGAGATCTCAACACTGCCCTAAATCCCCCTGATAGATCAGCCAAGTTGAAACCCAACAGAAATATATTTTCTCTGAAAAGAGAAATGAAAGAAAGTGGGCTAATAGATATTTATAGGACACTCCATCCACAGAAAACTTGATACACATTATTTTACAATGCCCATAAGTTATTCTCCAGGATAGAGCACATGCTGGCCCATAAAACACATCTCCATAAACTCATGAGAACAGAAATTGTACAAACTACCTATGCTGTTGTCAAGGCACAAAAATAAAAGTGAACTACAAAGAAACACAGAAGGAAAGCTTTACACCTGTAAAATAAACAGCTTACTATTTAACAACCAGTGGTTCAGAGATGAAATCAAAACATTCCTGTAAACAAATGACAATGAAGACACAAATTGTCAGAATTTATGGGACACAAAAAGTGGTACTAAGGGAAAAATTTATAGCTTTTCAAGCACACATCAGGAAGGAATAAGGGACCTACATGAATAGCTTAATTATACAGCTTATAAGATTAGAAAATAATCAACAAAGGAACCAAAAATAGGTAGGCATAAAGAAATAACAAAGCTTAGAGGAGAAATCAATGAAATAAAAAAACAATCTGAAAGATCAACAAAAGCAAAAGTTAGCTCTTTGAAAAAATGAACAAGATTTATAAACTACTAGAAAAACTCACAAAGAAATGGAGAGAAACCTAATAAACTGATTAGAAATGAAATAAGGGAGAACACCACAAATATTGCAGAGATTCAAACGGTAATCAGAGACTACTCTGAGAAACTCTATGCCACGAAACATTGAAACCTGGAAGAAATGAATAAATTCTAGAACCTGTATTATCTTCCATGGTTAAACCAGGATGATCCAGCATATCTAAACAGCCTCATCACTACTAAGGAAATTAAAATGGTCATCAAGAGACTTTTCAAAAATGAAAACCCAGATCCAGATAGATTCACTAATGTATTCATTCAAGCCTTTCGAGGGGATTTTCTACCAATCCTCTCTCTTCAGGATCTTTCATAAAATTGAAAAAACAGAAACACTCCCAAATAGTTTTTTGTTTGTTTGTTTGTTTATGGTCCACACCAGTAATGCTCACAATTTACTCCTGGCTATGCACTCAGAAATCGCTCCTGGCTTGGCGGACTATATGGGACACCAAGGGATTGAACCATGGTCCATCCTATGTCAGCCGCGTGCAAGGCAAAAGCCCTACAACTTCACCACTACAATGGCCCCTCCGAAAGGGTTTTTATGAAGTTAATATCACCTTGATAGAAAACTAGATAAAGATGCTACAAAAAAAAAGAAAGAAACAACTACAGACCAATATCTGTGTTGGACACAGATGCAAAGATCCTCAATAAAATTCTGGCAAATAGGATCCAACGCCTCATCAAGAAGGTCATTCACCATGACCAAGTAGGTTTCATCCCAGGAATGCAAGGATGGTTTGAATACGTAGATCAATCAACATAATATACCACATCAACAAAAAGAAAAGTACAAACTATATGATTATATCAATAGATGCAGAGAAAACATTTGATAAGATCAAACACACATTCTTGATAAAAAAAAAACTCTCATCAAGATGGGAATGGAAGGAACCTTTCTAAAATATAGTTAAGGCCATCTACCACAAGCCATTGGCAAATATTATAATCAATGGATATAAACTAAAATTATTTCCTCTAAAATCTGGCACAAGACAAGGTTGCCCTCTCTCACCGCTGCTATTCAACATAGTTCTGGAAGTTCTTGCCATAGTGATTAGTCGGGAAAAAGATATCAAGAGCATCTAGATAGAAAAGAATAAAGACAAGCTCTCACTGTTTTCAGATGACATACTATATTTAGAAAATCCTAAAGACTCTACCAAGAAGATTCTAGAAACAATAGATTCATATAGCAAAATGGCAAGCTACATAATTTACACGCAAAAATCAATGGTCTTTTTATGCACCAATAATGATAGAGAAAAAATGGACATAAAAAAATCCCATTCACATTAGTGCCCCACAAGTTAAAATCTGGAGCCATCTTAACTGAAGATGTGAAGTAATTTTATAAAGAAAACTACAAAACCCTGCTTCAAGAAATGAAGGAGGATACATGGAAATGTGTGAGCAGGAAATTCCCTACTCATGTATTGGCAGGATTAATATAATTAAAATGGCAATACTACCCAAGGCATTGTATAGATTTAATACAATTCATCTCAGGATACCCATGACATTCTTCAAAGAAGTTGATCAAACACTCCTGAAATTCATCGAGAACAATAAACACCCATGCATATCTAGAGTAACCCTTGGAAAAAGGAATATGTGAGGCATCACTTTCCCTACTTTAAACTGTATAATCACTTTCCCTATTTTAAACTGTATAACAAAGCTATACTCATTAAAACTATCAAATTGGAGGAAAAGTTTTTTATTTGACAAAATTCATACACCAAAACTTTACAAATGTAGAAGGAAAGGGTACAGTAAAAAGTAGCCAATTGCTTATACTTGGTAAAATGGTGGGAGAGAGAGGTAATAATTAATAGACACTGACATAGTTTAAAGACAATAAATCAAGATACATAGAAATGGGGGACATTGGTGTTGGGAAGGTTGCACTAGTGAAGGGGGGTGTTCTTTTATATAACTGAAACTCAAATACAAACATGTTTGTAATCATGGTGATTAAATAAAGATATTATTATGAGAAAAAGGACTAAAATCTAGAAAAAGGAAAAGCAGGATTATTGAGAGAAAATTTTATGGGGTGAGATTAAGGGATAAATATATTTCAACTCAAACTTTCAGCTTCAAGAGGTGAATCATTTCATTTTACATCCTTTTGCTAAATTGCACTTTATTCTCTTATATATTCATATTTTTAATAATAAACAAATAGAAATAATATGAGGCCAAAGAGATAATATATCAAGCAAATTGGCAGTTTAATTGGTTATCAGTTTTTGGATAAATCCAATCACAGACAGCCTTAAATTTCTACTTATTAATAATTTCATATAACATTATCAATAGTAATCTATTACTTTGTCATTTTCTGGGGAGAATTAAACAAATCCTTACATACCCATTCTATTTTCCTTGTATCAACATCTTGGGTACTTGAGTCCATAATTTTCCTCTTTTAGTTTAAAGACAGTGTTTTATAATTTTACCATATTCTTCTTACTACACAACCATCTTCTGTTGTTCAAGCAAAATATATATGCATACATCTCAACTGATAAAAACAGTAAATTACTGTCCAAGTACCCCCAAAACGTGCATAACAGCTTAAGCACAAGTCCAGAACTCACTATTTTTCACTCATATACATTTAGTAGTCACCATATTCCATACTTAAACCAAAACGTACCAGTTCCCTCCAACTTCAAAAACATTGCATTTCTTTGTCACTAAACACACTTTTATTTGTCTAATATTTGTCTTCTGTAGCTCTTCCAATGAATCTTTTCTACTTGAAACCCCCACCTTATGGTAAAGTCTAATGTAACTTCTAAGAAGAGAAGGCATCACCATTTTTATTCTCTATTGTATTGATTTACTCATTATATACCTTAGAATACATTATTAAATTTATTTATATGCTGGTCTCCTATAATGAATGGCATGAACTCCTCAAAAGCAAGAATAATGGCTTCTTTCTCTCTTTTTATCCATACTGTGCTGTAAATGCTGAGAAACCTAGGTCATTTAAAATGTTGTCTAATGATTGAGTTTGCAACAAATATACTATGAAATGGTAGCATGAGAACACTAGCTCAATCTGACAGTGGTTTACAAAGTGTTCTCTGGAACTGTTTTAAAGCATGTTAGAAAATCAGCCTTAAGGGCCACTTTACTCTTCCCATATCCCTATATCGTTAAGTCAAAAATATTGTGAATGGAAGCAAAGATTCCATATTTTATGATTTCTTTAGTTTATAATTTCACAGACCAAGGTTTGGTTTTACTGTATTTTACTGTTGATTTTACTGTTCTAAATATATTATCCTCTATTGGGCACTGTGCTTGAGGGATATTTTGTTGTTCTTCAAAAAAAAAAAGAATACATAAAGTTTGCTAGGTCTTTAAATTTCTAAAATATTAATTACATATTCCAAGTATTTTCTTTTAAAACAGAAGACAAATATTCATGGGCATAAATTTCAAGGGCGCTTGAAGAAAAATAGATAATGTGGCAAGCAGCAAGTTTTAGAATTGGGTCAGAGAAATCTAGATGACTATAATAGTAATGGCAGGAAGATTAAGACATGTCATTGAGAGACAAACTACAGAATAGAAAGAAAAGCATGTATATAGAAGCAAGAGTTGGCAGAAAAGTTCCAATCATTGCAAAAGAGACTCTAAGGTACTGAAAAAGGGATATTCCAATTTTCGTTGAACCAAGAAGAAAGCTATAAAAGATAAGAGAGAAAATGGCAACATATAAAGATGAAAGATAAGTGATAGAAAGACCTAAGTGCACTTAGTTGGAGGGAATTCATTAACTTCCTATGTGAAGAACGACTGGAGGTCAATAGTGGTCTTATATCTAACATGGTATCTACAACATTCTAATTGTGTGGTATAGCTAAGTTGTCAAGGGCTTTGGCTTTCAACACAATGGAACTCTAATTCTAGACTCCCTGTTTATCAGTTGTGTGTCAGCTTAAGCATTCTTATCTCCCAAACAGGATAAATAATTTGTCCATTAAATTGATTAGCTTTAATAATAAATGATATAATAGCAATAAAGTGTCTGTGTTCTAGTGAAAACAGATTTTGAATACAGAATAGTTATTACTATATTTAGTTTAGGAATTTGGTCATGAATTTCAGATATAATAATCATAACATAGAAAAACTCTTTTATAAAATGATAAAGTAAGACATATAAACACCCTGAGTCACAACTATCAATTAATCATTTTAGGGTGGCATTAATAGTGTGTGTTTGTGCATGTGTAGGCCAATTCTCCAATCTCATAAGGTCCCTTCAATTCTCTCCTACTTAAGGTAGGGTTTATTTTTATCCCTTTTTACATGATATAAGAGGTTGCTTGATTGCAACAGAGATGATTATATAGATTTGAAATAAAATATTGTACTTTAAAGTTACTAATTGGGATAAAATATACTTCATCTATTTTATTATTATAAGTCTAAACATAAAGTAACAATCTGGATAGAAGAGTCCCACATCACTTCTTCCATTCTGTATTAGATGTTTCAATGTATTTTGGTGGCTTTTCCTTTACTTGTTATCTGCTTGATTTAACTAAACCCAAGAAATTCTAGCAAAAGTCCAATTTGCAGGGCCATAAACATGGTGTGGTGTTAAAAATCAAGGCAGAGGATTTAAGTATAAACTACCAGCTTACTAGATGGATGTGATATCTGAGACAAATTACTTCAACTCTTTGAACCTCTATATTGTGCATCTGCAAAATGAAGATGAAATTATACACTTATTTTCCTTTACATGGTATTATGATATGCAAAAACCATGTAAGTGCACTGTCTAAAATGTGCAAACATTTTATTATCTATACTCAGTTTAGAAATATTTCTTCATATTGGAGCAAAGGTTTCACTAATCCTATATGAATCCTGAATTTTTAACTTGCTTAGTCATAGCTGTAAAAGCATTTTGGTTTGGAGCTGTAATCAACTCATGTACAGAATAAACACTATAACCATCACCTTGCTTTGCTATATTGAAAGATATTTTAGTTCTGCACTCATAGAGAAATAAAAATTCCCTAGAATCTAAAATTGTTTACTGATGAGTGAACTGCATCCTCACAACCTCAAACTTTATACTATGAAAAATTGAAGATACAAATATAGTGTTTATTGCAAAAGGCATTAATAACAGCTTAATAAATAAAGGTTGTCATTATATATCAAGCACTTCTAAAGTACTGTGTCTTATTGTTCAGAAAATAAGGCCAAACTAAAAATCAAGTGTTGAATCCTAATTCCAGGAAAGATGTTTGTTGTAACAAGTAGTTCTTGGAGGTTTAGGGAAAGTCTTTATCATTTATGTAAGTATACGGTATTCTGGAATTTGAGAAATGGGGTAATAAAGAGGTACTCTGAAAGCTGTAGAGGGATCTCTAATTACAAGAACAAAATATTCATTACAAATTAGCATTGAACTTGTAGAAAGTTATTATTAAATAATGATTTAAAACTATTAAAATATGATCATATAAATAGGTTAAATTTTGTTTTCTCCCTCACAAGGAGCACTCATGGGAATTCTGTATATATCATTTGTATGAAGTGAGGATCATGAACTCTATACTGAAAAAGTGTTGCAGAGATATAATTAGAATTTATGTTCAGCACTATTGACTTTCTGATACACAGAAGGCATTTAACAATTTTGTTTTTTATATATTATTTTTGTTTAGCCCTCCGTGCCTTTTCTTGACCTTGTTCTGTTTTATCTTACCTAGGAATCCATTTTTTGTGGGGACTATAGGTTATTTTATAATGTAATATACAGAATGAAATCTAACTTAATGATTTTTATTCTCAAAAGAAAGAGTGTGTAAAAGATATTTCTGGATACTAAAGCACCTGCGTTACATTATATAAACATCAAAATAAGACATGATGAGTGGTCAGAAAGAGAAGTCAAGCAAAAAGTTTACCTAAGAAAAATAATTAATTACTGAGCAGAGAACACAGAACACCAGCAAGCAAAGCAGCACCTCCCATATGACAGACACATATTGAGAGAACATAGAGACAAGCTTAAAAGGATGCCTCCATTCAAATCTTCAACAGAGAAGCAGAGTAATGTGTGATAATAACGAATTAGAATTCACAGAATTCTATAAATAGAATAAAATAAAAATAGAAATTCATGGTACTATACAATTCTAATAATCAATTAAATGTAAAAAATAACAAATAAGGTAATGTTTTTCATTACAGGAGAACAGCAACTAATAATGTAAATAAAACAATGGGATAAGAAAGTTACTGTTTGGGAAACACAATACCAAAAATTAATTTAGAAAAGAACTATCAGCTAAAATAGTAGGTGAATAATTCTTGAGTACTCTTGAGTATTATTTCTTCTCGAGAAATAATATCTGCCTCCAGTATTTAAAAGGACATTAAATTTAAATAAAATATTTAAATTAAGACATCAAATTTTAAATTTTAGTTAAAATAATTTAAAAGGAAAAAAAACAGTACCTTTCAGTAGGTAAACAATAAAGTAACCATTTTACCAAGTAAAGTTTAGAATTATCAGTAGTAAGAGTGCAACTATGGTATCTTGATAGAATATACTTGAAAAGGAAATTATATTCTTCCCATGTATTTCAACCCAAATGACAGCTTCAATCCCATTATCAGGACACATCAAAAACAAATTGAAATGCAGCCATCAAAGTAACTGAATCGTGCACTTCAAAATTTCCAGTTATACATGAGCATAGAAGGCAATCAAACTCACTTTATATTAGAAAAACACTCGTAAGATTGCACTGGTGAAAGGGGGTGTTTGTAACCATGGTGCTTAAATATATTATTTTAAAAAAATGATAGTCTCACTTAACAATGATGATCACAGACTATTGTAAAGTGCGTTGGAAACAACCAATACTGATGATAATGTTGAGAAAAAAAAATAAACTCTGGTACGGTATTGGTAAAAAAAAAAGTATAAATCGATGTAGTCTATATTGAAAATGGTATACAGATTATTTTCAAAAATTTAAAAGAAAAGTTATTTGTTTTCTTGGGTTATACCCAGTGGCACTCAGGGGTTACTACTTCTGGCTCTGCACTCAGAAATTGCTCCTGGCTCAAGGGAACATATGGGAAGCTGGGGATAGAACCCTCTTCTGTCCTGGATCAGCCACATGCAAGGCAGATGCCTTGCCGCTGTGCTACGACTCCAGCCCAAACAAAATTCTATGTGATTATACAATGCTATTCTTGAGCTCGTATCCAAAAAACGTGTAGATACCCAACTTGAAATGCTTATTTTGCACTCCTATGTTCATAACAGCATTACTCACAAGAGCCCAGACTTGGAACCAACATGAATTTTCATATTCAGGTCAATAGGTGACAGTGAAAGGAATCTCTGCATCACACATTCAATGGATTACTCTGTTAACTAATAAAAATATGAAAATATGCCTGTGTGCCAACATTGATGAAATTTGGGGGTGATTATGCTAAGTAAAATTAGGAAACTAAAGATAATCGCCTAATAGTTTTCTCCTATATTGGACATAGTAAAAAAACTAAAGCACATGAGCTGACCAAAAAGAACTAAAACTCCTATATTCAGTGAAAACTATAATTGTTCACAACGGAAAAGAAGTTAGATGGAAGAAAAGGGTAGAGAAGTCTTTTTGGTGACTGGGATGACACTAAAATTTTGATGATGTATATGGTATGGTATTATACACATGTAGAGGAGTGAAATTCAGTAAAAAGGAAATCAATGACAAGCCAATATATTAGAAGTTATTTATCAAATACTAATGAGAAACAGTTTTAGAATAAAGAAATACAAAAAACAAATACAACATTTTGGTTTAACAGGCTATTGAAACAGAAAAAGTATATATTTTTACTATGAAGCACATTATCAAATTACTTTAACCTTATTATCACAATTGTGTTGATTAGGAAATTCAAGGTGAATGATCACATTGATTTGGGGTTGGTAAAGCGACTTTCCTGATTTATAAAGGACTATCTTCCCACTATATCCTCATGGTGAAAAGGACCATAAAGCTCTGTGTGGGTCTCTATAATTAGTACACAAATCTCATCATGAGGGTTTTACCCTTATAATTCAAATTGCCTTCTATTACACTGGGAGCTAATACTTAATATAAATTGAGACAGACTAAATCTATCATAAAATAACTTAGAATAGTTTCTGAAATAATTGACTCATAGAAAAAACTCTGTAAATCTAAGTGTAAATTTGTCTATCTTTGCATTTATTTCTCTAGTCATCTATCATATACTTATTAAGAATGGGGGAAATATAAAAGCTTGTATTAAACATTAATAACTGGTACATGTAGATAATAAAAGGAATTAGTATTTATTTAACAGTATGATAATTTCAAAAATAAATGTTAAAACAACTACGGGTGGGATTTTAGTTAATGTTATAGTGCATGCTTTCTTTGCATAAAATCTCTGGGTTGAATTCCTAACACTACATAAAACAAAATGATGCATACTATAAAGCTCTGAGTAGTTATGAATATTGTGGTTCAGATGTTTACTGCCTGATTTCCAGGTATGAGAGCACAATTTTGATCCAGGCACTCTGTTACTTCTAATTAACATTCTCAAGATACAACTACTGTGATTCCTGATACCATAATAGCTTATAATATATAGCATACTGTAAGCAAGGATGTGATATTTGACAAAAACTACAACCAAAATGTTGAGTCCTACTGTCAACTGACCAACGTCTAGTGAGCAGCACAATCAAGTATGAGACATAGGACAAGCACCACAGTATGTGTGTGATCCCTGAGAACATTGCAACAACAAATGGGGTTAAAAATTAGAAGGACAATATTTTGATAATGTAGATATCTTGAATAGTCCTTAGCTTAACTTATTATAAGTGTGACAATAATAATTTACTTAAACTCTTCATGATCAAGTTTTTTCATCTGTACATGGAAATAAAGGATACTATCAACCTCTCAGGTCATTAAATGGATGAAATAGAATGAAATATATGAAGTACTTATTTTAGTGTCTGAAACAATTGTGGTATTCAGTATTATGCAATTATTGTTATTGCTATATTACAAACCTAAACAAATTTAAGACATTATATATCTTTCAGGGTTTTTCCTTGGAACATCTCCATATAATCATAGCAATTTATAGTAATTTAATTTTATTAATAGTTAATACTCTGCCACAATTATGCATGCATGTATGTCATTCTTACTAGACAGATAACTCCTTGGGGATGTCAAATTTGTTTTCTCATTTAATGCTCTAGTGCTTAGCATACATCAACAAGCATACACAGTAAGGAATCTTACAAAGGGCAATAATCTAGTGCATTGGCACATTATATCACTTGTTTTACCACATGATATTAAGGAAGGCACTGGGGAAGCACAGAAGGAAGTTCTATAAACCAGAAACAAGATGCTCATTTATTTGCATTAAGCAAATGTTTCTTATAATCTACAAGTCTACATATGTCAGTGGTAAATATGATTAAATGTAAGAATCCTTTCATTAAGGTAACCAGTACAGGTGATTGACTGGTTTTCAAGAGAGGCAAGAAAAGAAGAATGTGAAATGATACTTTGTAAGTACTATCTTTTGAGATTTGGCAGTCTATACTAAAAGAAATATTCACTATTAATTTAGAGAAATGAGAATAAAGGACACTTCCCTATTATTTATAAGAAGCTTCAATATCTTAGCTTTTTGTCCCAACATACAAAATTTTGAGCCAAGTTATAAAGTGGTTTTGCCAATTGGACAGACGGCTTCTATATAAAATCATTCAGAAAAAATTACTCAGGAAATTTTTTGGTACTTGGGGACTCGGGTGGAGGGCGACCTTGATCTTTCACAGGTACCGGGAGGAGAGGTGAGGCTAGGCTACTTTCATTGCCACTGTCTAGGGTGGAGAGTGACCTGCACGTTTGGCTGACACTGGGAGAAGATCTGAGGCGAGGCTACCAGCGGTTGCCATTGCCAGTGCTTGTGGTCTGCATATTCTCACAAGTATAGGGAGGGAGGAGTTCTGAGGGTGGGGCCAAACTCTGAAACGGCCATCATCATTTCTGCCTAGGGCCTCACTCCAGAGTCGGGACCCAGCCACATGCCACAGGTGACAAAGGAAGATTGAGAAAAAGGGCAGAAGACTGTAACCCACCAAATGCAAAAAATATAGATAAACTAAGGATGACACTAGCATCCCAGGATATGAAGAAAAATCCTAGCAAGTTTCCAAGTCCACCAAAACTCACAAGCCCAATAGATGAGGACATTAAAGTGGCAATGAAAGCAATAGCAATGGAAATCAAGGAATCGTTAGCCAGTGACTTGAAGAAATCCATAGATGAACAAGTGAATCAATTCAAAGATGAACTTTTACAGAAGATGAGAGAATCCATATAAATGGAATTAAAGAAAATAAAATCTTAAAATACATAATAGCAGAATTATACAGTTGGAGAATCGCATAGAAGAACTTGAAGATAAACTACAAACCTAAGTGCTGGAGCACTGGTGTAGGGCTTAAGGAATCTGTCTTGTGTGTGCTAACCTAGGACGGACCAAGGTTTGATTCCCCAATGTCCCATATGGTCACCCAAGCCAGGGGCGATTTCTGAGCACATAGCCAGGAGTAACCCCTGAGCGTCACCGGGTGTTCCCCCCCAAAAAATAAAACTACAAACCAAAAATGACAAAGAAGCCAATAAAGAAATAAGAGGTAAAGCATTGGAAGAAAATGTTAAATATTTAATGAACAAAGACAAAAGTAATAATATACAGATAGTAGGAATACCGGAAGGGAAGGAAATAGGGAAGGAAGAAGAATAAGTGGTGAGGGAAATAATAGCAGAAAACTTTCCCACCCTCTGGAAAGAGGCTCCAGTGCAAATCCAGGAGGCAAAAAAGAGGCCCTAATAAAATAGACCCTAATATACCAACATCAAGTCATATTACAATTAAAATGGCAAAAAAAAAGAGAGAAAGAGAAAGATGAATTCCTTAAAGCAATAAGGTAGAAAAAACCCTCTAGTACAAAGGAACATAGAATCAAAGCAGATTTCTCATTTGAAAAAATGTAAGCAAGAGGACAGTGGAATGACATATTCAAAGTACTGAATGAAAGAAACTTCCAACCTTGAGTCTACTACCCGACAACTCTCATTCATATGGTGGGGAGAACTAGAAATATTCTCAGACAAGAAAGAATTCACACCATTTGCACTAACCAAACCAAAAACTACTCAAAGATGTATTACACAATCCGAACCCCCGATTGCAACTACAATCTACTCAATGCAATAGCACAATAGCCCACTCTGTCAATAATCTTCTTAAATGTCAGTGGGCTAAATTACCCCATTAAAAGACACAAAATAGAGGGTTGGATCAGAAAACAAAATCCAGATATCTGCTGCCTGCAAGAAACACACCTAACAGAATAAGATAGACAAAAGATTAGAATTAAACGATGGAAATCAATTATTCAAGCCAATGGAAAACAAAAAAATCTGGGATAGCCATTTTTATATCAGACCAAATTGCATCCAACCTCAAAAACGTGCTGAGAGACCAAGAAGGTCACTGCTTACTGAACTGGGAAACATTAGCTCAAGAAGTACTAACTCTGATCAATATTTATGTGCCAAATGCAGAGCCAGCAAAATATGTAAGGCATTTGCTCACAAACCTAGAGGAGTATATAGAAGGAAATGTGATAGCAGTATGAGATTTCAATACTTCATTATCACTACTAGATAGATCCACCAGGCAGAAAACTAGCCAAGGCATAAGAGCCCTAAATGAGAAATTAGAGTAAAAAGGACTAATGGGTCTCTCCACACCCAAGAAAGCAGAATATACATTCGTCTTGAGTGCACAAAGAAGCTTCTCGAAAATAGACCATTCATAGGATATAAATATAGCTTGTACAAAGTCACAAATATAAGGATTATTAGAAGCACACTATCAGATCACTATGCAACAGAGATCAAGGTTGACTGTAAAAAGAATCTGTGGGAAAAATACAACACCTGGAGATTAAACAAAATGAAACTCCAAAACAGTTGGTTCAAAGAGGAAATCTAGGGAAAGTAAAAAGATTCCTTGAGATGAATGATAATGAAGGGACAAATTGTCAAAGTCTGTGGAGGACAGCAAAAGCAGTAATTTGGGGAAACTCATAGCAATACAGGCCTATGTCAGGAAAGAGGAAAATGACAAAATCAACAGTTTACAAGGACACCTTAAGGATGTGGAAATACAGCAGAAAAGGAACACAAACACAGCCAGAAGTAAAAAATAATAAAAACCAGAGGAAAAATAAACAAGATAGAAACTATGAAAACAATACAAAAAATCAATGATACCAAGAGTTGGGTTTTATAAAGAATAAACAAGATAGAAACATCACTGGCAGGAATCACCAAATTAAAGGGGAAACACCCAAATAAATAGGATCTCAAATGAAAGGGGAGAGATTACAATAGAACCCCAAGAAATACAAGGCATCATGAGGGAGTATCATGAATAAATAAATCAGCATCATGCATCACATCAACAAGAAAGACAAAAACCACATGATCATATCAATTGATGCAGAGAAGTCACTTGACAAAATCCAACATACATTTATGCTGAAAACACTCAGAAAAATAAGGTTATAAGGAACCTTTCTCAAGATAGTTACATCTATGTATAAAAAGCCCACAGCCTACATTATCTTTAAGTGCGAAAAATTCAAAACATTTCTACTAAGGTCAGAAAGTAGGTAAGGCTGCGGACTTTCTCCATTCTTATTCAACATAGTTTTAGACTTATTAGCAATAGCACTCAGACAAGAGAAGGGAATCTAAGAAATCCAGACAGGGAAAGATGAAGTGAATCTATCTTTTTTGCAGATGATCTGATGACATATAGAGAAAACTCTAAAGAGTCCACAGTAAAACTCCTAGAAACAATAATCCAATACAGCAAAGTAGCTGGCTACAAAAATAATACACAAAAGACAATATCATTTCTCTATACAAATAATAAAGTAGTAGAGAAAAACATCAAGGAGTCTATGCCATTCAAAATATTATCTAAAAATATCAAGTATCTAGGAATGAACCTGACAAGAGAAGTGAAAGACCTATGCCATGAAAACTTCAAAACGCTTCAGAAAGAAATTGAATGAGACCTAAGGAATGGAAGAATATCCCCTGCTCATGGGTAGGAAGAATCAACATAATCAAAATACTATCTTACCTAAATTACTATACAGATTCAATGCAATCCCTATCTAAATTCAGACATCATTTTTTAAGGATTTAAAACAATTTTTATAAAGTTTATCTGGAACCACAAAAGACGTAGGTTAGCCAAGTCCATATTGAAAAAGAAGAAACTGGGTGGCTATTCTTTACCTAACCTGAAGCTTTATTATAAAGCCATGGTCATCAAAACAGCATATTACTGGAACAAAGGCAGAGTATCAGACCAGTGGGTTAGAACAGAATATTCAGAGATATGCCTACAAATATACAGTCAACTGATATTTGACAAAGGATCAAAGAACCTGAAATGAAATAGTCTCTTCAACAAATGTTGTTGGAACAACTGTATTACCACCTGTAAGAAACTAAAGATTGATCACTACCTCACATCCTACACAGAAAGTAACTCAAAATGGATTAAAGGTCTAGAAATCAGACCCAAATCTATAAAGTTCATTGAGGAAAAATAGGCAGAACACTTCAAAACTTACACCATAAAAAGCCTTTGATTATAAAACGCCAATGGCAAGAGTAATAGCATCAAACAAATAAATGGGACTACATCAAACTAAAAAGTTTCTGTATGGCAAAAGAAACATTGGCTTAAACCTGAAGGTAGCTAACAGAATGGGAAAACATTTCTACACTCAACACATCAGATAAAGGTTGATATATAGGATATACAAAGCACTCAGAAAGGTATGCTCTACAAAACCTAATAAAGCCATAGAAAAATGGGGAGAAGAAATGAATAGACACTTTTCCAAGAAAGACCAGCAGATGGCCAAGAGATACATGAAAACATGTTCATCATCACCCATCATTAGAAATCCAAATACAGACAACAATGAGGTATCACCTTACACCAGTGAGGATGGCTCACATAAAAAAATAATGGGACCAATCTCTATTGACATGGATGTGATAAGAAAGGAACTCTCACCTACTACTAGTGGGAATGATGCCTGGTCCAAGCCCTATGAAAAACAATATGAAGGGTTCCTAGTAAACAAAGAATTGAGCTGTCATGTGACCCAGCAATCGCATTCCTGAGTATCTATTCCCAAGATGAAAGATTATTCATCCCGAAGTAATTATGCACTCCACTATTCATCTCAGCACTCAGCACAATAGCCAAGATTTGGAACCAACCTTGACGCCCAACCACAGATGAGTGGATCATGAAGATGTGGTATATTTCTACACAATGGAACACTACATAGCAGTTAGAAATAATACAATCATGGATTTTGCAGTAATATGAATGGATCTTGAAAATATCATGTTAAACAAAGTAAGTCAGAAGAAGGATAAATATATAGCAATGGCACTTCTTTGAGGTATTTAGAATAAATACAACATTTACATATAGTACTCTATAAACAAATATAAGGGTTGAAAGTGTAGAAACTCCAATCACCATAGGTACTAACATATAACAAGAAGTGTTCAAATGAAGTGGAAGGGGGACAACAGAAAGACACGAATACCCATTATAACCTAAAGAAACCAGCAACACCAGAAACAATGATTTAGAGTGAACAGGTATACAATCAACCTCTAACTACAAAGGTCAATAATAATGTCCTA
This sequence comes from Suncus etruscus, assembly GCF_024139225.1. Lineage (NCBI taxonomy): Eukaryota > Metazoa > Chordata > Mammalia > Eulipotyphla > Soricidae > Suncus > Suncus etruscus. The sequence goes on from NC_064868.1 coordinate 2,892,587, forward strand.
ATGTTTTTATCCACAGAACCAGGTGCAGAATCTGATTGGAAGCCTGAACTTCCACTATAGTGATTAATAACAATATAATTTAATGTCTTAATTTTACAAATAATAGCCAATTTTACCAATAATAATTTTACCAAAATAACCCTTCGGCTTCTTTGTTTACAATGGGCCTTGGAAACAAAGATGGGCACCCTAATTTTAAAGCTCGGTGTTCAATCATACTGGATAGCATATACGGTGCTCATTACGACAACGTCTCAATAAAATACTCTAATTTATCCACTTCCTTTTGTTTATGTCTTCTGTGAGGACCCGAAGCATATGATCATTCAGACTACTGGAACAGTCAATGGTGCGCAACAAACTTATGTTACAGGTTCCACTCATGAACATGCTTTTACAAATCTCTACTTGTTTTTTTTATTTTTCTCTTTCTCTTTTCTCCCTCTACTTCTTTCCCTCTCTCCTTTATTATTCTTCATCAATTCAATCTATATTAAATAAAGCCCTCTCTGTCAGTTGCTCTTTAGGAAAGGTACCTCTGTACTTAAGATGCAGTGGACAATAGTCCTCACTGTAAGTCCTCATTACTTAGTACTCTAGACACGAAAACTGCTTATCCTAAAAATCTCCAGCCTCCATACAAATCTGAAACCTTTATTTATCAAATAAATAGCCCATCAGTGATGAAGAGCATTGAAAGTGGAAAACCCTCCAACACCCATGCACCTGTCCAATCTTTTTTAACTTATTTTACTGTATTTACTTATTCTTCTTTTCTCTTCTCTCTTATCTTTTGTTTTCCCCTCCTTTCTCTTCTAATTGGTATCTTAGCCAATTATTTGTCTTTTCTTAACTCAATTACTTCTTAAGAACTTAGTACCAGGGGTCTCAAACTTGCGGCCCGCGGGCCGTTTGCGGCCCTCCGTACAACATTTTGTAGCCCTGCCCTAGAGGAATCTTTTATTTTGTTTTGTTTTGTTTTAGTTGTTTGGGTCACACTCCTCAATGTTCAAGGCTTACTACTGACTTTGCACTCAAGGATCACCCCTACTTTGCCTCCTGCGGCCCCCAGGTAAATTGAGTTTGAGACCCCTGGAGACTGAGCCTATGGGGGTAAGGCCTCCAAAAACAACCTAAGAATAGACCACTAATGTCTGTCTTTATGTGAGTATGAGTTTGTAGACAGTGGACTCCTCTCCAGTTGCCAAACCTAAAATGTAACCAGTCCATGCCTAAAGTGTATATAGCCTCTCCTATATATTATCTCTCTTTCCCACTTCAGAAATCCTTCTGTCTTCTCATCCTCCAATACTGATACTTCCTTATTTAACCCTCTTTACCCTCAGTTCTTAGTCATTAGGTATCGAGATCAACCTCCTGCCCCAATAAAAAACCACCCAGCTCCCAAACTGAAAGTACAACCTCTTAGTTCTACATCTTGTGCCTAGGCAAGAAACTACAACCAATATGTCTGCTGACTCGTGCTTTGTGGCCCTTCTTCTCACCCTCCAATTGTGTGGACTGTTGGCATGCTACCGATTCAGCCCCAGAAAGACCTCCAGCCTAAGGACACTACCTGATCCCTTATGGCTGCGAATCATTTCTTAAACTCAACAAGACAGGATGTGTGATGAAAATATGCCCTGGATTTCACCCTCCACGAGAATATCTCAAAAGACTTAATGTGGAAGCCTATATTTCCTTTATATGCTTAATACCTCTATAATAATACCTCCTAGTCTGTTTATTCCCAAATGTAAGTTAGCCTCTTAAACAGCTTTTTTCATTAACTCATTTTAAAATTTATTTTTATCTATTTCTTCTATTATACATACATATCTTTTTCTCTTCAACTTCACCTGTTTTGGTTCTGTTTGGTATGAAAACCTACAAAAAATTCTTGCTTGGTATAACAGCTCAGGTCAAATCCAGGGCACAGAGATTGTATAGACTATCATTCTGATCCCCAAATCCACTGGCAATATAATATATCACCATCCCCTTTTGCATAGGCACTCTAAATAAGGGGAGATGTGATGCACAGAAACAAGATCTTATCTACTAGGGATAAGAACCCATATGTTTTATAATACAGGAACACCTTCTACCCTGAGCACTTAGACTCTATGTGATTGTACAGTGACCATCCAACCCAGAACCCCAGATCCCAGATGTGGAACCAACACATGTCCCTGCAACAGCATCAGGAACGAAACTCCTCCCTGGGAAATTCCTAATACTGCTCTTGCATCAACTTGCACCAGTTTTGATAGGACATCCTGATATGAGAAAATGGCAACAACTTGATCTAAGAGAGGGTTGACCTATATCACCACCTAACGCTATGATGAAATCAGAATATATATCATTCTTTCCTCTATGCAAAAACCAAAATTGCTAACTACAGAACACTGACTTTGACAAACATGGACTGTGCAGAACCTATTATGAGACCAATGAGAAAGATTCTAGCTTGGGCCTCGGCCTAGGATTTGTACAAAAACCAAAATTTCTAATTCCAGAGGTCTGACTTTGACAACTGAGACTGAACAGAACTTCTGGAATCATACTGAAAGACTCTATCCTAGGCTTTATCCTAGGATCTGAGCAAAAGACAAGACCACTAATTATAGAAGATTGATTACAACAACAGTGATGGAGCAGAACTACTAGAACCATAAAGAAAAACTCTCTCCTATGACCTACTCAAATACTAAGATCTCTAGCTACAGAGATCTGATGTTATCATCCACAACTGACCGGAAAGTTTTCTGGCACCATAGAAAGTCCTTGGGGTGGAAAAATGAGCATGTATGAAGCATGTAGTTGTTCCCATGGCAGTATGCTTCAAAGGTGGTGAAACCCTGTATCTAATTTCCCCAATACTTACCATGCTTTTGCAAAAGAAAAGAAAAGAAACACAAACATTTTTAATTAGTTGTTGGTTTTTTTTTTACTTTTTATTATTGTTTTGGCTTGTTTTTTTGTTTGTTTGTTTTTTGTAGCTGCTGGTTTGGTCTTTTGTTTGTTCTTTTTATATTTTTGTTGTTCCTGCTTTGTTGATTTTTGGTTCTGGTTTTTTGTTTGTTTTATTTTGTTTTGTCTTGTTATCTTTTTCTTTTTTTCTCCCTTACTTCTTCTAAATTGATATTTATAAACACCTAGACGGACTACTAGTTTTTTTCCTTTTCCATTTGTTTTCTTATATCTCCAACAAAACCACATTACTGGAATCATCTTGTTCAGCTTCATAATTGGAGGGGGAAAATGGATGGTACCAGGACCAGACAGTCGTATGAACATTTAGTGGAAGTAAAAATGATCAGACATGGGTACCAAACCCAAAGTAAATGACAACAGAATTGATACCCAATCAACAACAAGCTATACAAGTAGAGACCAGTTACAATAACATTCTGGGGATAAAGGCGGGAGATATGAGATGCATGCTGTGAACAGAGGTGGAGGGAGGTCAACACTGGTGGTTGGAATGCCCTTCAATCATTGTCACTATGTGTCTTAAGTATTACTGTGAAAGATTTGTAATTCACTTTGGCCACAATAAAAAGTTAAAAAAAACATTATTCATAATTCTGCCTTCAGACAATTACCTATTTATACACTAACATTACTTAAATTCTTATATTTTAAAATATCTTTTATTTTAAAGAAAACAAAAGAATCCATTATTGATAATATTATAAAGTACCAAATAGAAATCCATATATATTTTTTAATTTTTATTTTGACCATATTGGCTTACATATCTTTCACAGTAGTATTTTCGGTACATATTAACATTGAATCAGGGGAATTTCCATCACCAAATTTGTCCTCCCTCCACCCCCGTTCCCTTCCTGCAACCCATATCCCCCACTATCACCCCCTAGGCTGCTAGAGTAAGTTTTCCACTTTGTGTCTAGTTTACTACTAGTGATCATATATCTGTTTAATCCTGGTACCCTCCCTTGTTTCCCCCTCTGTTTGAGAGGAGGAGCTAGATAGTTTGAGTTATGTGGTTTTGTTTGAAGAGAAGAAAAGCAATAGAATGAGGTAAAAAATCAAATAAGCTGAAAATTGGTGGTGTCCTAGAGGCTTTCAACCTCAGTTTGAGAGAAGACAGATAAAAAGTAATTGAAACACCACAATAAAACAGAAAGAAATATCAAATATCCAGTGAGTACTGCAGCAATAAAGACAAGCACCACACAATAGTCTTGGCACTGAAATAAAACCATGCCGGAGTGAAAAAAGAAAAAGAAAGATAAAATAAAATAAAATTGGAGACATCAACTTCAATATTTACACCAAAATAAAGTAAAAAATCATTCAATAATTAAATATATAAGTGGATAAAATGATTATTTTGAGCTTTTTTTTCCTTCTTCCCCCTGCATAGGCACAGTAACAATTGGGGACATTATAGAGGGAATTCCCTTGGCCTAGGAGATACAGGGTTTCTCCACCCTTGAAGTATATTATCATGACATTAACTATAGACTCCTTGCATGCTCATTTACTCTCCTATTGGTACTTTTGTGGTGTATGGAAGACTTCTGCTTCGTCATGGATGGTAACATCAGACCTCTGTATCTAGAGATCCTGTTGTCTGTACAGCTCAAGGAATGGCGCTTATGATGAAGTCTTTCTTTGTGGTTCTAGCAGTTCTGTTTCTTCAATGTCGTTTTAATCCATCTTCTGTAGTTGGTGGTCTTGGTCATTATGCTGCTCCTAGGATGAAGCCTGGGATAGAGTCTATCGTTATGTTTCCGGAAGACCCATTCAGTTGCGATTGTCTCAGTCAGATCTCTGGAATTGGAGATCTTGTTTGTTGAACAGATCGTAGACCAATACCTAGGCTAAAGCTTTGTTGTTGTTGTTGTTGGTTCCGGAATGAGTACTATCCAGTCATGGTTGTAATAACCAGTCATCTGTAGGTAGGATCTTGGCTTTTGCACAGATCAAAGGGTGTCTTCTGATTTTGTCTTATCGTTGGCTGGTTAGGAAGGACAACTTGCTCTTAGATCAAGTTGTTCCCATTTTCTTGTTGTCAAGATATAAATTTAGAACTGGCATATGTTGGTGTCAGAGCAGCATTATGGCATTATGGATGCCCCAGAGGGGATTTGGTTTCTGGAGCTGTTGTGGAGAACTGTGTCGTTTCTATGTCAGGGGTCCAGGAGTCAAGGCTGGACAGTCGGTGCCTAATTCCCTGGGGTCTAAGTTGGTTCCACATGACATGTGTTGTAAAAAAGTATGAGTTTTATCCCTAGTAGATAAGAGCTTGTTTTTATATGCTGGGAACAGGAGTGGAGAGAGGACATTGGTGGTGGAAATGCCCTTCATTCATTGTCACTATGTACCATAAATAATTTTGTGTAATGAACTTCAGCCACAATAAAAATTAAAAAAAAAGAATAAAAAAATTTTCCCCTTTTTTAATATGCCTTTGCAGGAAGAAGTGGTGCTATATTATATTGCTGGTGGATTTGTGGGTGGAGAGAGAAGAAAGCAGAGACACAACAAATACTAAAAATATATATGCTCACACATATCTAAAGAAAAAAGGTTTTTAATTAAATAAAAGAAGTAATTAAAGGAACAAAGTGGGGCTGGAGAGACAGCATGGAAGTAAGGGGTCTGCCCTTCCTGACATCCCACATGGTCCCCCGTGCCAGCCAGGGGCAACCTCTGAGCATAGAGCTAGGAGCAACCCCCGAGAGCTGCCAGGTGTGACCCAAAAAAGGCAAAAGCAAAAACAAAACAAAAAACAAAAACAAAACAAAAAAGGGAGAAAGTGATGTAAAGATTACATTTGGGGAAAAACAGGTTAAGAGGTAGTATTATATAGGTCTTATACTTATGATGAAAGAATAAGTTTTTCCCATTGTCTTTTGAAAATTTCTTGTGGGGTCTGGGCTCCAGGGAGCCTTTTCATTACACACCCTGGCCTTCCTGAGTTTGACAAAAGATTTGCGGCAGGGAGGTCTTTGGTAGAGCTCTTGCAGTGGGGATCCTTCTGAAACTAGGTCCAGTATCAAGCCACAGTCCACATTAGGGAGAGGTGATTAGGAGGGCCACACTGCATGAGTCAGTCATAGTGTTGGTTGTATTTTCTTGCCGGGTACAAGGTGTGGGTTTGAGTGTGTGTCTCCTCACTTGGGTGCTGGGTACTGGTTCGTTGGGGTAGAAGATCCATCTTGGTGCCTAATGAATTAAGAACTGAGGGTGAAGAGTTTTAATATGGTGGGGATATTGGGGATGGGATTGAGGGGTGAAGGGATAGTCTGATAGAAATCTATATTTTTAAATTACTGTGTTTTGAAACTCTTCCAGACTAATTTAAAGTAGCATGGAGATGGAATTGAGAAGGATTTTTTTCCCAGCACATTTATGTTAGGAGATTATTTTTCTCACTGCTTAGATTATTTAAAAAATTTTCAGCATTTGCAGATTACTTAAAATGCCCTTTAAATAAATAGCCTTTTTAATTTTGAGATATATCACTGAACACATTCCTCATAATGATTATTCGGTGGTCTCCGGTAGAAATTTGTCATTCAATTTGAAGGAATGATAAAAACAGTCAAATGTGCATCTAAATAGATGTCTCAGCAAATAAATATTAGCTCCATTTTTACTTGACATATTTATATAACTGCTTGAAATGTTTTTGCCTCTCTTCAAATTGAACAAAGTGCCTGAACGAAGATATTTGTATGGGTCACATTTAATGTTAGATACCAAAGATTTCTGTTTGTGTTTGTGTACCATATATTGCTTCTTATACATGCACAACATATTGTACATACAGGGCATTATAATATAGGTAGAAAAGGAAATAGAAGTATAATTTAATAAAGTAAGTATAAAATATTATTACAGAATGTTAAAGGAGATTTTCATTTTTTAAATCAATAGAACTTGGAACACTAGTAGAACAGGAATAATATATAAATTTTTAAAGAAAAAGAAATCTTAAGATATTAATTGAATGTATGTTAGAAACACATAAATAACACATAAATAAGCTATCAATAGTTTATTCAGTTACCTAGAGTAATCAGCATTGCTAATCCAGGCATTATAATAATTATGGTCATGCTGTTGTAGGGAATCTGAAAACACCCTGAAGTATCTTTTGTCTTTATTATTTATTTTTGGGCCAACCTGGCAGTGCTCAGAGCTTACTCTTGGCTCTGAACTCAGAAATCAGTCCTGTTGTGGCTAGAGGGACCATATATGGTGCCAGGGATAGAACTGGCTTTGCCATGTGCAAGGAATAGACCTATCCTCTCTAATAGCTTTAGCCCCATCCTGAAGAATATTACAAAAGACTAACAAATAACATTAAACAGAAGTTTGACTCATAGAGTATTTTTAACTATTGTAGCTATCTGTGATCTTTTATAAGTATTTTGGATAAAAACTGCAGAAATGAAAGCCTTAAAATTTTCCTTTGGGGATATGAGTTACTGCTTGTAAATCTTTTTAGAAAATCAGTAAATGTAGTGATAAATAAGAAATAGAGAGCCGTACAGACAAGTGTATAGAGTGAAGGATAAAATTAGATCCTCAGTGAAAAATTTAATGTAGCATGTGTGCATGTTGATTTTTAATGAAATATGCTTAAATTTTAAATGTATTGATTCAATGTTGCTTCAATTAAAATTTATATCAATTAAAATTTATCTTAAATACAACAAATGAATAGAAAATAAAAGTGTGGTGTGTAGATACACAATGGAACATCATGCAGTCGTAAGGACTGAAGAAGTCTTACAATTCCCTGAAACTTGGATGTAACTTTGATAAAATTAAGTGAAGTCAGAAGAAGTGCAAATGTGAGGCTGGAGCAGTGGCACAAGTGTTGAGGAATCTGCCTTGCAAGAGCTAGCCTAGAACAGATGGAGGTTCGATCCCCTGGTGTCCCATATGGTCCCTCATGTCAGGAGTGATTTCTACGTGTCACCAGGTGTGGCCCCAAAACAAAAACAAAACAAAACAAGAAAAAATTGCAAATGCTAGATAATCTCACCTGTCTGTGGTAGACATAGTAATTAATGGCCTATGGGAATGAAAGGTGTCAGTGAGGGGACACTAGGTTACTCCCAACCCTAGATTAAAGAAATGAGAAGGAAATAAGATAATAAATGGAGGCTTTCCACTCAAACATGTATCTCTTTCCTTCGTTTTATTTTCCAAATAAATATGTCTAATGAGAAAAGAAAACAATTCTATGGGAAAGTTAGAAGATGGGAATTAACAGGATCAGGAATCAAGGGTCTTGTGATGTGAAGGTGTCATATAGGTATATATCTAAACCACAGAGCCAACAACACTGTAAAAATCAAGCTCAAAACACAAGAACCAAAGAATGTGGCTTGGAGCCCGAGCGGAGAGCACACGGGTGAGTGCTTTTCCCCGGCGCTTCCACACTCTCCACATGGGAGTCCGAGACAGGCTTCCCACCACCGCACCACAGGACCCTCCCAGGGACCCAAACCCTAGCTGAGTGCAGACTGGGTGAGGAGAACCCTGCACCTGACACACTCTGCACCGCTGGGATGGGCTGGGATGGATAGACTGGGTGAGCTTGGGCCTGCCACCTGGACCTTTGGCTAACCTAGAGCAGCCTACACCCCTGAACCCTGGAGTGGACCTGAGACTCCCCAAGGGCTGAGGGCAGTTACTGGGTGGGTTTGACTATGGAAATTTCTTCTGCTGAAGCTTGGAGGGGGCGGAGCTCCATTGACTTCCAGAGAGGGGAGGAAGCATAGAGAGCTAGGCTCAATAGCGCTCTCAACCATTGTGGCCAGGAGCAGAACTGCACCAGCTGGCAGGAATAGGAGAAGGAAATTGACGAGACCCACGGAAGGAGGGCTGACTTCCAAATAGGGGAGTTGGGCGAAGGAGCTAGGCTCAACAGCGCCCTCCACCATTGTGCCCAGGAAAGGACCTGCACTAGCTGACAACAAAAGGGAAAAGCAACAGATCAGGCCACATAAAGAGCACAGGAGGAGCCAAACCTCAGTGAACTCACCCAACAACCCCCTCTAGAACCACGCTCAGGGAGGAGACCCATACCCACGCCACAGGGGACCAACGCAGGCTGAATTTAGAAGGCACAGCACTCCAAACCACACCAATAAATGCAAAGAAATATGGGTAAATCAAGGAGAACCCTAACATCTGGAAATACGGAGACAAACCATAGCAAGTTTCCAAGTCCACCAAAACGCACAGATCCATGGGGAAAAGACCTAAAAGCAGCCATGAGGAAGGAAATGCAAGAATTGATAAAAGAAATAAAAGAAATGCTAGCTACTGAGTATAATAAATCTACGGATGAACAAATCAGCCAAATTAAAGAAGAAATGTTAAAGAACATGAGAGATTCCATACAAAAAGAATTGAAGGAATTAAAAGACGAAGTAACAAGCCTTACGAGCAGAAACACAGAATTGGAGAAGTACATTGAAGAACTCTAAGGAAAACTGCAAACAAAAAATGACCAAGAAACCAACAAAGAAATAAAAGGCAAAGCACTGGAAGGAAAAGTCCAGTATCTAATGAACAAGGACAAAAGAAATAATTTAAAAATTGTGGGTATACCAAAGGAGAGGAAATAGGGAAAGGGGAAGAACAAGTAGTGAGGGAAATAATAACAAAGAACTTTCCCACCCTCTGGAAAGAAACTTCAGTGCAAATCCAGGAAGTGAAGAAAGTCCCTAATAAAATAGACCCTAATAAAACAACACCAAGACATATAGTAATGGTAAAAAAAAGAAAAGAAAGAAAGAAAGAAAGAAAGAAAGAAAGAAAGAAAGAAAGAAAGAAAGAAAGAAAGAAAGAAAGAAAGAAAGAAAGAAAGAAAGGAAGGAAGGAAGGAAGGAAGGAAGGAAGGAAGGAAGGAAGGAAGGAAGGAAGGAAGAAAGAAAGAAAGAAAGAAAGAAAGAAAGAAAGAAAGAAAGAAAGAAAGAAAGAAAGAAAGAAAGAAAGAAAGAAAGAAAGAAAGAAAGAAAGAAAGAAAGAAAGAAAGAAAGAAAGAAAGAGAAAGAATAACTCCTTAAAGCAATAAGGGAGAAAAAACCTCAAGTACAAAGGAAGGGACATAAAACTCAAACCAGATCTCCCATTTGAAATAATTCAAGAAAGAAGACAGTGGAATGACATATTTAAACGAATTAATGAAAGAAATTTCCAACCTAGGGTCTAATACCCAGAAAAACTATCATTCATATGGGAGGGCAGACTAAAAACATTCTCAAATAAGAATGAATTTGAAGTATTTGTGCAAACAAAGCCAGACCTAAACGACCTACTCAGAGACGAATTACACAATTCAAATCCCCGATTGTAACAAAAACCACCCTACACAACACAACTGCACAACAGTCATCTCTGTCAATAATATTCCTAAATATTAACTGACTAAACTCTCCAATTAAAAGACACATAGTAGAGAACTGGATTAAGAAAAATAAACCGGACTTCTGCTGTCTGCAAGAAATACACCTACAACTACAGAATAAACATAGGCTTAGAATAAAAGGATGGAAACTAATTATTCAGGCCAATGGAAAACAAAAAGGAGCAGGGACAGCCATTCTTATATCAAACAAAATTGCATTCAATCCCAAGAAAGTGATCAGAGACAAAGAAGGTCACTACTTACTGATCAGGGGAACATTAGATCAAGAAGTACTATCCTGGTCAATATCTATGCACCTAATGTAGAGCCAGCAAAATATGTGAGGCAACTGCTCGCAAATCTGGAGAAACACATGAAGGGAAATGTGATAATAGTAGGGGACCTCAATACTCCACTATCACACTGGACAGATCCACCAAATAGAAAAATAGCAAAGAAATAAGAGCTCTAAATGAAAAATTAGAAGATCTAGGGCTAATAGACTTATATAGGGCCCTCCATCCCCAGAAAGCAGAATACACATTCTTCTCAAGCCCACATGGAACCTTCTCCAGAATAGACCATGTCTTAGGATACAAAGCCAACCTATATAAGACCACAAATGTAAGGTTCATTAGAAGTACCCTATCAGATCACTATGCAACAGAGGTCAAAATTGACTTCAAGAAGAAGCAATGGAGAAAAACTAATACCTGGTGATTAAACAACATGCTGCTCAACAACAGCTGGATCAAAGATCAACTCAAGGAAGAAATTAAAAGATTCCTTGAGACAAATGATAATGAAGAGACAACTTGTCAATATTTGTGGGACACAGATAAAAGCAGTAATTAGGGGGACACTCATAGCAATACAAGCTTATATCAAGAAACAGGAAAATGATGAAATCAACAGTTTAAAATATCACCTCAAGGAATTGGAACAACAGCAGCAGAAAAATCCAACCACAACCAGAAGGCAGGAAATAATTAAAACCAGAGCAAAAATAAACAACATAGAAACTAAAAAAACAATACAAAAAATCAATGAGACCAGGAGTTTTTCGAAAAAATAAACAAGTTAGACAAACCACTGGCAAGACTCACCAAAAAAAAAAAATAAAAGAGGGAAAACACCCAAATCAGTAGGATCACAAAGGAAAGGGGAGAGATTACAACAGAACCGCCAAGAAATACAACATATCATGAGATCATGTTATGAACAACTATACTCAGCAAGGCTAGAGAACCCAGTAGAAATCGACAGATTCTTCGAAAAATACTATCTTTTGAGAGTGGAAAAGGAAGAACTAGAAAGCCTAAACAGACCAATCACCTCAGAGGAAATTGAAGATGTAATTATAAAACTTCCTAAGAACAAAAGTCCATGCCAAGATGGATTTACAGGTGAATTCTATCAAACATTCCGAGAAGACTTACTACCACTTTGCCATAGGCTCTTCCATACCATTGAAAAAGCAGGAATCCTCCCCAACTCCTTTTATGAGGCTAATATCACATTCATCCCCAAAGATGGCAAAGACACCACCAAGAAAGAAAACTATAGACCAATCTCACTAATGAACATAGATGCAAAGGTACTCAACAAAATCTTAGCAAACTGAACCCAGCACTTCATGAAAAAGATCATATATCATCACCAAGTGGGTTTTGTACCAGGAATGCAAGGTTGGTTCAACATATGCAAATCAGTCAACATTAAACATCACATCAACAACAAGAAAGACAAAAACCACATGATCATATCAATCAATGCAGAGAAAGCTTTTGACAAAATCCAACACCCTTTCATTTTAAAGACACTCAGCAAAATAGGGTTAGCAGGAATCTTCCTCAAGATAGTTATAACTATCTATGAAAAGCCTACAGCCAACATTTTACTTAATGGCTAGAAACTAGAAGCAATCCCACTAAGGTCAGGAACTAGGCAAGGCTTTCCACTCTCTCCACTCTTATTCAATATAACCTTAGAAATCCTAGCAATAGCAATCCGACAAGAGAAGGAATCAAAGGAATCCAAATTGGGAAAGAGGAACTCAAACTATCTCTATTTGCAGACGATATGAGGATATACATTGAAAACCTAAAGAGTCCACAGTAAAACTCCTAGAAACAATTATCCAATACAGCAAAGTGGCTGGACACAAAGTCAATACACAAAAGACAGTAGCATTTTTATATACAAACAACAAAGTCGAAGAGAGAGATCAAAAATACAATTCAATTTATAATAGTATCAAAAGATATCAGGTTCCTAGGAATCAACCTTACAAGGAAAGTGAAAGGCCTATACCAGGGAAACTTTAAAACACTCCAGAAAGTAATTGAAGAAGATCTTAAGAAATGGAAGAACATCCCATGCTCATGGGTAGGTAGAATTAACATAGTCAAAATGACTATCCTACTCAAACTACTGTATAGATTTAATGAAATCCCAATCCAAATTCATACATCAGTCTTTAAAGAATTAGAACAATCAATCACAAAATTCATCTGGAACCACAAAAGACCCAGGATAGTCAAACACATACTGAAAAACAAGAAGCTGGGTGACATCTCCTTACCTAACTTGAAACTTTACTATAAAGCCATAGTGATCAAAACAGCATGATACTGGAACAGAGACAGGACCTCAGACCAGCGGGTCAGAACAGAATTCCCAGACATAAACCCACAGATATACAGCCAACTACTATTTGATAAAAGAGGCAAGAACTTGAAATGGAACAAAGAAAGTCTATTCAACAAATGGTGTTGGTACAACTGGAAAACCACATGTACAAAAGTGAAAATTGACCCATACCTCACTCCTTATACAAAAGTCAACACAAAATAAATAAAAGACCTTGAAATCAGACCCAAAACTATAAAGTTTATAGAGAATAAAATAGGCAGAACACACGAAGACTTATATATCAAAAAGGTCTTCGAGGATGGAGCACCAATGGCAAGAACTTTAACATCAAACGTAAACAAATATGACTGCATCAAACTAAAAAGCTTCTGCATGGCGAAAGAAACCTTACTTAACACAAAAAGACTGTTAACAGAATGGGAAAAATTCTTTTCACTCGACATATCAGATAAAGGGCTGATATCTAGAACATACAAAGCACTCAGAAAGCTGAGCCCCCCAAAACCAAATAAAGCCATAAAACATGGGGAGATGAAATGAATAGACACTTCTCTGAGGAAGACAGAAGGATGGCCAACAAACACATGAAAACATGCTCACCTTCACTCATCATCAGGGAGATCCAAATCAAGACAACAATGAAGACAACAACCTTACACCAGTGAGAATGGCTCACATCAAAAATAATGGGAACAATCTATGTTGGCAGGGATGCGGTATAAAAGGCGCTCTTATCCACTGCTGGTGGGAATGCCCCCTAGTCCTACACGTATGGAGAACAGTCTGGAGAGTGCTCAAAGAACTCAAAGTTGAGCTGCCATTTGACTCAGCAATTGCTCTCCTAGGTATCTACCCCCATGTTGAAAGGACATTCATTCCAAAGTATGTGTGCATCCACTATTTATCGCAGCACTCAATATAATAGCCATGTCCTGGAACCAACCTTGATGCCCAACAATAGATGAATGGATCATTAAGATGTGGTATCTATACACAATGGAATACTACATGGCAGTCAGAAATGATACAATCACAGACTTTGCAGCAACGTGGATGGACCTAGAACATATTATGTTAAATGAAGTAAGTCAGAAGACGAAGGATAAACACAGAATGATAGCACTATTCTGAAGCACCTAGAACATACACCTTATAGACAACTAATACTCAACAACCAAATAACAGGGTTTAACAGGGTAGAAACTCCAAACACTGTAATAGTCAACATATACTCCAGAGTAGGGTCCAAAATACCAGAAAATGGAGCAGCACAAACTCTTGTCAACACATTATACCACAAAGAAACCAGCTAAAGCAGAAGCAACAGCATTGAGAGAACATGTATGTAATCAGCCTTCTAATACAAAGGCCCATAATAATCCCTTAGGGATCTTATAAAGGATCACATGTAAAGAACACCATGGAAAATCACTGACTCCAGTGGAAACATCTCATAACACTATGTTTTAATGCCTTAATATTACTATATTTAAAATAACCTCTCAGCTTTTCTATCCACAGGCGTTCTTGGATACAAAGGGTGGACAAACTAAGATGGCATCTTGGGGCCCAGTCACACGAGTTACCATACCCAGCTTGCCTATGAAAATGTCCCGAGAAAACTCTTTAACATACACTTTATCTCTAGGTTATACCTTCTTTTAGGATTTGAAGTACGTGACCAGTCAGACCACCGAAGCAACAACTGTGACATACAAACTTATACTACAGGCCCTACTCATCAAACACATTCAAGCAAACTAGCATTCCCTTGCTATTTTCTCCTCTCTTCTCACTACTTTCTTTTTTATTTTTTCTTTTCTATACCTTTCTTCTATTTTCCTTTTATCTTTCCTCTTCTCCCTTTCTTTCTAAGGTATTTTCTCTTTTCTTCCTTCCTACCCCTTCCATATACTTTCCCCTTTCCCCCCTTTGGAAATCCAACTATCCCTTCACCCTTCAATCCCATCCAGACCTCCCACCATATTAAAACTCTTCACCCTCAGTTCTTAACCCATTAGGCATCAAGACTGACCTCCTACCCCAACAAACCAGTAACCAGCACCCAAGCTAAGGGACACCCAGTCAAACCCACACCTCGCCCCCCTGCAAGAAAAGGCAACCAACTCTCCTGCGGACTCATGCTACGTGGCCCTCCCTACCAACTCCCCCTAACATGGACTGTTACTTGAAACCGGACTTAGCTCTAAAAGTATCCCCAATGCAAGATCTCTTTCAATACCTCCCTGCTGCAAATCTTTTACCAATCTCAAGAAGGTCAGGGTCTGTGGTGGAATAGTGGCTGAGAACCCACACACCACAAGAAAATCCCAAAAGACAATGGGGAAACCTAAACTTCCAACATAAGTATAAGACCGGTATTACATCACCTCCTTACCTGCTTTTCCCCAAAAGTAAAGTAGTCTCTTGCATCACTTTGTTCCTTTAATTACTTTGTTAATTCATTTTTTAAATGTTTGTTCTACATATACATAGGTAAGCATATATATTTTTATTCCTATTTTTATCTTTTTTGGGCGTGTGACCTATTTCTGTTTTTTTCTCTGTCCAACCCCAAATGCACCGACAATATAATGTAGCACCATTCCTCCCTGCAAAGGTACACTAATAAAAGGGGAAATCCTACATATAAAAACGAGCTCTTATCTACTAGGGATAAGAACTTATACTTGTTTACAATACAGGGATATATCCCACCTTGAAAATATGTCATGCAGAACCAACTTAGACCCCTGGTGATTAGACACCATCCGTCCAGCGTTGAACTCTGGATCCCATATATAGAAGCGACAAAGTTCTTCACAATAGCTACGGGAACCAATTCCTATCTGGGACATCCTTAATACTTCTGGGCCACCAACAAGTGCCAGCTCTAATATGATATCCTGACAACGAGGAAAATGGGAACAATTTGACCTAAGAGCTGGTTATCCTGCCTCACCAGCTAACGATAAGACAATATCAGACTTGTCACCCTTTGGTCGGTCCAAAAGCCAAGATCGCGATTTGCAGATGTCTGGCTACTAGAACCATGACTGGACTGTATATACCTTGGGACCAATAAAGAAGCCTAGTCTAGGTTTGAATTATGACCTGCACAACAGCCATGATCCCCAGTTCCAAAGGTCTGGCTGAGACAATTGCAAAGGAATGGCGCTTCTGGAAACACAATGAAAGACGTTATGCTAGGTTACATCCTAGGATCAGTGCAAAGTCCAAGACCACCAACCAAAGAAGATGGATTAAAATGACACTGAGGGAACAGAACTTCTAGAACCACAAAGAAAGACTTCATCATAAGTCCCCACTCCTGGACCTGTGCAGATACTGAGATCTCTAGATACAGAGGTCTGATTTTATCACCCAGGAAAGAGCAGAAGTCTTCCAAACATCACGAAAGCACCAAGGGGAGAGTAAATGAACCTAACAGAGTCTATAGTTAATCCCATGACAATATACTCCAAGGACGGAGAAACCCCATATCTCTTAGGCCAAGTGAATTCCTTTTCGAATGACCCCAATATATACTGTGATAGTGCAGGAGAAAAAAAAGAGGCAAAAAGCACAAAACAATTTTTATTTTTATATAATATTTTTTACACATGCAAATTTATCTATGTATTGGCTTTTAACTAGTGTAGCATTGCAACATACAAATTACACTGCAATTTGCTTTTTTTTCCCTTTATCTTTATTTAAACACCGTGATTACAAACATGATTATAGTTGTATGATTACAGTCATGTAAAGAGCACCCCCCTTCACCGGTGCAACATTCCCACCACCAATTTCCCAGATCTCCCTCCTCCCCACCCCCCTACACCTGTACTCGAGACAGGCTTTCTACTTCCCTCATTCATTCACATTTTATGATAGTTTTCAGTGTAGTCATCTCTGCTACTGCACTCATCACTCTATGTGATGAGCTGCATGTCCTGAGCTGCACCTACCAGCCCTCATCTCTCTTGTCTCTGAGATACTGTTAAAAATGTCCTTCATTTTTCTTAAAGCCAAACTATAAGGTATATAGAACAACATGTAGGTGAAACACTCCAGGACATTGAGACTAAAGGCATCTTTATGGAGGAGACAGCACTTTCCAAGCAAGTGGAAGCAGAGATGAACAGATGGGACTATATTAAGCTGAAAAGCTTCTGCATCTCAAAGGAAATAGTGCCCAGAATACAAAGGCCACCCACTGAGTGGGAGAAATTATTCACCCAATACACATCAGATAAAGGGCTAATATCCAAAATTTACAAGGTACTGACAGAACTATACAAGAAAAAAACAACTAACCCCATCAAAAAATGGGGAGAAGAAATGAACAGACACTTTGAAAAAGAAGAAAGGCAAATGGCCAAAAGGCACATGAAAAGATGTTCAACATCACTAATTGTCAGGAAGATGCAAATCAAAACTACTATGAGGTACCACCTCACGCCACTGAGATTGGCACACATCACAAAAAAGGAAAACAAGCAGTGCTGGCGGGCATGTGGAGAGAAAGGAACTCTTTTTCACTGCTGGTGGGAATGCCGTCTAGTACAACCTTTATGGAAAGCGATATGGAGATTCCTTCACAAACTGGAAATTGAGCTTCCATACGATCCAGCCATACCACTCCTAGGAATATACCCAAGATACACAAAAATACAATACAAAAATCCATTCCTTACTCCTATATTCATTGCAGCGCTATTTACAATAGCCAGACTCTGGAAACAACCAAGATGCCCTTCAACAGATGAGTGGCTGAAGAAACTGTGGTACATATACACAATGGAATACTATGCAGCCATCAGGAGAGATGAAGTCATGAAATTTTCCTATACATGGATGTACATGGAATCTATTATGCTGAGTGAAGTAAGTCAGAGGGAGAGAGAAAGACGCAGAATGGTTTCATTCATCTATGGGCTTTAAGAAAAATGAAGGACATTTTATATAATATTTTTATGTCCTCATTTCTTATTATTTTTATTTTTATTTACCTATCTACTTCTTGTCGATTTCTTTGTTTTGGTGTGGTTATTGAAGTTGCTGTCCCCGTTTATATTTCTGTTTTTTCCTTCTTTTCTTTTCTTTCTTTATGTGCCCTGCCATGTTTTTTATCTTAAGACCATGGCTTTTTTTGTGGTGCTTATTGTTGTTATTGTTTGAGTGCTCACTGGATATTTGACACTTCTTTTTGTACTGTTGGGGTGTTTCACCTTATTTTTTTCTTTCATCTCTCAAACCGATGATGAGAGCCTCTAGAAGGATTCTGCCCATTTTCGGCCTATTAGACTTTTACCCCAGTTTATTACTTTTCTCTTCTTCAAAAAAACCTCATAACTTGAACTATTTAGTCCTGCCTCCCAGTTAGAAGGGGAAATAAGGGAAGTACCAAGACCAAACAGGTGCAAGACTACTAAGTAGTAAACTAGGTACAGAGGGTATCACATTTTCTAGCAGCCCTGGGGGTAAGGGAGGAGGATATGGGAGGTAGGACGGAAACGGAGGTGTAGGGAGGAAAAATTGGTGATGGGAATCCCCCTGATTTTATGTAAATAGGTAGCTAAAATATTATTGTCAACAATACATAAGCCACTATGATCAATATAAAATTTATATTAAAAAACACAAGAACCATACCTAAAAATTTTTCCTGTTAAAGGTCAAACAGTAGAGCAATTAATGTGTGTATTTCATATTCATTTGACCTGGATTTGAACCCTGGTGTCCCATATGGTACCTCAAGTCCCACCAGGAGTTACATCTGGTGCAGAACCAGGAGAAAACCCTGAACTCTATCACTACCTGATGTGCTCCCCCAATGTGCCTATTAATGAGGCAGGTTGGGGTGAGAAAAATGAAGTTCTTGGTAAAGATAAGTTGAAACTGAAGAGTGGGTGTGCTGTTGGAATATTGTGTGCATGAAACTCTATTATTGACAAGTATATAAATCACAGTTTCTTAATAATATAATAAAACTTTTTATATATATTTTATTTAAACACCTTGATTACATACATGATTGTGTTTGGGTTTCAGTCATGTAAGGAACACCACCAATCACCAGTGCAACATTCCCATCACCAATGTCCCAAATCTTCCTCCTCCCCACCCGAACCCGCCTGTACTCTAGACATGTTTTCCATTTCACTCATACCTTCTCATTATTAGGACAGTTCAAAATGTAGTTATTTCTCTAGCTAAACACATCACTCTTTGTGGTGAGCTTCCTGAGGTGAGCTGGAACTTCGAGCTCTTTTCTCTTTTGTGTCTGAAAATTATTATTGCAAGAATGTCTTTCATTTTTCTAAAAACCATAAATGAGTGAGACCATTCTGCATTTTCACTCTCTGACTTACTTCACTCAGCATAATAGATTCCGTGTACATCCATGTATAGGAAAATTTCAAGACTTCATCCCTCCTGACAGCTCCATAATATTCTACTGTGTATATGTACCACATTTCTTTAGCCATTCGTCTGTAGAAAGGCATCTTGGTTGTTTCCAGAAACTGGCTATGGTAAATAGTGCTGCAATGAATATAGGTGTCAGGAAGGGGTTTTTGTATTGTATTTTTGTGTTCCTAGGGTATATTCCTAACAGTGGTATAGCTGGATTGTATGGGATCTCGATATCCAGTTTTGGGAGGAATCTCCATATTGCTTTCCATAAAGGTTGAACTAGAGGGCATTCCCACCAGCAGTGGATAAGAGTTCCTTTCTCTCCACATCCCTGCCAACACTGTTTATTCTCATTTTTTGTGATGTGTGCCATTCTCTGTGGTGTGAGGTGGTACCTCATAGTTGTTTTGATTTGCATCTCCCTGATGATTAGTGATGTGGAGCATTTTTTTCATGTGTCTTTTGGCCATTTGTATTTCTTCTTTGTCAAAGTGTCTGTTCATTTCTTCTCTCCATTATTTTGATGGGATTAGATGTTTTTTTCTTGTAAATTTCTGTCAGTGCCTTGTACATTTTGGAAATTAGCCCCTTATTTGATGGGTATTGGGTAAATAGTTTCTCCCACTCAGTGGGTAGCTCCTGTATCCTGGGCGCTATTTCCTTTGAGGTGCCAAAGATTCTCAGCTTAATATATTCCCATCTGTTAATCTCTGCTTTCACTTCCTTGGAGAGTGCAGTTTCCTTAGTCTCAACGTCTTGGAGTATATTAGCTATGTGTTGTTCTATATATCTTATGGTTTTGGGTCTGATATTGAGGTCTTTCATCCATTTGGATTTTACCTTCGTACATGATGTTAGCTGGGGGTCTAAGTTCAAATTTTTGCAAGTGGCTAAACAGTTGTGCCAACACCACTTGTTGAAGAGGCTTTCTTTGCTCCGTTTAGGATTTCTTGCTCATTTATCAAATATTAGGTGATGTTGGGGAACATTTTCTGAGTATTCAAGCCTACTGCACTGATCTGAGGGCCTGTCCTTATTCCAATAGCATGCTGTTTTGATAACTATTGCTTTGTAGTAAAGTTTAAAGTTGGGGAAAGTAATTCCTCCCATATTCTTTTTCCCAATGATTGCTTTAGCTATTCTAGGGTGTTTATTGTTCAAAACTAATTTCAAAAATGCTGATCCACTTCTTTGAAGAATGGCATGATGTATCTTTAGATGGATCGCATTAAATCTGTATAATGCCTTGGGGAGTATTGCCATTTTGATTATGCTAATCCTGCCAATCCATGAGCGAGGTATGTGTTTCCATTTCCGCGTGTCCTCTCTTATTTCTTGGAGCAGAGTTTTATAGTTTTCTTTGTATAGGTCGTTCACATTTTTAGTCAAGTTGATTCCAAGATATTTGAGTGTGTGTGCACTATTGTGAATGGGGTTGTTTTCTTAATGTCCATTTCTTCCTTATTACTATTGGTGTATAGAAAGGCCATTGATTTTTGTGTGTTAATTTTGTAGCCTCCCACCGTGCTATATGAGTCTATTGTTTCTAGAAGCTTTTTGGTAGAGACTTTAGGGTTTTCTAAGTAAAGTATCATGTCATCTGCAAACAGCAAGAACTTGACTTCTTCCTTTCCTATCTGAATTCCCTTAATATCTTTTTCTTGCCTAATCGCTATAGGAAGTACTTCCAGTGCTATGTTGAATAGGAGTTGTGAGAGAGGACAGCCTTGTCTTGTGCCAAAATTTAGAGGGAAGGCTTTTAGTTTTTCACCATTGAGTATAATATTTGCCACTGGCTTATGGTAGATGGCCTTAACTATATTGAGAAAGGTTCCTTCCATTCCCATCTTGCTGAGAGTTTTGATCAAGAATGGGTGTTGGACCTGATCAAATGCTTTCTCTGCATCTATTGATATAATCATGTGGTTTTTATTTTTCTTGTTATTGATGTTGTGTATTATGTTGATAGATTTACGGATGTTAAACCATCCTTGCATTCCTGGGATGAAACCTACTTGATCGTATTGGATGAACTTCTTAATGAGGCATTAAATCCTATTTGCCAGGATTTTGTTGAGGATCTTTGCATCTGCATTCCTCAGCGATATTGGTCTGTAATTTTCGTTTTTTGTAGCATCTCTCTGGTATAGGTATCAAGGTGATGTTGGCTTCATAAAAGCTATTTGGAAGTGTTTCCGTTTGTTCAATTTCATGAAAGAGTCCTGCCAGGATTGGTAGTAGTTCCTCTTGGAAAGTTTGAAAGAATTCATTAGTGAATCCATCTGGGCCTGGGCTTTTGTTTTTTGGCAGACATTTGATTACCGTTTTAATTTCATCAATGGTGATGGGGGTGTTTAGATATGCTACATCCTCTTCCTTCAACCGTGGAAGATTATAAGAGTCCAAGAATTTATCCATTTCTTCCACGTTCTTATTTTTAGTGGCGTAGAGATTCTCAAAGTAGTTTCTGATTACCCTTGGAATCTCTGTCATATCAGTAGTGATCTCTACTTTTTCATTCCTCATACGAGTTATCGAGTTTCTCTCTCTCTTTCTTTGTTAGGTTTGCCAGTGTTCTATCAATATTGTTTATTTTTTCAAAGAACCAACTTCTGCTTTCGTTGATCTTTTGGATTGTTTTTTGGGTTTCCACTTCGTTGATTTCTGCTCTCAGCTTTGTTATTTCCTTCTGTGTCCCTATTTTTGGGTCCTTTTTTTGAGCGCTTTCTAGTTCTATTAGCTGTGTCATTAAGCTAAACAGGTAACCTCCTTCTTCCTTCCTGATGTATGCTTGCAAAGTTATAAATTTTCCTCTCAGTACTGCTTTTGCTGTGTCCCATAAGTTCTGATAGTTTGTGTCTTTATTGTCATTTTTTTCCAGGAACCTTTTGATTTCCTTTTTGATTTCATCTCGGAGCCACTGGTTATTCAGTAGGAGGCTGTTTAACTTCCAGGTGTTAAAGTTTTTCTTCTGAGTCCCTTTGGAATTCACAAATAATTTCAGAGCCTTGTGGTCAGCGAAGGTAGTCTGCAAAATTTCTATTCTCTTGATATTATGGAGGTATGTTTTATGTGCCAGCATGTAGTCTATCCTGGAGAATGACCCATGTACATTGGAGAAGAATGTGTATCCAGGTTTCTGGTGATGGAGTGTTCTATATATATCCACTAGGCCACTTTCTTCCATTTCTCTCATCAGGTCTAGTATATTCTTTTTGGGTTTCAGTCTGGTTGACCTGTCCAGTGTTGACAATGCCATGTTGAGGTCCCCCACAATTATTGTGTTGTTATTGATATTATTTTTCAGATTTCTCAACAGATGTACTAAATATTTTGCTGGCCTTTCATTTGGTGCATATATGTTTAGGAGAGTTATTTCTTCCTGCTCTACATACCCCTTGATTAACATAAAATGTCCATCTTTGTCCCTTACAACCTTCCTGAGTATAAAGTTTGCATTATCTGATATTAGTATGGCCATTCCAGCTTTTTTATGGGTGTTGTTTGCTTGGATAATTTTTCTCCAGCCTTTTATTTTGAGTCTATGTTTTTTCTGACTATTCAGGTGTGCTTCTTGTAGGCAGCAAAAGGTTGGATTGAGGTTTTTGATCCATTTAGCCACTCTGTGTCTCTGGACTGGTGCATTTAGTCCATTGACTTTGAGAGAAAGAATTGTCCTGGGATTTTATGCCATCTTTATATCGAAATTTGGTGTGTATTTTGGTTAGTCTTGTCTCAATTTAGGTCTTTCAGTTTTTCTCTTAAGACTGGTTTTGTGCCTGTAAATTTTCTGAGCTGTTTTTTGTCTGTGAAAACATGTATTCTCGTGTCAAACTGGAATGTGAGTTTTGCTGGGTACAGTATTCTAGGTGAAGCATTCATTTCATTCAGTCTTGTCACAATATCCCACCACTGCTTTCTGGCTTTGAGTGTTTCTGGTGAAAGGTCTGCTGTAAATCTCAAGGATGCTGTCTTGAATGTAATTTCCCTTTTTGATCTTGCTGTTTTCAGAATTCTGTTTCTATCTGTGGGATTCGTCATTGTGACTAGGTTGTGTCTTGGGGTATTTTTTTCTGTGGTCTCTTTTGGTTGGTACTCTTCGAGCATGTAGGATTTGATCACATATATTCTTTAGCTCTGGAAGTTTCTCTTTAATGATGTTCTTGACCGTTGATTCTTCCTGGAAATTTTCTTCCTGGGTCTCTGAGACTCCAATGATTCTTAAGATGTTTCTGTTGATCTTATCATAGACTTCTATTTTCATCATTCTTTGACTAATTTTTCCAGTGTCTTTTTATTTACTTTAAGTTTTTTTTTCCAATCTCTCCTGCTGTATGGATTGTTATTTATCTCATCTTCTACAGCACCAAATCTATTCTCAGCTTCTGATACCCTGTCCCAGATCTTATCCATTTTGTCATTCACTTTGTTTACTGAGTTTTTCAGGACTGTTAGTTGACATGTAATTTCAGTTTGGAGTTTTGTGATTTCTGTCTTCATATTTTCTTGGTTCTTATTAGTGTTCTGTTCAACTCGATCCATGGTTTCTTTGAGTTTGTTGAACATCTTCCATATTGCTGGTCTAAAGTCCTTATCTGAGAGGTTGATTAGTTGTTTGGTCATTATTTAGTCATTAGAATTTTCATCTTCATTCTCTATGTCTGGTGCTGGCCTGTGTTGTTTCCCCATTGTCACACTTGTATTGTGGGTTTTTCTATGTGTTGTGGTGGTATTCATTGACTAAATGATGCAGGCAGCCACATTCCTCTGGCTCCGCCCTTTCTGGATGGGTCGACTTGCCTCTAAGGAAGAGGAGTCCTCTGTGGATGAAGCGTCACACAGGATCAAATCTTAGGCCCGAGCACGCAGCAGAGAGGACAGTCCAGAGTGAAATTCTGGGCTTCAATGATTCAGCACAGTTCTTAGTGTGATTTTTTTCTTCTTGTTGCAATGGCTTTCTTTTCTTAGGAAGAGCACATGGCCATATAGCAGGCGTAGTTTCATGGATTTTCCCAGCCTGATGTCACAAACAGAGGACCTGGCTTCCGCAAAGTACTGCTTATAGCTGGTTTTCACGTTATGGAGCATTTCCTTGGCGTTCCTGCCCTAGAATTGGCCTCTGGGAGAGGGAGTTTTCTGGAGCCTATTTTCGGCCCACTCCCAAGAGGTTCATGCAACAGTACAGTAGACAGACACACACAGGCAGCACTCACAATTTTTCATAGTCGGGCCCCACTCAAAATAATAAAACTTTTGAAGAAAAATGGGGGAAATGAGTATTAAATTAAAATTATAAGTATAAAATTATCTGAACAACAGTTTCAGTTCATATTCTAATGATGTTTCTATGAACACTGTGAGGCCTCAAAAGTCATCATATACTGGGGCCTGAGCAACAGTAGTAGTGTAGTGCTACAATGCACATGGCCAACTTGGGTTTGATCTCAAATATCCCATATGGGCCCCTGTGACCTGCTGAGAGTGATACCTGTTCCTGGATCCAGAAGTTAGTCCTAAGCACTTCTGTGTGTGGCCCAGAATTAAAAAGAAATATATTATAACATCCTTTGTAGTTTTTAACATCTAGATGTAACTAAAAATATATAGAGATTATAAGCCCAAATGGACATAAGAAATTTTTGAAAGGGTGGCAGT
The DNA here is from genome assembly GCF_024139225.1 of Suncus etruscus. Taxonomy (NCBI): domain Eukaryota; kingdom Metazoa; phylum Chordata; class Mammalia; order Eulipotyphla; family Soricidae; genus Suncus; species Suncus etruscus. The sequence goes on from NC_064868.1 coordinate 2,917,731, forward strand.
TGTAGTTCTCTCTCTCTACCCCTGGAGTATTTTGCCATACAATGTGGTAGTGCCTTTCTTAATCAAAGTTACCATTTACATAATTCTTCTAGCTTGGACAGTCAACATATCTTTCTAGTTAAATTCAGACCAGAGTACAGTAAAACCCTAAAAATTAATGAGTGAGTAGTAAGTAACTCTTCACAGAAACCAGTTCTGTAATTCTCAAAAGACAAAGATCATCCTAAAACCAGTGATTTTGAGAAATATATAGAAACTGAACAGAATCTCTGTAGAGAATCAGCTTGTAAAGATTGAAAATACTTATGAGCAATCCCAAAGTCCTTCTGAGAAGCATGACATTCTCCTAATATAAGTAATATTTTCTATATTTTACATAAAAATAACTCTTCTGGACCACAGTGCCTACAAGATTTACTATTCTATCTTCCACTAAAATGTGAATTTTTTAGTTCAGAAATCAGCTTGAATATCATACATACAAACACAGAATTGGCACAGAGAAATGCAAAATCATGTTAAGGCAAAGAGCATAGTTTTATAATGTGGGAAAAATACTGTTCTATGGGGAAGAAGAAATATAAAGAATGGATATCAATAAGAAGAGACCATTTATTTATTTTCTTTCTGAGCACTACTAAGATTTTTGATCTTTAGGATAATTTAGGCAGGCACTAAAAATACCAGGAGAAATGGGAAGGTGTGAGAATCCAGTAAGATTCAATCTTTTCCAAATGCAGAACAACAGAGGCAGTGCCTGGGGAAGGAAATGCTAACACTAGCCCATCTGGCAGGTATATCCCTGTTAGGGTCCATCTGAGAATAATATAGGAAATCTTTGAATTGCTTTTTTCTTTCAGATTTCTTGCTCACAAAGAAGCCTGATTATAGTAATATGCTTTGCTATTTAATATGATAACAGGAAGAAAATTCTTCTATGCTTGCAGTCCCCAGGGGTAAATAGAGGGAGCTGGACAGCATTATTACAACACTCCAGGATATAGAATTTTGATTTAATGTAGTATCATTGTGAGCAAGTCTACTGAATATACTACTTGAAAACCTTTATATAATGTAGTTTCTACATATTCAAAGCTGATAACCACAACGTAGAGATATCCCTGTTTTAGTGAAATCTTGTTTTATGTGTATTTTACACATAGTCAAGTTATTTTCTAGCTTTTATAATTATCTGCATTCCTGCCTATTATTGGTATAATATAATAAAATCGTGGGTTTTATACCATCCATCCTTTTTTTTTGTCTGATGTCCTAGCATTAAAAATTTCTTCCTGCTTCAGATTCTTAGCATTTATTATCTTTCCTGGAGTGTTTTGGATTTTTCTCTTAACTCAGGTCTCAGTCCAAGTGCTTCCTCTCATCCAGTCACTGTATCTCTGTCATCATTGTTTGTTTATTAAGTATGTTTATTCTTGAAAAGTTTTTATTTGTCTTTTTTTAATGAAATATATTCTCCTTGCAGTCTGAGGCCTTGTTTACTTTGATCTTCCCAAGATATATAAACTAAAATACTGTTTCAAGAATGAATGAATGGTTACATGCATGTAAAATTTCACTGAGATTCTATATGACATCCTGAAACAATTTGAGAAAGTAACCCAAATTTTCAGACTGTTTGCCAATCAATAAAATGGAGAATATTATCTCTTTTGGATAGTATTAATTCATGTGATGTTTAGAAAAGTTTTAGCACATTTATAGTTATTTTGTTTTCCATCCTACTGCATTTTAACATACTTTAATACAATTTTGTAAAGGATTGTTTAAAAACATATCTGATTATGCACTAAAAAAATCTTTTTTGTTTTGCTCACACAATTTAAATATCTGAACTCTCATATTAATCATCTTATTTTATAATTCATTTTGCTTTAAATTCATCATTTTCATTTCTATAGATGTGAGCCTTGGACATTGACTTTCTTTTAATCATGTGAGTAAATGTTTCTTCCCCTTCAACCTGTGATTGATCAGCTTTATTTTTCTCACCAATTTTTTAGGGGAATTTTTTTGTTTTGTTATGTTTTGGGGCCAAACCCGGTGACACTCAGGGATTACTCCTGGCTATAAGCTCAGAACTAGCTCCTGGTTTGGGGAACCAGATGGGACTCTGGGGTATTGAATTGCAGTTTGTCCTAGGTTAGCGCATGCAAGACAGATGCCCTACCGCTTGTGCCACTGCTCCAGAGCCATTTTCTCACCTATTTTTACCTAAGTAAGAAAACAAAGATCTAAGTTTTGTGAAATATTTCTATATAATTGGCAATATGATAAAAATTTTATAAGTACTATTTTATCTGATTCAACCGAGTATATTACAGCACCCATAAAATTTTAAGTATTATATAATCATTATAGATGGTAAAAATTAAAATTAGAAAAACATTTTCATGATCAAGCTAATAGTAAATAAAAGAAAAGAATAAGAAACCAATTTTCTGATTATAGGCTTTGCTCTTAACAATTTTACAGCATTGCATTCCTGGAACCTACTGGGACTTTGAGATCCAAAGTTCAATAATACTCAGTCAGTGTCCTTGATGAGTGATGTTCATTTACCATAAGATATAGAAATAAATACATGAAATTAACACACATTGAGTATATACAACTGATGTCATAGGGAATGGATAATTTATATATGAAAATTTTGTCAGCACTTTAAATAGTAGCTTTTATTTTTTAAAAAAATAGATAAGAGAAAGGAGATTTCCAAATCATTAAAACAGTATTACAAGTTTTAAATGGCTGAAAGTAGACCTTATGTTAAGAAAGCTGAAATCTGTAGTGAATCTTTCTAGGGATTACAGAGTTAAATATGGCCCCAAAAAAGTAAGGAAAGAGAAAAAAATATTTGGAGCTAGGTAGGTTAAGGAGTTTGAATAGTAGGCAATTTTACTGTGGAGAGGAACACTATCAGCTCTGCATTTTAGACAGATCATTCTAAATTTGACCTATACTTACTTAAATGGCAAGAGCACAGCTTGACTTGTAATATCACCATTGCTCAAAATACAAATCCAGTTAGTTCCCTTTTCAAAAGTTATTTAATTATTGTTTTTGTACCATAATATTCAAACCAACACTTTTATCTCTTTTTTCTTCCTCTGGAATTTCTCAAAAACAGATTCACTAGGAAAGAGAAAAATGTCCTAATGTTTTTTAAAGTATATTAAAATTTCATTTTTATAAGAAAATATATTAAAATAAAAAGCAGAATCTATATGTCAGTTTTACTCCCTGCCTTATTTTTTATCTATTTCTTGTTTAGCTAGAGTAGATAAATGTTGCAATTTTAAAGTTCTTCAAATAATTATAAAATACTTTCTCATCATATAAAAAGAAACTCCCAATTTATGTCACATCACTGTTTTTAAAAAGTATTCTTAACCAGGTATATGTACTCAGTTGAAAACATGGCTTGGAGTGTTTTATTTTTCAGCTTGACTTATACACAGATCTGGCAGGCACTCAATGTCCTTGATGAGATTGTTGCTAATCAGGAAAGAAGAACACTCCAACTGTGCTCTCTGGTGACTCTAAGATTTGCTCTCAGGAAGAAGCTTATGTTGTTGGTTTTTTTTTTTTTTTTTTACTTCCCTGTATTCTTTTAATGCTCACATTCAAGTTACTTTTCAATTCTTATTGCTATTTGATTTCAATACTAAATGAATACAAATAATGTTTATAAAAACCTTTGTGCTCATCTAAGCTATGAAATTATTAAGGACATTTTCTTTGGAAACATTTTATTCTTTCAGATTTGTTTTCACTTTCAAATTCTACTTTTGATTCTTGAAACAAAAACATATTTTTCTAACATGTTAAAAGGCAATGGAGTCTTTATGTTGGTTAGATATGGTCCCTGTAAGTATGGATAGATTTCTTGGTATGAGTATCAAAAAGTCTTTAAGAATTTCCACTCCCTGACCTGTACAGATACTGAGATCTCTAGATAAAGAGGTCTGATTTTATCACCCAGGACAGAGCAGAAGTCTTCCATTCACCACAAAAGTACCAAGGGGAGAGTAAATAAACCTGAAAGGAGTCTCTAGTTAATCCCATGACAATATACTTCAAGGGTGGAGAAACCCTGTTTTTCTTAGGCCAAGGGAATTCCTTTTCGAATGACCCCAATATTTACTGTGCCTGTGCAGGAGGGAAGAAAAAGGAAAGAAAAATAGAAGGCCAAAAGCACAAATTTTTTAACCTAGTTTTTGCCAATTTATTTGTTTTGGTGCGGTTATTGCAGTTGTTGTCTCCGTTCATACCTAGTTTCTTTTTCTTCTTTTCTTTTCTCCCTTTATGTGCTCTGCCATGTTTTTTTTTTTATCTCAACAAACATGGCCTTTATGTGGTGCTTATCTTTATTGTTAGAGTGTTCACTGGATGTTTTATTTGACACTTCTCTTTATACTGTTGTGGTGTTCTACCTCCTTTTTCTCCTTCGTCTCTCAAAACTAGGATGAGAGCGTCCAGAAGGACTCCGCCTATTTTCGGCGTATTTGATTTTTCCCCCAGTTTATTACTTTTCTCTTCTTCAAACAAAACCACCAAACTTGAACTATCTAGTCCCGCCTCCCAACTAGAGCAGGAAATAAGGGCAGTACCAAGACCAAATTGGTGTAGGACCACTAAGTAGTCAGCTAGGCACAGAGGGGACCATTTATTCTGGCAGCCCCGGGGGTGAGGGAGGAGGATATGGGAGGTAGGACGGGAACGGAGGTGGAGGGAGGACAATTAGGTGATGGGAGTTCCCCTGATTTTATGTTAATATGTACCTAAAATATTATTGTCAATGATATGTAGGGCACCATGATTAAAATAAAATATATATTAAAAAAGGAGGAACTGGTGATTAAAATGAACCGTGGAACTTAAGCTTGTAGATTTTTGACTCAACCACAGTAACCACTTTTGACTCAAAACTATCACCACTACTTTCACTTAGATTATTCAGGATGTCAGGATCAGAATGTCAGGCATCCTAAGCTACAGAAAAATCATTAAGCTATTAAAGTGTGATTTGTCTAACTTGAAATATCTTATAAGTGTGAATAAACAATACATTTCAAATACATTATAACAAAAAAAAATTAAGGTCATCACCAAGGATCCCGAGCAACAAAACATCTTAAAATGTCCTTAGTTAACTGCTCTGAAAGAAAATTAGAGCTATTTTTCCTTAATAAAACTTTTTGTCATTTCTACAAATTCCAGTATGATTAACTTTAATGACTATCCAAGCAAACATCTATATTAACCTACTATATGACAAGAAATCAACCATACAAAACCCTAACAAATTTGAATTTAAAATAGTTTATATACCTGCAAAGCATACCTGCAAAAATTTACTTCTTTCAGAAAGATGCACCTTTGGTAATTATTCTTTCTGATGCAAAAGAGGAACATTTTTCTATGTAAAAAATAGTCATCATTGGGATCCATGCCATGTACATGCTAGAAAGCCTCAACTGTTGATTGATGGCAAGTACATCAGCTTGTTTAAAATACCAAGGGGTTCTCCAGGCATTTCATTTCCTAATTGTGAACAATTATTTGCATTTAATTTAGATCTCATCTTGCTGCCTGGAAGTCAGATGGCAACACCAAGCAGAGCCACAGGAAGTAATTATATAATCTACAATATATTTCCATCAATTAATTTATTTGGATGAGTTTAAATGGTAACATAAGGAAGTTTCTGATAGCATTAGCTACAGGCAGGCAAAAGTTGGGGTGAGTATAAAATGAGTAATCTATATTTTTCATCTCAGCTATATTTTTATAGTTTCTGTTTGTCACAGTAACATTGAAATCCCAAACTTGCTTTTTGGCAAAGATTAATGAAAGTTCTAGTAGGATCTAGTAATATTAATATTTTATTTCTTTTAAATTTTCAATATCCATATTTAGTTTATTTAATTATAATATAAAAGACATAAGGACAATAAAAAGTGATTTTAAAAGTGGCTGTATGTGTAATTTAAATTATCTCTGAAAAATTACATTAGGTATTGACCAAAAGCTATCATTTCTCAATGTACAACTGTGATTTCTTTTGCTACTGATACTGTCAATTTATTTATAGAAAAAAACAAGGTTAATAAACTTATGAAATAAAATATCACAGTAAAAATTCCTATCATTAGTCATTATTTTGGAAAAGGAATAGAGGTATTGCTTTCACTCATTAAAATGGCAAGAGAAAGAAGAGATGTCCAAATAGATTTGTGGTTCTCAAATTTTTGCTGTTTATATACTGGAGATTTTCTTCCTGGGCCTCTGGTACTCCAATGATTCTTAAGCTTTTTCTTTTGAGCTTATCATAGACTTCTATTTTCATCTGTTCCCATTCTTTGAGTAATTTTTCCATTGTTTGATCATTTGCTTTAAGGCTTTTCCCCCAATTTATTCTGCTGTATGGAATTGTTATTCATCTCATCTTCCAGTGTACTAATTCTATCCTCAGCTGCTGTTAACCCATGGGAAAGCTCAACCATGTTTTTCTTCAATTCATCTACTGCGGTTTTCAGACCTTTTGTTTGACCTGAAATTTCAATTTGGAGTTTTCTGATTTCAATCTTCATATTCTCTTGATTTTTATTAGTGTTCTCTTTTATACTTTCTTTGAGTTCTTTGAACATCTTCCATAATGCGACTCTAAACTCCTTATCTGAGAGACTGACTAGTCGGTTGGCCATATTCTGGTCATCTGAGTTGCCATCATCATTCTCTATGTCGTGATATCTGTACCTTTTATCTCTATGAGATAAAGGTGATGAATTCTGGTAAGGCATAGCCCAAAATATTGTAATTTTTAATTTTTTAGTTTTATGTTATTGAAACCATTGTGATCTACAAAGTTCTTCATAGTTGAATTTCAGATATACAGTGAATAAGGGCCATTCACACCACCAGTGTTAAATTCCTCCACCAGTGTTCCCAGACTGCATCCTACATCACCATACTTTGTCCCTGCCCTACCAGTATTACAGGCCCATTTAAGTTTAAATTGTTAATGTTTAAGAATCTTGATTCTATTGTTGTTGACTTTTGCTTGGATATTTAGTTTTTTCCTTGTTTTCACCAACAATACACCTGAGACCAATTGATTCCTGACCCCGCATCATTTCTTTTGTTATTTTTTCTTAATTTTATAGAAAAATGTAGAAATATGCGATAAAACAAAGTAATCTGTGTCCCAAGTTTCTATGAAACTGTGCTATCGCTTTGGCCCCAGAATGTTGTTTTTGAGTAGTGAGAATAGTGAGATGGGGCATTGATTTGTACAATTTTGTGACTGAAACCCAACTGCAAACATATTTATAGCCATGGTGCTTAAAGAAAGGTACTATATTTCAAAATAACTTGTCAGTCAATGGTGATGTAAAAATATATATGCAAGATTAAGTAAATTAAGGAATAAATAGTGATTCTATCTGGAAGAATAGTTAAAAAGATTCATGTATGTCCCTGTCATCTTTCTCACATTTTTTGTATCTCCACAGAGAACTGGCCTACTGAGGCAGTATGACAGTGACAGTTATCTATGATATCCCATTACTGGAACTACCAGAAAAGCAAACTGTAATGTAGGATGAGAAAGAATAAATCTGAGAAGAGACTATGTGATGTATATTAAAACATCTTGAAACCATTCAAGCTGATAGGAAACAAAGATTTCTTGAGTTGTTGGTGTCTGTGTTGAATTAAAAATCCCATGTTGTGGGTAGCAATTTGAAATGCCTGTAAAAGGATTTTTGAGACAACACAGCTATTTTGGTTTTCCAAATTACATGTAGAAATTGATATGTAATTGACTTTTAATAAGATTTGCAAATTACATTAGATTTTGATGAATCAAAAAAGATGTAATGGTTCATATAAACATTCTGAGAAACTGAAAGTCATCATTTCAACTTGGAGGTCCTTTATTAAGATGAGAAGCAAACTATTTTAATGTTGTCTTCTTTTTTTTTTTTGGTCTTATTTTTTTTTTTGGGTCATACCCGGCAGCACTCAGGAATTACTCCTGGCTCTATGCTCAGAAATCACTCCTGGCAGGCTAGGGGGACCATATGGGTGCCGGGATTCAAACCGATGACCTTCTGCATGAAAGGCAAACACCTTACCTCCATGCAATCTCTCTGGCCCCTAATGTCTTCTTAATGCAAAAATATTTTGTTTAGAAATTCAACTTATTTTTGGTTTTGGAGTCACATCTGGCAACACTCAGGGGTTACTCCTGGCTCTAAATTCAGAAATTGCTCCTGGCAGGCTTAGGGGACCATATGGGATGCCAGGATTCGAACCACCAGCCTTCTGCATCCAAGGCAAAAGCCCCACCTCCATGCTATCTCTCCGGCAGCAGAAATTCAACTTTTATTAATTAGAAGAAAATAGGGCCATACAACTGTGTGGAAAATAATATAGTTTGTTAAAAAGCTTTTAGAATTCCGTTATATAGTAAAAAAAAAAGACATAAATTAATAGTATTTAAATGAAAGTTTAGAAATAATCAGAAAGAAAGAAAAGAGGAAACTTCCAGAGCTAAAGAACACATGCGATCAAATCCTGCATGCCCGAAGAGTAAGAACTAAAAGAGACCCCATAAAAAACACCCCAAGACACATCCTAGTCACAATGACAAATCCCACAGATAGAGACAGAATTCTGAAAGCAGCAAGATTGAAAAGAGAAATGACATTCAAGGGAACATCCTTGAGATTTACTGCAGACCTGTCACCAGAAACACTCAAGGCCAGAAGGCAGTGGTGTGGCATAGTGACAAAACTCAATGAAATAAATGCTTCACCCAGAATACTGCACCCAGCAAAGCTCTCTTTCAGGTTTGAAGGAACATTACATGGTTTCACAGACAAAAAACAGCTCAGAAACTTTATAGACTCAAAACCATTCTTGAAAGAAAAACAGAACGGCCTACTTTAAGACAAGACTGACCAACAGACACACCAAACTTCGGTATAAAGATGGCACTAACTACCAGGACAATTCTTTCTCTCAATATCAATGGACTAAATGCACCAGTTAAGAGACAGAGTGGCAAAATGGATCAAAAAACTCAATACAACCTTCTGCTGCCTACAAGAAACGCACCTGAATAGTCAGAACAAATATAGAGTCAAAATGAAAGGCTGAAGGAAAATCATCCAAGCAAACAACACCCATAAAAAATCTGGAGTGGCCATACTAATATCAGATAATACAAACTTTATACTTAGGAAAGTTGTAAGGGACAAAGATGAACATTTTGTACTAATCAATGTATACTTACAGCAGGAAAAAATCACGCTCCTAAATATATATGCACCAAATGAGGGGCCAGCAAAATATTTAATAAAATTGTTGACAAATCTGAAAAATAATATCAATAACAACACAATCATTGTGGAAGACCTCAACACAGCATTGTCAACACTTGAAAGGTCAACCAGACTAAAACCCAACAAGAATATACTAGACCTGAAAAGAGAAATGGAAGAAAGAGGCCTAGTAGATATATACAGGACACTCCACCCCCAGAAGCCTGGATACACATTCTTCTGTAATGTACATGGAACATTCTCCAGGATAGACTACATGCTGGACATAAAACATACCTCCATAATATCAAGAGGATACAAATTTTGCAGGCTACCTGCGCTGACCACAAGGCCCTGAAATTATATGTGAACTACAAAGGGACATAGAAGAAAAACATTAATACCTGGAAGTTAAACAGCCTAATACTGAATAACCAGTGGGTCCAAGATGAAATCAAATAGGAAATAAAAATCTTCCTGAAAACAAATGACAATGGAGACTCAAACAATCAAAACCTATGGGACACAGTAAAAGTGGTACTGAGAGAAAAATGTATAGCTTTTCAAGCACACATCAGGAAAGAAGGGGCATACCTGAATAGCTTAATGACGCACCTCATAGAATTAGAAAGTACACTACAAAAGGACCCAAAAGTAGGGAGACAGAAGAAAATAACAAAGCAGAGAGGAGAAATCAATGAAGTGTAAACCCGAAAAACAATCCAAAAGATCAATGAAAGCAGAAGTTGGTTCTTTGAAAAAATATACAAGATTGATAGACCACTGGCAAAACTAACAAAGAAAGAGAGAGAGAGAGAAACTTGATAACTCGTATTAGGAATGAAAAAGGAGAAATCAATACTGATATGGAAGAGATTCAAAGGGTAATCAGAGACTACTTTGAGAAACTCTACGCCACTAAAAATGAGAACCTGGAAGAAATGGATAAATTCTTGGACTCTTATAATCTTCCACAGTTGAACGAAGAGGATGTAGCATATCTAAACACACCCAACACTATTGAGGAAATTAAGACAGTAATCAAATGTCTGCCCCAAAACAAAAGTCCTGGCCGAAGTGGATTTACTAATGAATTCTTTCAAACCTTTCAAGACGAACTACTCCCAATCCTGGCAAGATTCTTTCATAAAATCAAAAAACAGAAACACAACCAAATAGCTTTTATAAAGCCAACATCACCTTGATACCTAAACCAGACAGAGATGCTACCAAAAAGAAAATTACGGACCGATATCGGTGATGAATGTAGATGCAAAGATTTTCAACAAAATACTGGCAAGTAGGATTCAATGCCTAATTAAGAGGATCATCCACTAAGATCAAGTAGGTTTCATCCCAGGAATGCAAGGATGGTTTAACATCCATAAATCTATCAAAATAATACACAACATCAACAACAAGAAAAATAGAAATCACATGATTATATCAATAGACGCAGAGAAAGCATTTGATAAGGTCCAACACCCATTCTTGATCAAAACTCTCAGCAAGATGGGAATGGAAGGAACTTTTCTCAATATAGTTAAGGCCATCTACCACAAGCCAGAGGAAAATATTTTCCTCAATGGAGAAAAACTGAAAGCCTTTCCTCTACATTCTGCACAAGACAAGGTTGTCCTTTAATCACCACTCCTATTCAACATAGCACTGGAAGTACTTGCTATAGCGATTAGGCAAGAAAAAGATATCAAGGTAATACAGATAGGATAAGAAGAAGTCAAGCTCTCACTGTTTGCAGATGACATAATACTCTACTTAGAAAACCCTAAAGTCTCTATGAAAAAGCTTCTAGAAACAATAAACTCATATAGCAAGGTGGCAGGCTACAAAATTAACACACAAAAATCAATGGCCTTTCTATATACCAATAGTAATAAGGAAGAAATGGACATTAAGAAAACAACCCCATTCACAATAGTGCCACACAAATTCAAATATCTTGGAATCAACTTGAATAAAAATGTGAAGGACCTATACAAAGAAAACTATAAAACTCTGCTTCAAGAAATAAAAGAGGACATGCGGAAATGGAAACACATACCCTGCTTATGGATTGACAGGATTAACATCATTAAAATATCAATACTCCCCATAGCATTGTACAGATTTAATGCGATCCCTCTAAAGGTACACCTGACATTCTTCAAAGAAGTGGATCAGGCACATTTGAAATTCATTTGGAACAATAAGGACCCTAGAATAGCTAAAGCAATCATTGGGGAAAAAGAATATGGGAGAAATTACTTTCCCCAACTTTAAACTCTACTACAAAGCCATAGTATCAAAACAGCATGGTATTGGAATAAAGACAGGCCCTCAGATCAGTGGAATAGGCTTGAATACTCAGAGAATGTTCCCCAGACATACAATCACCTAATTTTTGATAAAGGAGCAAGAAATCCAAAATGGAGCAAAGAAAGCCTCTTCAACAAGTGGTGTTGGCACAACTGGCTAGCCACTTGCAAAATATTAACTTAGACCCCCAGCTAACATCATGTACGAAGGTTAAATCCAAATGAATTAAAGACTTCGATATCAGACCCGAAACTATATGATATATAGAATAACACGTAGGTAAAAGAGTCCAGGACATTGAGATTAAAGTCATCTTCAAGTAGAAAACTGCACACTCTATGCAATTGAAAGCAGAGATTAACAGATGGGAATATATTGAACTGAGAAGCTTCTGCACCTCAAAAGAAATAGTGCCCAGGATACAAGAGCCCCCCACTTAGTGGGAGAAACTATTCACCCAAGACCCATCAGATAAGGGGCTAATCTCCAGAATATACAAGGCACTGACGGAACTTTTCAAGAGAAAAACATCTAATCCCATCAAAAAATTGGGAGAAGTAATAGACACTTTGACAAAGAAGAAATACAAATGGCCAAAAGACACATGAAAAAATGCTTCACATCACTAATCATCAGGGAGATGCAAATCAAAACAACTATGAGGTACCACCTCACACCCCAGAGATTGGCACACATCACAAAGAATGAGAACAATCAGTGCTGGCGGGGATGTGGAGAGAAAGTAACTGTTATCCACTGCTGGATAAGCAATATGGAGATTCCTCCAAAAACTGGAAATCGAGCTCCCATACGACCCAGCTATACCACTCCTCGGAATATACCCTAGGAACACAAAAATACAATACAAAAACCCCTTCCTTACACCTATATTCATTGCAGCACTATTTATCATAGCAGGACTCTGGAAACAACCAAGATACCCTTCAACAGATGAATGGCTAAAGAAACTCTGGTACAGATACACAATGGAATATTATGCAGCTGTAGGAGAGATGAAGTCATGAAATTTTCCTATACGTGAATGTACATGGAATCTATCATTCTGAGTGAAATAAGTCATAGAGAAAGAAAGACGCAGAACTGTCTTACTAATCTATGGGTTTTAAGAAAAATCAAAGACATTCTTGCAATAATAATTTTCAGACACCAAAAAGAAAAGAGGTGGAAGTTACAACTCACCTCATGAAGCTCACCTACTCTAACATCTCTCTTGCCCCTATCTTGTCTCTTTCTAGAAAATATGCAGTTGGTTTCAATATAGAGTGGATAACTTGAGTTCATAGGTCCTTTGACTTCCTGGAAGATGAGGTATTTTCTAAATACTTATTTCTAAAACTTAAGCTATAACTTTAAGCTCTTCTGAATGTAAAAAGAAAGAAGGAATAAAACACCATGTCTGAGTAAGTTTCTGCTTGCTCTTTTCTAAAAAGTATTCATAATTTTTATAAACAATTTCAAAAAAACTGAATCTCAGAGTTATTATTTTTTGCTTGGCCCAATTTGTGAAGGATAGGTAACTCGTTCTTTTGTGGACAAATGACTGGGTGCCTTTAGTGCCATGGTTTCATTTTCCTGGGTTTGGCTTTATTTTAGATACTACATATAAGTAATATATCTGCTCACAGGGCTACTTCTGCCTCTGTGCTCAGAGATTCACTTCAGGTGGGATTGGGGGAACTCTATGGGGCGCAAGATCTGAACTCAGGTTTGCCAAGTGCAAAGGCAAGTACTCTGTCCTGTATATTATTGTTCTGTACCCCATCTGGTCATATTTATAATGTGTTGAAGAACCTCCATACTACCTCAATAATGATTAGCCTACTTGCATTCCTACAGTATAAAAAGATTCATTTTTCAGCATATGCTCATTAACACTTGTTTTCTCCTGTTTGCTTAATGACACTTCTTTATTTTTGTTTTTTTGTTGTTTGTTTTTGACACTCAGGGGTTACTCCTGACTATGTGCTCAGAAATAGCTCCTCGCTTGGGGGAACATATTGAACACCGGGGGATCAAACTGTGGTTTGTCCTAGGTTAGCATATGCAAGGCAAATGCCCTATCGCTTGTGCCACTGCTCCGGCTCTGATTGATGACACTTCTAAATGAAGTGATATCTTACTAAGGTTTTTATATTCATTTCTCTGATTATTACTGATGTTGAGCATCTTTTATTATATATGTTAGATATCTTTAGATTTTCTTTGGTCAAGTTACTATCTTGTTTATTCAGTATTCAGTAAAATTGTTATTTAAGTATACAAGGTCTTCATATATTGTAGATATGAAGCTTGTGTCTAATATATGGTTTGCAAAACTGTCCTATTCTGTAATTTTTATTTCAATTTGGACTTTCTTTTATTCCTCAGAAACGGAGTTGAGAAGAGTTGTATTTGTTGATTTTTGCTTTAGCAGTTTGTACTTTTAATATTATGTAAGAAAATATCATTGTCAAAATAAGTACTAAAAGGATTGTTAACTACATTTTGTTCTAAGAGATTCATACTAAGAGAAGTCCTTATGTTTGAGTGTTTTTTTTTTTATCAATTTCAAGTTAATCTTTGAGAGAATCTAAGACAGGTGTCTCCAGAAGAAAAACTTTAATACCTGGAAGTTAAACAGCCTAATACTGAATAACCAGTGGGTCTGAGATGAAATCAAAGAGGAAATCAAAACCTTCCTAGAAAAAAATGACAATAGAGACACAAACTATCAGAACCTATGGGACACAGCAAAAGCAGTACTGAGAGGATAATTTATAGCTTTGCAAGGACACATTAGGAAAGAAGAAGGGGCATACCTGAATAGCTTAATGACGCAGCTCATAGAATTAGAAAGTAGTCAACAAAAGGACCCAAAAATAGGGAGCAGAAGGAAATATCAAAGCTGAGAGCAGAAATCAATGAAGTGGAAACCGAAAACAATCCGAAAGATCCACGAAAGCAGAAGTTGGTTCTTTGAAAAAATAAACAAGATTGATAGACCACTGGCAAATCTAACAAAGAAAGAGAGAGTGAGAGAAACTTGATAACTCGTATTAGGAATGAAAAAGGAGAGATCACTACTGATGTGGTAGAGATCCAAAGGGTAATCAGAAAGTACTTTGAGAAACTCAATGCCACTAAAAATGAAAACCTGGAAGAAATGGATAAATTCTTAGACTCTTATAATCTTCCATGGTTGAATGAAGAGGATGTAGCATATCTAAACACACCCATAACTTTTGAGGAATTTAGGACAGTAATCAAATGTCTTCCCAAAAACAAAAGTCCAGGCCCAGATGGATTTACTAATGAATTCTTTCAAAACTTTCAAGAGAAACTTCTACCAATCCTGGCAAGACTCATAAAATCAAAAAAACAGGAACACTTCCAAATAGCTTTTATGAAGCCAACATCACCTTGATACCTAAACCAGACAGAGATGCTTACCAAAAAGAAAATTACAGACCAATATCGCTGATGAATACAGATGCAAAGATCCTCAACAAAATCCTGGCATATAGGATTCAATTCCTCATTAAGAAGATCATCCACTATGATCAAGTAGGTTTCATCCCAGGAATGCAAGGGTGGTTTAACATCTGTAAATCTATCAACATAATATACAACATCAACAACAAGAAAAATAGAAATCACATGATCATATCAATAGATGCAGAGAAAGCATTTGATAAGGTCCAACACCCATTCTTGATCAAACTCTCAGCAAGATGGGAATGGAAGGAACCTTTCTCAATATAGTTAATGGCCATCTACCACAAGCCAGAGGCAAATATTGTCCACAATGGAGGAAAACTGAAAGCCTTTCCTCTAAATTCTGGCACAAGACAAGGCTGTCCTCTATCACCACTCCTATTCAACATAGCACTGGAAGTACTCGCTATAGCAATTATGAAAGAAAAAGATATCAAGGGAATCCAGATAGGAAAAGAAGTCAAGCTCTCACTGTTTGCAGATGACATGATACTCTACCTAGAAAACCCTAAAGTCTCTGTGAAAAAGCTTCTAGAAACAATAGGCTCATATAGCTTGGCAGGCTACAAAATAAACACACAAATATCAATGGCCTTTCTATACACCAATAGTAATAAGGAAGAAATGGACATTAAGAAAACAACCCCATTCACAATAGTGCCACACAAATTCAAATATCTTGGAATCAACTTGATTAAAAATGTGAAAGACCTATACAAAGAAAACTTTGCTCCAAGAAATAAGAGAGGACCCTCAGAAATGAAAGCACATACCCTGCTCATGGATTGGCAGGATTAACATAATTAAAATGGCAATACTCCCCAAAACATTGTACAGATTTCATGCGATCCCTCTGAAAATACCCATGATATTATTCAAAGAAGTGAATCAGGCACTTCTGAAATTCATTTGGAACAATAAACACCCTAGAATAGCTAAAGCAATCATGGGGAAAAAGAATATGGGAGAAATTACTTTCCCCAACTTTAAACTGTACTACAAAGCAGTAGTTATCAAAACAGCTTGGTATTGGTATAAAGACAGGCCCTCAGATCAATGGAATATGCTTGAATACTCAGAGAATGTTCCCCAAACATACAATCACCTAATTTTTTGATAAAGGAGCAAGAAATCCTAAATGGAGTAAAGAAAGCCTCTTCAACAAGTGGTGTTGGCACAACTGGCTAATCACTTGCAAAAAAATTGAACTTAGACCCCTAGCTAACATCATGTATGAAGTTTAAATCCAAATGGATGAAAGACCTCGATAACAGACCCAAAACCATAAGATATATAGAACAGCACGTAGGTAAAATACTCCAGGACTTTGAGACTAAAGGCATCTTCCCAGAGGAAACTGCACTCTCCAAGCAAGTGAAAGCAGAGATTAACAGATGGGAATATATTAAACTGAGAAGCTTCTGCACCTCAAAAGAAATAGTGCCCAGGATACAAGAGCCCCCCACTGAGTGGGAGAAACTATTCACCCAATACCCATCAGATAAGGGGCTAATCTCCAATATATATAAGGCACTGACAGAACTTTTCAAGAAAAAAACTTCTAATCCTATCAAAAAATGGGGAGAAATAATGGACAGACACTTTGACAAAGAAGAAATACAAATAGCCAAAAGACACATGAAAAAATGCTCCACATCACTAATCATCAGGGAAATTCAAATCAAAACAACTATGAGGTACCACCTCACACCCCAGAGATTGGCACACATCACAAAGAATGACAACAAGCAATGTTGCTGGGGATGTGGAGACAAAAAAACTCTTATCCACTGCTGGTGGGAATGCCATCTAGTTCAACCTTTATGGAAAGCAATATGGAGATTCCTCCAAAAACTGGAAATCGAGCTCCCATACGACCCAGCTATACCACTCCTAGGAATATACCATAGGAACACAAAAATACAATACAAAAACCTCTTCCTTACACCAATGTTCATTGCAGCACTATTTACCATAGCAAGACTCTGGAAACAACCAAGATGCCCTTCAACAGACGAATGGCTAGGGAAACTGTGGTACATATACACAATCGAATAGTATGCAGCTGTCAGGAGAGATGAAGTCATGAAATTTTCCTATACATGGATGTACATGGAATTTATTATGCTGAGTGAAATAAGTCAGAGAGAGAGAGAGATAAACGCAAAGTGGCCTCACTCATCTATGGGTTTTAAGAAAAATGAAAGACATTCTTGCAATAATAATTTTCAGACACAAAAGAGAAAAGAGCTGGAAGTTCCAGCTCACCTCAGGAAGCTCATCACAAAGAGTGATGAGTTTAGTTAGAGAAATAACTACGTTTTTAACTATCCTAACAATGAGAATGTACGAGGGAAATAGAAAGCCTGTCTAGAGTACAGGCAGGGGTTGGGTGAGGAGGAGGGAGATTTGGGACATTGGTGATGGGAATGTTGCACTGGCGATGGGTGTTGTTCTTTACATGACTGAAACCCAAACACAATCATGTATGTAATAAAATTGTTTAAATAAAGTAAAAGAAAAAATCAAACAAAAGAAAACAACAAAAAAGAATGCAGTCATTTATTGTACATTGAAATTGATTCATTGTTTCTAGGAACCATTAGCAGACTCTTTAGGATCGTCTATGTAATTTATGCTATCTGCATATAGTGGTAATTTAACCTCTTTCCAATTTGAATACCTTTTTTTTTAAGGACTTTTCTATTTTATTAGGTTAAAAACCACAAACAAGCAAGCAAGAAGTTGGGGAAAAACACAGAAGGGGTAAGAGGTCGGGGCAAGGTGACAAGGGTGACACGGGGGAGAGAGAGGGGTCTGTGTGTGTGTGTGTGTGTGTGTGTGTGTGTGTGTGTGTGTGTGTGTGTGTGTGTGTGTGTGTGAAACTCTGGGTCCCAAAGGAGAGACAAGAGGAAAGGGAAGAGTCTCGGGGGACCCTGCTTTTGCTCATTTGATGACGATTCTCTGGTGCAGGCCCCGGGGCCCAGACCCAGGGACGGGTTCGGGCGGCGGGGGACCAGGGCCCAAGGCAGAGGCAGCGGGCGGCAGGCCGTGGGCAGTGATATACTTCTTGTAGGCCTCTCGGATGATCTTGAAGGCTCGAGTGGTGGCATAGGGGATGTCTGTCACTGTGTCCCGGTACAGCGCAGGGCGATGGGTCACGGGACAGACCTCCCGGACTGGGACCTTGGGGGGCCGCCCCTGGGGAAACCATTCCTCAAAGGTTGCGTCATCACTAAAGGTGATAAAGGTCCGTGAGCAGCAAGCAGGTGGGACGGTCGACGAGGTCCTGGAGCGAGGCGCTGATGTAGGTGCCGCGGGAGCAGGGTCAAGTCCTTCGACATCCACGTTCTCTTCTTTGGGGCCCAGCTCCCCAATAAGTGGAACAGTCACTGAATGGTAAGTGATTATGGGTCCCGGGCACTTGCGTTTCTTGTGAACTTGCTTCTTCTTGTCAGCCTCGAGCTGCTCTTATGTCTCTGCAGTCTGGTTTTGTTTTGTGTTTCCTAGTTTGAGGGCCATACCTAGAAGTGCTCAGGGCTTGCTCCTGGCCTGAGCTCTGTGATCACACCCAATTTGAATACCTTTGATTGTCCTGCTTGCCTGTTTTCTATAGGCAGGATTTATAATATATCTTGAATAAAAGTGGAGACAGTGGATATCTTTCGCTTTTGCCTGACCTCAAAGAAAATAAGTTATTTTTTTTACCATTAAGAATAATACTGACTTTATTAAACATGATTTTTACTACTTTGAATAAATTTTCATAGACCGTTATTTTTGAAGTTTTATAACTTGAATGGATTTTGGATCTTTCAAAGCTTTCTCTATATTGACTTATATGTTCATAGGGTTCTTATCTGTCCTTTTATTAATGTTGTGATATTTGACTTGTGATGTTGAACCGTCCTTATGTCTGTTGTATGAGTGTCATTTGATTGAGGGCCTATGTGATTTTTTGGATATACTGTTGTTTTCACATAAATAAAATTTTGATAAAAAAAGAATTCATTATTTGCATTATGAAAAAATTGAAAGTCTCTAAACCAGGAGTCAGAGAGATAGTACTTGACTTATACTCAGTTTATACAGGTTGGATCCCATTCCATATGGTCCCCTGATTCTACTAGAAAGTACCTGAGTCCATAGCCTCTGAGAACCACCTGGTGTGGCTCAAAAAACGAGACCTGAACAGCAAACCCAAAGTCAAAGATAACAGAATCTATATCTAATTCACAGCAAGCTCTACAAGTGGGGACCAGTTACTCTAGTATTCTGGAGGGTAAAGGAGGGAGATATGGGATGCATACTTGGAATAGGGTGGTGGAAGGAGGACATCACTGGTGGTGGGAATGCCCTTGATTTATTGTCACTATGAACCTTGAATATTACTGTGAACTATTTATAATTCACTTTGGCCACAATAAAAATTAATTAAAAATAAATATAAACAGCTCCAAGGGAAAAATATTCTAATTCTATCTCTCTTTAGAAAAAATGCATAACTCCAAAAAGGTATAATATATTCTTATTAAAGTACAATACTTGTGAATTTTCCTGCTGGAAAAAAAGAAATAAAGGAATAAAATTTTATATAAACATTATTTTTGAAATAAAAAATAAAGGGTCTCCAAATAAGAAGATTGACAAACTTTGTTCTTGGTCTAATCAAGCATTTTCAGAATTTCACTATGTAAAACATTTTTTCTCCTAAAGAACATCAATTACCACTTGTAGAATTAGTATTCTGTGAAATGCACTTTGGGAAATTCTGTTTTAACCTAAGACAGAACATGAGTCCTTTTAACATTTATCAAGAAGCTTTGAATTATCAAACACAATTACATCAATCATTATAACTGTTAGAAGAATTCAAAAGGCAGTATTTGAACTGTTTTACTAACAGATTATTTTTAAAAAGTTTATTTCTCCCTTGTATAAGGACTTATATTAATAAAATTGTCCTGGGCTAATTTTTAATAAACATGTTCATCAAATAAAACATATTTTTCTAAAAAAGGTAGATATTAGCATCAAGTACTAATTACACAGATAAATATTTTTCACATTATATCTTGCCATTTGAGTAATGAGACACCAAGTTAAAGACAACTGTAGAATGTAATCATCTGTATATGTTATGATATACTGTATACACAGTCTTACAATGTACATGTAAGGTCTCAAGATATGGAGGGGAACTGAACACTTAAATACTGATAAATAGAAGACACTTGAGAGTAGAATTTTAACATAAATTAAAGATTACAGAATATGTAATAAATAAAAGTGTACTAAATATTTAAATCTAGGGCCGGAGAGATAGCATGGAGGTAAAGCTTTGCCTTGCATGCAGAAGGACGGTGGTTCGAATCCTGGCAGGCTCAGGGGACCATATGGGACGCCATATGAGCATAGAGCCAGGAGTAACCCCTGAGTGCTGCTGGTTGTGGCCCAAAACCAAAACAACAATATTAAAATCTAAAGAATGTATTTACTACTTTATTAATTTAAGAGTCATACCCTATGGTTATCTGGACTTAATCCTGAGTCATATGATTGAGGCAATTCAAACTGGATAGGTTGCTCACTAAAGACAAATTAACTACTCAGTTTATTATCTCTCTGGTCCTAGAAAACAATGCTTTAAATAAAAGAATTGAGGGACTTGAGTGATAATATAGCTGCAAACAGCCTACCTAGAATTAATCCCTAGCATACTTTATTGTCCCCCAAAATGACTAGGAATAATTTCTAAACTCAGTAAACTCAGCCCTCTGGGTATGGACCCTAAAGTAAAATAAAGGAAGTGAACAATTATACTTATAAATATACTTATGCTAAAACCACGACAATACGTTCAAATTAACTTCAACCTGTTCACACAACTACAGAGAATGTTAACAAGAAATTAGCACCAAGAAAATTTAAACTTATGAAATACTCATTACAAAAATAATTAACTAGTTTAAATCATGTGTCTTAATTTGAATATGACATGTTTATCTCACCTATTACATTATGATTTAAGAAGTACATTTAGAGAAACAAGGAGAAAGAACATTATCATAAAAATTTTTCAGTCACTATCAGATGCATTTTTATAATTATAAAATATATTTTCCAACAAAGAAAAATATACCACATCTTGTATGATTTTTCTGCATGGAGACTTGAAATTATACAGAAGTACTTGCACTCTGGTTAAACTTGACATATCACTAATAATGGGTAAATGTTTTCGAAGCATCTCCCTCCAAGAATCATAGCTGTAACATACTTCTGAAGGACATTTGTGGGGGAGGAGTTTAGGCCACAGCCAGTGATGCTCAGGAGTTACTCCTGGCTATGTGCTCAGAAATCGCTCCTGGATTGGGGGATCATATGGGATGCCAGGGATTGAAATGCAGTCCGTCCTAGGCTAGCGCGGGCAAGGCCCTTTGTGAAGGACATTTTAGCATAATTGCTAAAAGAGTTACCTCTAGAGATAGTTTAGATTTTATTCACAAAATTCAACCAACAGTTATTATCATGTGATGAGTTGTTGGTAATATGAATGTATTAGAGTAAACAAAAGGTGACAAAAAATGCCTGTGCTCTTAAAAGATAATCAAATGATGGATAATGTCCCTAAAATCATAAGGAAGTAGTGGCCCCGTGATGTAGTTGGGGGTAGAATGCCTGCCCACCATGACCTAAAAAGCATTTTTAATCCTCAGCAGAGACCTGCATTATTAATCACTAGCCCAGTCAAAAAAGCCTGCAATTCTTAGCACAAAGTGTGTAAACTCCAGGCATCATAACAAAAACAAAAGGATAGAATAAAACATGCAAAGTGTTTTGACAATCTGTGCTAAGCAGAAAAGTGCATGTAGCAACAAGTAGTAGAAAAAATAACTAGGTAGGAATTACTGTAAGTTTAATAAATTTTGAAAGGGAATACTTGAGTAAAGCTATGAATGTAAAGAAGGAGCCCTGTCTTGCCTTGGTCAAAGTATTTTTTTTCTTATTCTGTAAGAATATAGTAAGCAATGACACACTGTCTCAGATTGTCATGTGAACTAGGTGGGATAATGTTTATACCTCAACCATAGTAAATGTTGGATAAAGTAATACTTATTCCTTTTCCCTCATTTATCTTATTTTAAACTATACTGCAAGATTTGGAAGGTCAAGGAATGAGTGTGGGTTATGTTTATTTGTATTGATATTAGGACCTAGAACAATGGCATTCAAACTGTTTTTGATGATAGTTGAAAATAATTTAAGAATAAGAATAAGAAAATAAATAGCAAAACTTTCATTTATATCATATATTAGTGAACTGATCACAGGCCACATAAATATGTACCTGTTGTGTATGTAAACATTTTATGAAATTATTATGTTACTGACCCTACCCTAATCAGTGATTGTGCCCTACCCTTGGGTGTGACCTGGCATTCTGCCCCCACTCTAGGGTGGTACCTGATTCAGCTTCCACCATTGGGTGGTATCTGATCCGACCATTGGGTGGTACCTGATTCTGGGGGATAAAAACAGGGGTCTGTGGAAGGCGAGAGGCTTTTGGCTGGAACTTATGCTGAGTCTTTGGACTTCAGTCATGTCCACCGAATAAAACTAATATTTCCAGAAGCCTGACTGTCTGCGAGCTGTTTACCTGCCGTTTCACCTCAGAACCGTCGGCTAGACAGGGTGGCAGACGCTTGCTCTGAGCTGGAAGGGAAAGACCTCATCCTCCACCCCTCAATCAGTCAACCTTTTCAGGGGCTGACTTGCAACATGTACCTATATATAAATTTATACTTTTTATTTCTCTATTCTTTTTTATTTTATATTATTGAAACTCCTATTGCTACCCAAAAATTGATTTCACAACTTATGCACTTATGCCACTTATGCAATTGGCCCTAGTATTATATCATGAAAACTACTTTGATATCCTATGATGTGGACATTTTCTTGATAGTACCTTATTACAAATTCCCCAGCAATTTTTCTGCCAAAAAGGATAAGACAAACAAGATGCCTTTCCTACTTGGTAACTTGGACTGTGAGCCATTCTGTATTTAAGATGTGTGTGTCCTTTTCTATAAACCACATGACAGACATAAGCGACAGACACTGACAATCCACTTAAAATTTCACTACACACAGGCCTCTTGCTGATATGCTACAGTGACCATGTGAACCACTACAAAAAGCTCTTTGAGTTCTGGGCCAACCGTATGTACCTGGTTCTTTAGGGGAATTTGGCTTTTTGTTTTCTTTGTTTTCCTACCAGTGATGGCTAACCTTTTTGAGCCCGAGTGCCCAAGCTGCCGCACAATGCCTGGTCCTCCCAATGGCCAGACCGGCCCTGTTGTCAGGTGAGCTGCAAAGCAGACACAAGCACACTCCCCTCCTGGGCTCTGCATATCTTAATTGCAGACGTATGCCAGCTGCAAGGCCTTCACGTGCCACAGCTGGCACACGTGCCATAGGTTGGCCCTCAAGGTTTGGCCATTAGATGACTTCTTATTTCTCTTTTGTTCTGGATGTTAGGTTCTGACTGGAACAAAATAAACTTTAGTTTGTTCTGATTTGCTTTGTTTTAGAAAAATAGGAGAAGAAATGAACAGACAATTTCACAAAGAAGAAACACAAATGGTTAAAAGGCACATGAAAAAATGCTCCATATCACTCATCATCAGAGAGATGCAATCAAAACAACAATGAGGTACTACCTCACACCACAGAGACTGCCACAAATCACAAAGAACAAGAACAATTGGTGCTGGTGGGGATTTGGAGAGAAAGAAACTCCCATTCACTGCTGGTGGGGATGCCATTTCGTCCAGCCTTTATGGAAAACAATATGGAGATTCCTCCAAAAACTGAAAATTTAACTTCCATATGATCTAGCTATCCTAAAGATATACCCTAGGGACACAAAAATACAATTCAAAAACCCCTTTCTCACACATATAATCATTGTAGCATTATTTACAATAGCCTGACTCTGGAAACAACCAAGATGCCTTTCAACAGATAAATGGCTAAAGAAACTATGGTACAGATAACACAATGGAATATTATGCAGCTGTCAGGAGAGATGAAGTCATGAAATTTTCCTATACATGGATGGACATGGAATCTATTATGCTGAGTGAAATAAGTCAGAAGAAGAGAGGTAGACACAAAATAGTCTCACTCGTTTATGGGTTTTAAGAAAAATAAAAAGCATTATTGTCATAATTCTCAGAGACAATAGAGATAAGGGCTGGAAGGTCCAACTCAAGATTCATATGAAGCTCACCACAAGGAGTGGTGAGTGCACTTAGAGAAATAACTACACTGACAACTACCCTAACAATGTGAATGAATGAGGGAAGTAGAAAGCCTGTCTCAAATACAGGCAAGGAGTGGGGAGGAGAGAGATTTGGGTATTGGTGATGGGAATGCTGCACTGGTGAAGGGCGTTTTCTTTATGTCACTTAAGCCCAATTACAATCATGTCTGTAATAATCAAGGTGCTTAAATAAATATATTAGAAAAAATAGAAAGCAGAGAATAAAATGCTTGCAGATGCTGATTGTGTACTCTTCTCCAAAATATCATCTTTAGGTACAGAAAATCCTTTCCCCAATTCAGTGAATAAATTCCAAGAAAAATCTGGGGTTTTCCTCAGAGTTCACTCCAAATCAATCCATATCTTCAAAGAAAATCTCCTCCTAAAATTTCTCCTGAGGCTAATACAGTGCCAAGTATGAAAAGAAGCATTGCAGGCACACCCACTAATCTCTTCTGCACACTGTCAAATGTGCTCTCATAAAATTATAGGCCCTGACAGGAGGACCCTGCCATTGTACTGAAAAAATGATTGGGAAAACAAAAATTTAAGCAGTATGTGCTTGAAAATTAACTGCTTCTTGCTGTTCTGTAAAAATATAAAGAAAATTGCTGCCTACCTGTTTGTACTGATGAGGCACATTAGCAACCAAAAGAAGCATAAACCACAAACTATAAATAACACTTCATGTGTATTTGATGTAGGTTCATTTTGCACCACAAAGAAATAGTTATACAAAATGTCAAGTCTTAGAACCAGGTATTCAATGACAGAAATGTAGCTCTAGAAAACCAATTAAATAGATTCATAATTTACATGTTTCTTAGCATTTTATCACACATGAGCAAAATGAACTGAAAAGTTTTCTTTTCTCAACATCCAGAAGATCCACTGAAATTTAATGAAAGCCCAGTTAAATGGGAAGAAATATATGAAAAAGAGATAAACATGCTTAGAAATATAACAGTGCCTTCAAACCACATTTCTTTTTCTTCTCTCATTTCTGTATCTATTGCTTGCTTAGTCCATGGTAGAAATTCTAATATTAGAGGCTTTGAGTGGGTTACTCACTGTTAATTAAAACCTCAGTTAAACAATTCAGCAATTTATTAACACTAAACATTTTCTCTGTCAGAGCCTCTTCATGATTTCTACTCACCCTTTCCACCTGAGAATTTTGTTTGTTTGTTTGTTTGGGACTAGACACATTGATGATCAGAGCTTGGTGAAGTGATGGATGTTGGGCATTATGTGACAGAAACTCAATCAAGGACAACTCTGGAACTATGTATCTCACAGTGTTTTATTTAAATAATATAATTTATTTAAAAAATAAATTATTGGGGCCAGAGCAATGGTGCAGCGGTAGGGCGTTTGCCTTGCATGTGGCTGACCTAGGACATACCATGGATCCCCTGGCATCTCATATGGTCCTCCAAGCCAGGAGCGATTTCTGAACTCATAGTCAGGAGTAATCCCTGAGATCAGCGGGTGTGGCCCAAAAAACAAAAAAAAATATTTCTGGCAGTTCTTGAGGAACCATAGAGGATGTCAGGGATTGAACTCACCAGCTGTACTATCTCTCGTGTCCCTCAACTGACAATTATTTATGTATTCCAGATATATAAAATGGCTATATAAATCAAGCATTTACTGACAACTAATAATTATGTTAAAATGATCGTTTCACAGTACCACTTATAGGTCACAACCCATAGTTTAAGAAACTAGGTTCTAAGTATCAATTTATTCTATTTTTGGAGAGTAGTATGTACTAGAACCATAACTTTTTTGCTTCTGATTAGGAGTCTCAAATCCTCCTTCAGTTGGTTTTAGGTTACAATCAGATGAGAAAGCAAGCAGAGCACATTGAATGGACCCTCTCTGGATCCAACACAAGCATGTTACAAGGCTGTTTATGAATAATACAACAGGCTCATTCACTCGTATGCCTTTCCTCATTTCTCATTCTGAAAACTCTTGTGGAGTACATGCTCAAATGCCAAATATCTCAGTACCAATTTGGGTTTTTTTTAGCTAATAATATTTAAGAAAACAGAAACCAACTGGATTTAATTACTCACTTGTTTTTACCACAACCACAAAAGTATGCACCAAAATAGAATCAATTTTTAATAATATCCTGAACTGAACCTGGATATCATGTTGTTTTAACCCATTATTTATAAATAAGAAATCTTAGGTGAAGAAAGTGACTTGCCAATGACAACAGGGCCAGTCCATTATCCTGTGACAGTTTGTCTAGGACTCAGGCAGATATTGTTTCATATTGTCTTCTGTCTCATTGTCTTGTTTCCTCTGTCCCCTTTCCAATAGAGACAAAGACTTTCCTTTCCTATTTTGAAGACATCCATAAATAGCTTTTACTATGACATATATCAAACAGTTTTCTTTTAGCAGGAATCAAAGTGACAAAATATAGGAATATAGGAGTTCAGATATTTATAGCAGGGAAGCAAGGGAGCTAAATCGCGTTCTTTACATGTGTCAACTTCTTCCATTTACTCAATTTTTCTTTGAGTATGTTGCCCAACATTAGGCATAAATAGGCTTCAATCATAGTGCTATGAGTTTCTGTAGATAAGAAGACATTTGATATAATGACCTGAAATTGTCAAAGGAATCTGTAAGGAAACATTCATTTCTAGCTCAACCTTCCAAGTGGGAAGTGACCTTTACACAAAATTGATTTTCAATGTTCTTATTACCAGTACTCCAGAAAAAAGTAATCCTCAAGAGAGAATACATCGTCCTCAGGCTTCTCCCCTCCCTCCGTACTCCATGGGGGAGGTACATGGGTAGTGGGTTGGGCAGATATCTGGCTTCCGGTTTCCTCTTTGATTCTGAAGGCCAGCTCCTGCCAGGTATGGGGATTGGGGAGGCCCCATGCTGGAGGCCTTCTCCCTAGCCTAGGGAGAGCTGGGAGGCTTGGCAGGCCCCAGCCAACCCCTCTTTTTTCCCCTGGACTCCAGCCCCCCCCCGGGTGCTGGCTCAGATAGCCAGAAGTGGGTTCAGGTGGATTCTTAGGGGTCCTCAGGCTTCCCTCCTCCATCCGTACTCCAGGGGAGAGGTGCATGAGGAGGAGGGCGGGCATATATCTGGCTTCCGATTTCCCCTTTGATTTTGAAGGCCAGCTCTTCTCAGGTATGGGGTTTGGGAGTCCCCATGCCAGAGGCCTTCTCCCTAGCCAGGGGCATGCTGGGATGCTTGGCAGGCCCCCATCAGTCCCTCTCTTTTCCTCCTGGACTCCAGGCCTTTCCTGGGCGCCGGTCTAGGTGGGCTCTATAGGGGCCATCAGGCTTTGCCCCTACCTCCCCCCACAGTAATGAGAATATGCTTTGGGAGGAGAGCGGGTTGTTCTATCACTGATTTTTGTTGGGACAGTCACCGGACATTTTTTCTCCTTGGTCTCCTATTGATAGTATTGAATGCATACAATTTATATATGCATAATATCCATCTTGTATTGTGATCTTGATACTGCCCTTACAAAGCTCATTTCTAATCTTTTACTGCCTCAGTCCCAACCCTTATTTCCCCCCATCTTCCCATGTAGGTGCAGCTCATGACATGAAGCTCACCACATAGAGTGATGAGTGCATTTAGAGAAATAACTACACTGAAAACTATCCTAACAATGTGAATAAATGAGGGTAATAGAAACCCTGTCTTGAGTACAGGTGTGGGTGGGGTGGGGAGGAGGGAGATCTGGGAAATTGGTGGTGGGAACCTTGCACTGGTGAAGGGGGGTGTTCTTTACATGACTGTTATTATACAACTACAATCATATTTTTCATCATGGTGTTTAAATAAAGATAATTTAAAAAAGAGAGAGAATCCAGACAATTCTAGCATGTTACAGCACAGTTGGGCAATAAGAAAAAATAGAATATGGCAATACAATAACAAAACCCCTCAGATTCCTGATATGAAAGATTCAAGTGACTAAAATGGTTGTTAGATAGTTTTGAATTTCAGTATTCTTGCCCAGTGACTGAAGCTACAGACTTGGCCTTGCCTTCATTACCCCACATGCTGCAAGGATGTCATTAAATTAAAGAAGAAAATGTTAATTGTGTAAAGACAACATATTGTGTGTAGTTATACATAGTATATGTTTTCAATAAACCGTTATTTAAGGACTTTTCAATGTATATATGAAATATTCTTTTTCTTTTTGCTTTAGGCTTTGGGGCCACACCTAGCACTGCTCAGGCTTACATCTGGCTCTGCCCTTGGGCAGATACCTCTCCTGGCTGCTCGAGGAACATATGTGGTGATGTAAGAGGTAAACTCATGTAGGTTGCATGCAAGAAAAGTGAGTTACTGACCATACTAACTCTGGCTTCTAAAAATTTGCTTTATAACTTGCTATCAATCAATGAAAACCTCAAAACTAGAAGTAAATACTGGGAGAAAATGTGATATGTGATTGCCATTACTATAGCTTTCATGAATTTCTGTTGTCTAAGTGAAGAGTCTGCCCTATTTGGTACCAATCAGAAGGGTTATAAGAAAACTACAAATGGATTACTTTTTCAGCTATAAATGACACATAACCCTGAAGAAACCCAGAAGAAAAGCAGGGGCAAGAGAAATCAGAAATTTGATAATGAAAGCAATCTTGGTTAAAAACTGTCATGATGGGGCCGGCGAATTGGCGCTAGAGGTAAGGTGTCTGCCTTGCGAGCGCTAGCCAAGGAAGGACTGCGGTTCAATCCCCTGGCATCCCATATGGTCCCCCTAAGCCAGGGGCAATTTCTGAGCACTTAGCCAGGAGTAACCCCTGAGCATCAAACAGATGTGGCCAAAATAAAAAAAAAACTGTCATGATACTGATTGGTTGGCTGACCTCCTAAGGATTGAAAGTACATGGTATTTTGGCTTTATCAGCATGGGAAGGTGACTCCATATGAAAGTGTGAACATGAGATATGGAAGGGCAAGAGCCCTATGTAGTAAATACAATTGTCAGTGTGGGAAACGATCTAATTCTGTTGAGACAACTTCCAGCTCACAAATAAAATAAATGGCTCAGAGGTGAAGAGTTAAAGTCTGTTTGTCCTCATTGTTTGAAAGTTGTGTTGCTCCTGAGTAGCTGTAAGACCTCAGCATTTCCAGTCTGTGGCTCTGGCAATAAGGTGAACTCCAGCAGCCTAGGGTTCTCTCAAAAACAGAGCTGCAGATGCTAGTGGACTGAAATCATGGTTCTGTGTTCCAAGGTATTAAAAGCCAAGAGACAAGAACAGGACCCTGGGTTTATCTGATATATACTATCCAGTTATTGAGCCAAATATTCTATCTCAGTCCAGGCACAATTCACTCTGGCATATTGCCATATATCATACTTCCCCCATATATTCTGATGCCTTTTAACCATTTTAGAAGTCTGTAGTAAATTCTTGGAAGAAAACAGGAAATACAAATAATTCCATAAGATCGTGCTTATTGAAAATATAGAGTGATTATGCATTGGGATTAGCTTGGTGTGATTTTTTGTTGTTGTTGTTCAACTTGATTAAGATAGTTTTTTAATATTTTATTTTTGGTCAAAGTGGATTACATATCTTTTATAGTAATAGTTTAGGTACATATTAGCATTGAATCAGGGGAATTTCCAACACCGAAGTTGACCTCCCTCCCCCCCATTCCCAGTATTCATCCGATACCCCCCCTCCGTTACCCTCTGGGCTGCTAGTATAAGTGATCTCCTCTGTATCTAGCTTGTTATAGGTTGGGTATCGATTCTGTTGTAGTTGGCTTTGGATTTGGTGATTAACTCTGATCATTTTTATTACTATTTAATGATCATACAGTTATTTGGACTTGGTGCCTTCTGTTATTTCCCTTTCAATTTGAGGGCAGAGCAAGATGGTTCCAGTTATGTGGTTCTGTTTGCAAAAGAAAAAAAGAAAGAAAGAAAGAAAAAAGAAAAGAAATAGAATGGGGTAAAGATGCCACAGGCCAAAAGTGGGCAGAGTCCTTCTCGAGTATCTAAACATCAGTTTTGAGAGAAGAAAGGGAAAGAGGTTGAGGATCACCACAACAGTACAAAGAGAAATATCAAACAAGAAATCCAATGAGCACTACAGCACTAGCCCCATGCACCACACATTAATCACACTTCTGAAAAAAAAAAGTCAAAACGGAACACAAAAGTAGAAACAGCAATGACAATAACGAAACCAAAAAAGCAAAAGCAAAAAAATAAATAAACAAAAAGAAAAACAAAGGTAAAACTAAAATTTGTGCTGGTTCCTTTGTTTTTCTTTCCTTCAGCATGGGCATAGTAAATATTGGGGAAAATAGAAAGGGAATTCCCTTGGCCTAAGTGATTCAAGGTTTCTCCGCCCTTGAAGCATGTTGTCATGGGATTCATTATACTATAGTTAGTATAGTGGAGAACAAGTTAGGATACTATAGTTAGTACACTATAGTCAGTATAGTGGAGAACAAGTTCAACACAACGCGCAAAAATTTTAAACTGTGAGAGTCAGAGAGCCACACCATGCAGTGACCTGCCAAAACAGACAAACACTCACACAAAAGCATCTAATTTTAACAATAATATATTTAACACATACTGCATTTTGCCATTTTGAGTGAGGGTAAAAATCTTGTTCGCCACCCCTGAACTATAGGCTCCATCTGTGTTCATTTACTCTCCCGTGGAGACAAAAGTGTTTTTCCCACACAAGTTATATTAAATCATCCAGCCAGTCAGTTTTGGAATTTAAAACTGAACTAAAATACACAATTAAGCAGTCATTTTATTGAGTAGAGATAATTTTTTGTTTAAATTCTTAGATAGAAATAGGCGTTACTAATTTGTTAAAACTTCAGCTGCACATGAAAAAATGCTCCTCATCACTAATCACCAGGGAGATGCAAATCAAAACAACAACAATGAGATACCATCGCATACCACAGAGATTGGCACACATCACAAAGAATGAGAACAATCAGTGCTGGCGGGGATGTGGAGAGAAAGGAACTCTTATCCACTGCTGGTGGGAATGCCATCTAGTCCAACCTCTATGGAAGGCGATATGGAGATTCCTCCAAGAACTGTAAATTGAGCTCCCATTCGACCCAGCTATTCCACTCCTAGGGATATACCCTAGGAATACAAGAATACAATACAAAAACCCCTTCCTCACACCTATATTTATTGCAGCACTATTCACAATAGCTAGGCTCTGGAAACAACCAAGATGCCCTTCAACAGACGAATGGCTAAAGAAACGTGGTACATATACACAATGGAATAGTATGCAGCCGTCAGGAGAGATGAAGTCATGAAATTTTCCTATACATGGATATACATGGAATCTATGATGCTGAGTGAAATTAGTCAGAGGGAGAGAGAGAAAGAAATGCAGAATAGTCTCACTCATCTATGGGTTTTAAGAAAAATAAAAGTCATTTTTTGCAACAATCCTCAGAGACAATGAGAGGAGGGCTGGAACACCAGCTCACTCCATGAAGCTCACCACAAAGAGTGGTGAGTGCAGTTATAGAAATAACTACACTGAGAACTACCAAAATCATGTGAATGAATGAGGGAACTGGAAAGCCTGTCTAGAGTACAGGTGGGGGTGGGGTGGGATGGAGGGAGATTTGGGACATTGGTGGTAGGAATGTTGCACTGGTGAAGGGGGGTGTTCTTTACATGACTGAAACCTAATAAAAATCATATTTGTAATCAAGATGTTTAAATAAAGAAAAAAAGTTTAAAAAAACTTCAACTGCATATAAAGTATATGTGTGTACATGTATATTTATCTACATATAAAATTACTTAACTCTAGTTAGATAATTCATGAATCATACATATAAATATGGAAATATATTTATGCATTATATTTCATGTACAAATATAATTCTGCCAGTATCAATTCCTCATTATTATTACTGTTGGCAACAGCTGCCAACTTCTGCCCAGATTTTATCACCCAATATCTCTATCCATAAGAGAATTGACCAGCTATAGTCTTTATTTGGGGGAATTGGGCCACACTTGGCACACGTGGTTTCTCCTGGCTCTGCACTCATAAATCCCTCCTATCAGGCTTTGGGGACCATACAGGAATGCGAGGCATCAAAACCGGGCCCATCTCAGGTCAGCTGTGTGCAAGGCAAACTCCTGACCAATGAGCTATTGCTCCAGCCCCTGACATCTATACTCTATCAAGAAATAGCACAGGTGTATGGCTTTATACTTCTTTATTTCATGGCTCTAAGTCGCCAGACATTTTTCCATAGTAAGTATAGGTGACATGGAAAACTAAAGCTCTATATTATAAAAATCATGCAAACAGGATCATAAAGTTACTTTATAATAGGACTGAAATTATGATGATAATAATAATAGGAGACTATTATTTTAACTGCCATAGTTAATAATATTAATTCCTCCCTCATGAGTTACTTGAGTGATTTTTATTATACTTTCTATCATTACTGATCTCATTATTATCTATGAAAGAGGGTGCTTCTGTGGATATGAATGTCCCTTTTAAAAATACAAATTTTAGAGGCCAGAGTGATAGTACAGTGTGAACACACTGATTTTCTTGCATGTGACTGACTGAAGTTCCATCCCTAGCCCTCATATTTTCCCACCCCAAGCATTCCAGGGTTATTCCTAAATGCTGAGCCATGAATAATACCAATGCACTGTTGGGTGTGGCCCCCAAACAAAAATAAATTATAATATCGATTATAGGATTAAAATAACATTCAAGTTTCTGGTTTGATGTACAATTCCTTCCCCCGCCCACTTTTTGCAGCACGCACTGAAAGTCAGAACTGCTTAATAATAATTTCTTATTTTATCATTTTTTAATCTTTAGGCCATACCTGACTGTGCTCAGGGCTAACTATTGACTCTACACTCAGAGATTATTCCTGGCCGAGCTCCAGAAGACAATAGTCAGTGATGAGGATCTATCCCCCAGATCAGACACAATAAACTCTCAGTGGTAGAATGTTCTCAGGAAAGTTACCAAAGATCTTCTTTAAAGATAGGATAGAGGGTGCCAAAGTTCAAATGTTGCTGTTATGAAACTCTAGTAAAAAGGTACTCTCACCTGGCCACCAAATGCAAATATTTAACTACCTGCAAAGCCACATATTCTGTCATTATTTTTCCAATACACTAACAGCTGGCAACAAATAATGGTATTTTCAGCATCCAATTCCTCAGCATGTATCATCTGACAGTGATTTTGGTCCATCATTCTTGATATTCAACTCTGTAATTTCTTTTTTTTTTTTGGTTTTTAGGCCACACCCGGTGACGCTCAGGGGTTACTCCTGGCTATGCGCTCAGAAGTCGCTCCTGGCTTGGAGGACCATCTGGGATGCCGGGGGATCGAACCGCGGTCCGTCCAAGGCTAGCACAGGCAAGGTAGACACCTTACCTCTAGCGCCACCGCCCGGCCCCCAACTCTGTAATTTCTGTGAAGCCATTTATTTAATGCCATGTAAATGTGTACGATTGTTATCACATATTAATCTTTTGGGTAGTATGGCATTAAGCTTTTAGGGGAAATAAATAATAAATGAGGTCTCTTAATTTGCTTTAATCTTGCTTCTTGCATTGTACCTATTAAAATAACATGCTTATCAAGTTGGGACTTCTTTTAAAAAGTCAGTAATGACTTGTTAACCACTATGCATTCCTAATTCTGCTTAATCCTTTCCCTGAACACTCTTTCACATCTCTTCATGGTTTAAGATGGAGTCTCTGATCACTAAGCATCACGAATTTGCTTTCAACCTTTCTTTACTGTAAAAAATTTTAGTCCTTTCTCATATCACACACAGTTTGGTGCAGACTGTGTCTCAGTTTTACAACTTAGACATACATCTGAACTCCTGTGAGGCAAAAGGACTAATTAGGCAGCACAGGAAGAGTTGCACAAGAAATAATCAAGATATTTAATAAACCAATCAGAATCCAATCAAGAGCAGTCAAGTTGTGAGATTAGAAGAGAGTGATGGGCAGGGTCAAAATAAAGAAGAAGGGCAAGTTTAGCAGATTTATTCTGGCAGTGCAATTTGTGTTAATTCGGCCACATTTAAGTGTGATCCACTGATGGCACATGTGATAAAAATCAGTCTGTGTTCTTAGAGTCGTGACTGCAGAGAGGACACGGCTACTGGGTGCCCCTCACAGATCTCTAGTCTTAATGAGGACGTGGAAAATCCACAAAAGACTCTAGAATACTACTAGGAAGAACCAGCAGACACAAAGCAGAACTTCAACATCAAAAGACAAAAGAGCCTTTATCAATTAAAGAGCAGTTTAAAGCCAAGGTTCTTGCACTTTGATCCAAGGTGAGAGTGGCACACAAGATCAAAAAACATAGTACTTCCAAACTCATGATTTGGGATCTTTCATTTGTCCCTGACTTAAGAACATTTTGCTTTGGGTCTCCAAGTGCCCAAGCTTGGCTGAGTCTGTAGGTGGGGGTTGGGAGGTTTCAACTGTGAGACCTGGATGACATCCCAAAAGAAACTAGAGCCTGGCTAGGATTCTGAGTTATAGAAGGTGCTTTTTCACTTCTCTTGGAGCATTTTTTAACTTTCACCAGAATAATTCTTCTGTATTCAATGGCTGATTGGCTCTAATGGCTCTGTAGGGTTAATTGCTTCTTCCCAAATAAATAAAAACCCTTTATTATCTTTTACAGAACATAAAATGATTATAAAGTCCCAGGTGTGGCCTCCAGGATTGTTTTTGGGGGGTTATGTTTGTTTTAGGCAGTTCTAAGGTAAATATTCCCAATGGTACATCCTCCCTGTATTAGGAACTTTAGACTTTATGATTTCTCAGGATCCATGACAGCTTCCAATTAAAGGCTACTAAAAGGTTACCTGAATTGTCATTGCAATGATGTACCACTTTTGTGTAAGTTATTTTTTAAGAAAATTCTATTAATATTTCATGACTTCATCGACCACTTTTAGCCAGATACTGAGTGAAACATCTAAATGTTAGAGGTGGAAGAATTTATAGAAACAAAAAGACCTCATCAGACATTTTAGCTTTTCATTGGTCAAGGAACATATTTAGTATCTAGCCCCTTCCTTATCTAAAATATATACACACTTGCCAACTTTTAGACATGTTCAGAAGCTTCAAAGTTTCCTAATAACTCTCTAGGGATACCAATTTAGGGACCTCTACCTCAGAGAAACATATCACATGCAGGGACCCACAAAGATGTCATGGTTTGAAAACTTTGAGCTTCACAGCTAGTATGCTGTTCCTTTTTGGGCAAACTCATCACCCTCTTTGTCTTCTCTTTATCTGTAACTGAATACTAGCTCCCTCCTTCCTTTTCTCCACCAGCTTAAGAGCACTAGCAAGAAAAAAACATACATCTCAATGTTTTTCATAGCTCTATGATACAGAAGATGTGGCCAGAAAAGCCTCAATTAATGTTAACAAACCAGACCAAATTCACTCATGCACGAATGGGAGTTCAGAAAATTGGTCTCTAATCATTTCTGATATCACCTCTTTTTAGCCACCCTCAGGAGGCAGGCTTTAGGGACATACCTTTCCCCATAACATGGTGAAGGTTACATAACATTCTGATCTTGAGGCTCTTTGTCTTACAAAAAGCAGAACATGGATGTGCAGTGTTGCTATCAATAAAAAAAGACATATTAAATGTAAAGTTCTAGACAGATTCCATTTACTTTCCTTAGAATGTAGCAGTTCAGCAATTGGGATGCAGTGTATGTATGAAAATCCCCACGATGTGGTTTATGAATAAAGACCCCTACAAAGAAATCACAACAAGATGAAAGAGAAAAAGAAAACCTGTCTGACTCTTTCAGGTTTCAGAGATAAGCATTCAAATGGGCTAAGATAAGAATTGGATCCCAAAGGATCTCTTATACTCCAGCCTTGCTGATGGCTAGAAAGCTCAGGGCTTTTTGTCAGGACTGTCTGAGCTTGTCCTAACCCACATGCCACAGATATAAGCAGAAGAAAAACAATAAAAGCAGTTGATGGCTACTTTAGCATTCAAAAGTGCCCTATCTTCTAAGCTACCTTTTTTAAGATACCCGCTCCCTAACAAGTAGGGAGGAAATGAAGCAGCAGGAACAGCAATTAGCTTGGGTACAGGAGTAGGTAGCTTCCTTCTTCATCTCATCACATTAGTTGATCCAAATGATAGCTTCTGCTTCCTCTGTATCATTCACCACAGACCTGGTAGCTAGAAATGCTGCAACAGGGTGACAGCCAATCAGAAGCTTCGCCCTGTGGACTTCAGTATCTGTGACTCATCAGACACCAATTAAAAGCAGTCAATCTGGGAAAATCTCCTCGCCAGGGTAGAAACAAGCTCTGCTTGCTGTTGACCTTTACATCAGCAACTCCTGTTTCTGATCACGACCACGACAGGGAAAGGCCAGCGTGGGCCAGGAGGTCCAAGTCTGCCACATGAAAAAGAAGACCTTGGCATTGCTTTTTCATACGGAGGTTATGAAATTTGGTGCTCTGGTCTCTCTCTTGCCTCAGAGGCAGCTCTGAGTTATTTCTCAGGAGCCCTAATTGCTTTTTGTGAGGTAGCTCTGTTGACTGCTATTGTTTTCCGAGACCCTCCCGCTTTGCCATGGAGTTGAAAGCTAAGGCTCACTGTGTATTTCAGGGGAGCTTTTCCTGCTCATCCCATTAGCGACAGCACCATACACTTCTGTTCCCTGGCCTGGGTTGATGAGATAAACTAAGGTTTTCATGTAACTTAGCCACTCTGGTCTGAACTAACCTGCCTAGTATGTGTATGTGAGAA
This sequence comes from Suncus etruscus, assembly GCF_024139225.1. Lineage (NCBI taxonomy): Eukaryota > Metazoa > Chordata > Mammalia > Eulipotyphla > Soricidae > Suncus > Suncus etruscus. The sequence continues at coordinate 2,955,058 of NC_064868.1, forward strand.
ATAAAAGTCTTTCCAACTCACTGTAGAATTTATGTGCTTACAGAAAATGCCTTTACTTGTACTATTCATATCCACATATAGTCATACAACCCTTTACTGAAGCAGGCTGGTCACCACCATACTATAGTCTATCTACTTTATGATGTGAAAGGACAATTATGCCTTCAAGCAATGTTTGTTTATTGTCAGATTAGTATAATGTAAATTAATTAAATTTTTCTTGTAAGTCAATTGTATTAGTCAGGGTTTTCCAAAGAAACAGAATCCACGGAATGGACATGTAAAAATGTCATTTAAAAGAGGTATTGGGTGGCCGGAAAGATAGAATGGAGGTAAGGCATTTGCCTTTCATGCAGAAGATCGGTGGTTCAAATCCCGGCATCCCATATGGTCCCAGGAGTCTGCCAGGAATGATTTCTGAGCATAGAGCCAGGAGTAACCCTGAGCACTGCCAGGTGTGAGCCCCCCCCCCAAAAAAAAACCCAAAAGTAATAATAATAAAAAATAAAAGAGGACTTGGCTCCTGTAACTGTGAAAGAAGGTTTGGTCAATCCAAGGCCTGGTGGCAGACAACTGGCAGTTTAGGTCTGACTGCTATTTTGGTATCAAATTTCTCTTGCCTAAGGAAGGTAACTTTGCTCTTTGCGGGTTTATAAACAATTGGTTGAGGAGCAGTCACTTGAAGGAGACCAATCTGATTTACTCAAAATACAAACATTTGCTTTGTGGGGTAGGGGCCCATCATTTGGGGGAAAAGTCACAGAATTTTTATGCAAACTCATGTTTCATAGTGCAACATGTTTTTGTCTTTTTTTCTAATGGTTTTGCCTTAGGCAGGAAAACTTAATAGGAGTCAAAGGATGTTTTATAAAAACTACTGGGAATATAGACAATATCTACAGAAAACCAACCTTGGGTACCAGGGACAAACTGCATCAGATTAAGGAGGAGTAGCTAGATAGGAAGTGAGTGACTCAGAGGTATGAGGGGAAGGGTGCTGTGGGTTCTTTGGTGGAGGTGAGATGAGGTAACTGTGTACACCAAGACCATAAATGTCAACACTATTATAAACACATTAACTTTACTATAATAAAATTTTTAAAAAGCTACTGTGAGCACTAAGGAAAAGTAATATCTTCTTCGTGATAACTTCTAAAAGGCAGTAGAATACAGAAAAACAGAAAAAAGAAAATGTCAAGAATTCTAAAATTTCAAACCATAAAAATAAAATATCATGGCTGAATATATCTATATAGAAAATGGACTTTTGTATTTATTTTGGGGATAACAGAAAATTGGCATTTCTTTTAGTGTATGGAGAGAATAGAAGCTGAAGTTCATAGATAAGGTTGTTTAGAGTGATGATGAAGTTGCTCCTAGAATAAATAAATAAATAAAAATATACATATTTGAATATTTATACATATATTTGGTTGGTTTTGGTCTACATCATGCTGAGCTCAGGGATTACTCCAGAGATCAGGGCTATGTATTCTGGGATCTCTCCTGGGGAGACTTGGGGGAATATATGATATAATTCCTTGGATCTAACCTGGTTCGATTGCATGCAAGGCACGAATCCTACACAGTTTAGTATTGCTCCAGCTCCAAATTCTACAGTTTTACATTTTTCTATGTTGTATTGTTATATTTAACCCCATTTTATATTTTGAATTTTGAGTACAAAATTATTTTGATCAAAAAGTGACTGGTTGGGGCCAGATTGATAGCATAGCAGGTAGGGCATTTGCCTGCAAGTAAATGACTCCAGTTTGAATCTCTTCATTCCATGTGGTCCCATGACTGATTTCTGAGCATAGAGCAAGGAGTAACCCTTGAGTGCCCAGTACTGCCAAGTATAGTCCAAAAATAAAAAATGACTAATGTCAGGATTTAGTGTATCATTTGAAAACATGTTTAATCCAGTTAGTGACTAGATGTGGGAAAATGACATGAATAAATGAATATATTGAAATACACTTACTGTAAAAGCACATTTGATTGAAATTTTTTCATTCAAAGGCCTCTCCATCTCTAAATTACAAAGATTCTAACTAAGGTATGTTATTTTCACCACGATTATTATTTATTTATTTTTGTAGATTTTATCATCTTTAAGCACCATGTTTACAAGCATACTGCAGTTGTATTTCAGTAATAAAGGGAACACTTTACTTCACCAGTGCAACATTCTTTTTTTTTTTTTAGTGTTATACTCAATCAAATATTTTTATGAGCATATGACATTTTCTTTTTCTTTTCTTTTTTTTTTTAATTTTTATTTTTTTATTTAAACACCTTGATTACATACATGATTGTTTTTGGGTTTCAGTCATGTAAAGAACACCACCCATCACCAGTGCAACATTTCCATCACCAATGTCCAAGTCTCCCTCCTACCCACCCAACCCCCGCCTGTACTCTAAACAGGCTCTCCATTTCCCTCATACATTCTCATTATAAGGAAAATTCAAAATGTAGTTATTTCTCTAACTAAACTCATCACTCTTTGTGGTGAGCTTCCTATGGTGAGCTGGAACATCCAGCTCTTTTCACTTTTGTGTCTGGAAATTATTATTGCAAGAATGTCTTTAATTTCTCTTAAAACCCATAGATGAGTGAGACCATTCTGCGTTTTTCTCTCTCTCTCTGACTTATTTCACTCAGCATAATAGATTCCGTATACATCCATGTATAGGAAAATTTCATGACTTCATCTCTCCTGACAGCTGCATAATATTCCATTGTGTATATGTACCACAGTTTCTTTAGCCATTCATCTGTTGAAGGGCATCTTGGTTGTTTCCAGAGTCTTGCTATGGTAAATAGTGCTGCAATGAATATAGGTGTAAGGAAGGGGTTTTTGTACTGTATTTTTGTGTTCCTAGGGTATATTCCTAGGAGTGGTATAGCTGGATCATATGGGAGCTCGATATCCAGTTTTTGAAGGAATCTCCATATCGCTTTCCATAAAGGTTGAACTAGACGGCATTCCCACCAGCAGTGGATAAGAGTTCCTTTCTCTCCACATCCCCGCCAACACTGTTTGTTCTCATTCTTTGTGATGTGTGCCATTCTCTGTGGTGTGAGGTGGTATCTCATCGTTGTTTTGATTTGCATCTCCCTGATGATTAGTGATGTGGAGCATTTTTTCATGTGTCTCTTGGCCATTTGTATTTCTTCTTTGTCAAAGTGTCTGTTCATTTCTTCTCCCCATTTTTTGATGGGATTAGATGTTTTTTTCTTGTAAAGTTCTGTCAGTGCCTTGTATATTTTGGAGATTAGCCCCTTATCTGATGGGTATTGGGTGAATAGTTTCTCCCACTCAGTGGGTGGCTCTTGTATCCTGGGCACTATTTCCTTTGAGGTGCAGAAACTTCTCAGCTTAATATATTCCCATCTGTTAATCTCTGCGTTCACTTGCTTGGAGAGTGCAGTTTCCTCCTTGAAGATGCCTGTAATGTCCTGGAGTGTCTTGCCTATGTGCTGTTCTATATATCTTATGGTTTTGGGGCTGATATCGAGGTCTTTAATCCATTTGGATTTTACCTTCGTGCATGATGATAGCTGGGGGTCTACGTTCAATTTTTTGCAAGTGGCTATCCAATTGTGCCAACACCACTTGTTGAAGAGGCTTTCCCTGCTCCATTTAGGTTTTCGTGCTCCTTTATCGAAAATTAGGTGGTTGTATGTCTGGGGAACATTTTCTGAGTATTCAAGTCTATTCCACTGGTCTGAGGGCCTGTCCTTATTCCAATACCATGCTGTTTTGATAACTATTGCTTTGTAGTATAGTTTAAAGTTGGGGAAAGTAATTCCTCCCATATTCTTTTTCCCAATGATTGCTTTAGCTATTCGAGGGTGTTTATTGTTCCAAATGAATTTCAAAAGTGCCTGATCCACTTCTTTGAAGAATGTCATGGGTATCTTTAGAGGGATAGCATTAAATCTGTATAATGCCTTGGGGAGTATTGCCATTTTGATGATGTTAATCCTGCCAATCCACGAGCAGGGTATGCATTTCCATTTCCGCGTGTCCTCTCTTATTTCTTGGAGCAGAGTTTTATAGTTTTCTTTGTATAGGTCCTTCACATTTTTAGTCAAGTTGATTCCAAGATATTTGAGTTTGTGTGGCACTATTGTGAATGGGATTGTTTTCTTAATGTCCATTTCTTCCTTATTGCTATTGGTGTATAGAAAGGCCATTGATTTTTGTGTGTTAATTTTGTAGCCTGCCACCTTGCTATATGAGTCTATTGTTTCTAGAAGCTTTTTGGTGGAGTCTTTAGGGTTTTCTAAGTAGAGTATCATGTCATCTGCAAACAGTGAGAGCTTGACTTCTTCCTTTCCTATCTGAATTCCCTTGATATCTTTTTCTTGCCTAATCGCTATAGCAAGTACTTCCAGTGCTATGTTGAATAGGAGTGTTGAGAGAGGACAGCCTTGTCTTGTACCAGAATTTAGAGGGAAGGCTTTTAGTTTTTCTCCGTTGAGGATAATATTTGCCATTGGCTTGTGGTAGATGGCTTCAACTAGATTGAGAAAGGTTCCTTCCATTCCCATCTTGCTGAGAGTTTTGATCAAGAATGGGTGTTGGACCTTATCAAATGCTTTCTCTGCATCTATTGATATGATCATGTGGTTTTTATTTTTCTTGTTATTGATGTTGTGTATGATGTTGATGGATTTACGGATGTTAAACCAGCCTTGCATTCCTGGGATGAAACCTACTTGATCGTAGTGGATGATCTTCTTAATGAGGCATTGAATCCTATTTGCCAGGATTTTGTTGAAGATCTTTGCATCGGCATTCATCAGCGATATTGGTCTGTAATTTTCTTTTTTTGTAGCATCTCTGTCTGGTTTAGGTATCAAGGTGATGTTGGCTTCATAAAAGCTATTTGGAAGTGTTTCCGTTTGTTCAATTTCATGAAAGAGTCTTGCCAGGATTGGTAGTAGTTCCTCTTGGAAAGTTTGAAAGAATTCATTAGTGAATCCATCTGGGCCTGGGCTTTTGTTTTTCGGCAGACCTTTGATTACCGTTTTGATTTCATCAATGGTGATGGGGGTGTTTAGATATGCTACATCCTCTTCCTTCAACCGTGGAAGATTATAAGAGTCCAAGAATTTATCCATTTCTTCCAGGTTCTCATTTTTAGTGGCGTAGAGTTTCTCAAAGTAGTTTCTGATTACCCTTTGAATCTCTGTCATATCAGTAGTGATCTCTCCTTTTTCATTCCTAATACGAGTTATCAAGTTTCTCTCTCTCTTTCTTTGTTAGGTTTGCCAGTGGTCTATCAATCTTGTTTATTTTTTCAAAGAACCAACTTCTGCTTTCGTTGATCTTTCGGATTGTTTTTTGGGTTTCCACTTCATTGATTTCTGCTCTCAGCTTTGTTATTTCCTTCTGTCTTCCTATTTTTGGGTCCTTTTGTTGAGCACTTTCTATTTCTATTAGCTGTGTCATTAAGCTACTCAGGTAAGCTCCTTCTTCCTTCCTGATGTGTGCTTGCAAAGCTATAAATTTTCCTCTCAGTACTGCTTTTGCTGTGTCCCATATGTTCTGATAGTTTGTGTCTTTATTGTCATTTGTTTCCAGGAACCTTTTGATTTCCTCCTTGATTTCATCTCGGACCCACTGGTTATTGAGTATGAGGCTGTTTAACTTCCAGGTGTTAATGTTTTTCTTCTGAGTCCCTTTGGAATTCACAAATAATTTCAGAGCCTTGTGGTCAGCAAAGGTAGTCTGCAAAATTTCTATTCTCTTGATATTATGGAGATATGTTTTATGTGCCAGCATGTAGTCTATCCTGGAGAATGTCCCATGTACATTGGAGAAGAATGTGTATCCAGGTTTCTGGTGGTGGAGTGTCCTATACATATCCTCTAGGCCTCTTTCTTCCATTTCTCTCCTCAGGTCTAGTATATTCTTGTTGGGTTTCAGTCTGGTTGACCTATCCAGTGTTGACAAAGCCGTGTTAAGGTCCCCCACAATTATTGTGTTGTTATTGATATTATTTTTCAGATTTGTCAACAGTTGTATTAAATATTTTGCTGGCCCCTCATTTGGTGCATATATGTTTAGGAGAGTGAATTCTTCCTGCTCTATATACCCCTTGATTAATATAAAATGTCCATCTTTGTCCCTTACAACCTTCCTGAGTATAAAGTTTGCATTATCTGATATTAGTATGGCCACTCCAGCTTTTTTATGGGTGTTGTTTGCTTGGATGATTTTTCTCCAGCCTTTTATTTTGAGTCTATGTTTGTTCTGACTATTCAGGTGTGTTTCTTGTAGGCAGCAGAAGGTTGGATTGAGTTTTTTGATCCATTTAGCCACTCTGTGTCTCTTGACTGGTGCATTTAGACCATTGACGTTGAGAGAAAGAATTGTCCTGGGATTTAATGCCATCTTTATATCGAAATTTGGTGTCTTTTGGTTAGTCTTGTCTTAAAATAAGTCTTTCAGTTTTTCTCTTAAGACTGGTTTTGTGTCTGTAAAGTTTCTGAGCTGCTTTTTGTCAGTGAAACCATGTATTCTTCCGTCAAACCGGAAAGTGAGTTTTGCTGGGTATAGTATTCTGGGTGAAGCATTCATTTCATTCAGTCTTGTCACAATATCCCACCACTGCTTTCTGGCATTGAGTGTTTCTGGTGACAGGTCTGCTGTAAATCTCAAGGATGCTTGCTTGAATGTAATTTCCCCTTTTGATCTTGCTGTTTTCAGAATTCTGTCTCTATCTGTGGGATTTGTCATTGTGACTAGGATGTGTCTTGGGGTGGTTTTTCTGGGGTCTCTTTTGGTTGGTACTCTTCGAGCATGCAGGATTTGATCACCTATATTCTTTAGCTCTGGAAGTTTCTCTTTAATGATGTTCTTGACCATTGATTCTTCCTGGGAATTTTCTTCCTGGGTCTCTGGGACGCCAATGATTCTTAAGTTGTTTCTGTTGATCTTATCATAGACTTCTATTTTCATCTGTTCCCATTCTTTGACTAATTTTTCCGTTGTCTGCTCATTTGCTTTAAGTTTTTTGTCCAATCTCTCCTGCTGTATGGAATTGTTATGTATCTCATCTTCCACAGCACCAAGTCTATTCTCAGCTTCTGATACCCTGTCCCAGAGCTTATCCATTTTGTCATTCACTTCGTTTACTGACTTTTTCAGTCCTGTTAGTTGACATGTTATTTCAGTTTGGAGTTTTGTCATTTCTGCCTTCATATTTTCTTGGTTCTTATTAGTGTTCTGTTCAACTCGATCCATGGTTTCTTGGAGTCTGTTGAGCACCTTCCATATTGCTAGTCTAAAGTCCTTATCTGAGAGGTTGATTAGTTGTTCAGTCATTATCTGGTCCTCAGAATTGTCATCTTCATTCTCTATGTCTGATGCTGGCCTGCATTGTTTCCCCATTGTCACACTTGTATTGTGGGTTTTTCTACGTGTTGTGGTGGTATTCATTGTCTATATGATGTAGGCAGCACACTCCTCTGGCTCCTCCCTTTCTGGATGGGCTGGCTTGCCTCTAAGGGAGGGGAGTCCTCCGTGGATGAAGCCTCACACTGGGTCAAATCTTAGGCCCGAGCATGCAACAGAGAAGACAGTCCAGAGAGAAATGCTTGCTTCTCTGATATAGCACAGTTCTTATTGTGATTTTTTCTTATTGTTGCAATGGTGTTCTTTTCTTAGAAGGAGCGCACGGCCGCGTAGCGAAGCGGAAAGGCCGTGCTCTGATGGAGCCTCTTTTGCTCCAATCCCAAGAGTTTCACACAAGAGGACAGTAGACAGATATTTACAGTTCACACTCACAGTTGGGCCCCTCTGCGCAGGCTTAGATTCGTGTCTTTTCCCCGCCTGATGTCCCAAGCAGGGAATCCAGCTTCTGCAGCAGTCTGCCGGCTGGTTTTTATGTTCTGAATCCCGCCCTGGAAATGGCCTCCGGGATAGGGAGAGCAGATTTCTGGAGCCTCTTTTGCTCCACTCCCAAGAGTTTCACACAAGAGGACAGTAGACAGATATTTACAGTTCACACTCACAGTTGGGCCCCTCTGCGCAGGCTTAGATTCGTGTCTTTTCCCCGCCTGATGTCCCAAGCAGGGAATCCAGCTTCTGCAGCAGTCTGCCGGCTGGTTTTTATGTTCTGAATCCCGCCCTGGAAATGGCCTCCGGGATAGGGAGAGCAGATTTCTGGAGCCTCTTTTGCTCCAATCCCAAGAGTTTCACACAAGAGGACAGTAGACAGATATTTACAGTTCACACTCACAGTTGGGCCCCTCTGCGCAGGCTTAGATTCGTGTCTTTTCCCCGCCTGATGTCCCAAGCAGGGAATCCAGCTTCTGCAGCAGTCTGCCGGCTGGTTTTTATGTTCTGAATCCCGCCCTGGAAATGGCCTCCGGGATAGGGAGAGCAGATTTCTGGAGCCTCTTTTGCTCCACTCCCAAGAGTTTCACACAAGAGGACAGTAGACAGATATTTACAGTTCACACTCACAGTTGGGCCCCTCTGCGCAGGCTTAGATTCGTGTCTTTTCCCCGCCTGATGTCCCAAGCAGGGAATCCAGCTTCTGCAGCAGTCTGCCGGCTGGTTTTTATGTTCTGAATCCCGCCCTGGAAATGGCCTCCGGGATAGGGAGAGCAGATTTCTGGAGCCTCTTTTGCTCCAATCCCAAGAGTTTCACACAAGAGGACAGTAGACAGATATTTACAGTTCACACTCACAGTTGGGCCCCTCTGCGCAGGCTTAGATTCGTGTCTTTTCCCTGCCTGATGTCCCAAGCAAGGAATCCAGCTTCTGCAGCAGTCTGCTGGCTGGTTTTTATGTTCTGAATCCCGCCCTGGAAATGGCCTCCGGGATAGGGAGAGCAGATATCTGGAGCCTCTTTTGCTCCAATCCCAAGAGTTTCACACAAGAGGACAGTAGACAGATATTTACAGTTCACACTCACAGTTGGGCCCCTCTGCGCAGGCTTAGATTCTTGTCTTTTCCCTGCCTGATGTCCCAAGCAGGGAATCCAGCTTCTGCAGCAGTCTGCCGGCTGGTTTTTATGTTCTGAATCCCGCCCTCACCAGTGCAACATTCTAACCACCAATGCTCCCACCCTCCTCCCCCACCACTACCTGTATTCGAAGCAGGCATTCTTCTTCATTCAGTCATTGACATTTACATCCTAGTTGTTAGTATAGTTAATATCCTAACTGCACTCCCCACTCTTTGTGGTGAGCTTCAGGTTGTGAGCTGGTCTTCAGGCCCTCATCTTTATTGTCTCTGAGCATTATTACAATAATTTCTTTAATTTTTCTTGAAACCCACAGATAAAATAAAAAATAATCAGACTTAAGCACCAAACCCAAAGTCAATGACCCAGAATCCGATACCCAATCTACATCAAGCTATACACAAAGGAGATCTCTTACATAAGTAGTCAAAGGGGCAAAGGGGCGAGGTATGGGATGCATGCTGGGAACATGGGTGAAGGGAGTACAATATCGGTGATGAAATGGCCCTAATTCTTTGTCAATATGTACCTTAAATATTACTATGAAAGACTTGTAATTTACTTGATCACAATAAAAATCATTTTAAAAAATCCCATAGATGAGTGAGACTATTCTGTGTCTCTATCCCTTTGACTTATTTTACTCCGAATAATAGATTCCATGTCTATCCATGTATAGGAAAATTTCATGACTTCATTTCTCCTGAAGGCTGCATAATATTCCATTGTGTATATGTACCACAGTTTCTTTAGCCATTCATCTGTTGAAGGCATCTTGGTTGTTTCCAGAGTCAGGCTATTGTAAATAGCGCTGCAATGAATATAGGTGTGAGAAAGGGATTTTTGGATTGTATTTTTGTATTCCTAGGGTGTACCCCTAGGAGTAATAAAGCTGGAAGTTATGGGAGTTCAATTTCCAGTTTTTGGAGGAATCTCCATATTGTTTTCGATAAAGACTGAACTAGATGTTATTCCCACCAGCAGTGAATAAAAGTTCCTTTTTTCCACATCCCTGCCAACACTGATTTTTCTTGTTCTTTGTGATGTGTGCCAGTCTCTGTGGTGTGAAGTGATATTGTGATATTTCATAGTTGTTTTGATTTGCATCTCGCTGATATTAGTGATGTGGAGCATTTTTCATGTGTCTTTTGGCCATTTGTATTTCTTCTTTGAAGAATTGTCTGTTCATTTATTCTCCCTATTTTTATAATTAATATCTTTATTTAAACACCTTGATTACAAACATGATTATGGTTGAGTTTCAGTCATGTAAAGAACAACCCCCTTCACCAGTGCAATATTCCCATCACCAATGTATTCTCCCTATTTTTTGATGTGGTTAGATTGTTTGTCTTGTTGAGTTTTGTCAGAACCTTGTATATTTTCAATATTAGCCTCTTATCTAATGGCTATTGGGTGAATAGTTTCTCCCATTCTCTTGGGCCACTTTTGTATCCTAGTCACTATTTACTTTGAGGTGCAGAAGCTTCTCAACTTAATTTATTCCCATCTGTTTATCTCTGCTTCCACTTATTTGGAGAGTGCTATTTCCTCCCTGAAGATGCAGATAGTCTCAATGTCATGGAGTATTATATACATGTTGTTCTATATACCTTATAGTTTCAGGCCTGATACCAAGGTCTTTAATCCATTAGAATTTGATCTTTGTGCATGGTGTTAGAAGAGAATCTCAGTTCACTTTTTTGCAAGTGGCTAACCAGTTGTGCCACACCAATTGTTGAAGAGGCTATCCTTGATATATTTTGGATTTCTTGCCCCTTTATCAAAAATTAATTGATTTTATATCTGGGGAACATACACTGAATACTCAAATCTATCCCACAGATCTGAGGATCTGTCTTTATTCCAGTACTATGCTGTTTTAATAACTATTGCTTTGGAATACAATTTAAAATTGGGGAAGTAATGCCTCCAATATTCCTTTTCCCATCGATTGCTTTAAGTATTCATGGATGTCATTTCCAAATACATTTCAGGAGTGTATTATCCACTTCTTTGAAGAATATCATGAGTATCTTAGAGGGACTTCACTAAATTTATACAATGTTTTGTGGAATATTGACATTTTAATGATCTTAATCCTGCCAATCAATGAGCAAAATATGTGTCCTCATTTACTTGTGTCTTCTATTTCTTGAAGCAGGATTTTTCTAGTTTTCTTTGTATAGGCCTTTCACCTCTTTATTTGACACTAAGATATTTGATTTTATGTGACACTAATGTGAATGGAATTTTTTTAATCTTTGTTTCTTCTCTATCTTTATTAGTATATAAGAAGGCCACTGTTTTTTACATGTTAATTTTGTAGCCTGTTACTTTGCTATATTCATCTATTGTTTCTAAAGCTTTCTGGTAGAGTCTTTAGGATTTCCTATACATAGTATTATGTCATCTGAAAACAATGAGAGCTTAACTTCTTCCTTTCCTATCTGGATACCCTTGATATCTTTTTTGCTAATCGCTATGGCTAATATTTCAGTACTATGTTTAACAGAAGTGATAAAAATGAGCAGCCTTGTCTTGTACCAGATTTTAGAGCAAAGGCTTCTAGTTTATCTCCATTGCAAATAAAATTTGCCATTGGCTTTTGTTAGATGGCCTTGACTGTATCGAGAAAAGTTTCTTTTATTCCCATCTTGATGAGAGTTTTTTTTTTTTATCAAGAATGGGTGTTGGATCTTATCAAATGCTTTCACTGTATCTATGGTTATGATCATATGAATATTTTTCTTTTTTTAATATGGTGTATTATGCTGATTGATCTATGTATTTAAACCATCCTTGCATTCCTGGGATGAAACCTTCTTGATGAGGCATTGGATCCTATTTGATAGAATTTTGTTCAGGATCTTTGCATCTGTGTTCATCAGGGGTATTGGTCTGTAATTTTCTTTTCTGGCAGCATCTCTGTCTGGTTTTGTTATCAAGGTGATATTAGCTTCATAAAAACTATTTTGAATTGTTCCTTTTTCTTCAGTTTCATGAAAGATCCTGAAAAGGACTGGTAGTAGTTTCTCTTGAAAGGTTTGAAAGAATTCATTACTGAATAGAACTTGGCCTGGGCTTTTGTTTTTGGGAAGAAGTTTGATTATCATTTTACTTTCGTCAATACTGATTCAACCACAGAAGGTTTTAAGAGTACAAGAATTTACCCATTTCTTCCAGGTTCTCATATTTCGTGGCATAGAGCTTTATTACCCATTGAATCTCTGCAATATGTATAGCAATTTTCCCCTTTTCATTTCTAATCTGGTTTTTTAGGTTTCTCTCCATTTCTTTGTGAGTTTTGCTAATGGTTTATCAATTTTGCTTATTTTTTTTCAAAGAACCAACTTCTGCTTTTGTTGATCTTTTGGATTGATTTTTGGATTTCCACCTCATTGATTTCTATCTATTGTTATTTCATTTTGCCTACCTATTTGTGGTTCCTTTTGTTGATAATATTTTAATTTTATAAGCTGTGTCATTAAGCTATACATGTAGGTTCCTTCTTTCTTCATGATGTGAGCCCATAAAACTATAAATTTTCCTTTCAGTGCCGCTTTTGCTGTGTGCTATAAATTCTGATCATTTTTATTTTCATTGTCATTTGTCAAGAAATGTTTAGATTTTCTCTTCTATTTCTTCTGATGCTCTGGTTGCTCAAGTAGTAAGGTGATTAATTTCCAGGTGTTAAAGTTTTTCTTCTGTGTCCCTTTGTAGTTCACTTTTAATTTGAGTGCTTTGTAATCAGGGAAGGTAGTCTGTACTATTTCTATCCTCTTGATTTTATGTAGGTAAGTTTTATGGGCCAGCTTGTGGTTGATATGGGGAATGACCTGTCGAGGCATGCAGCATGCATTTCTCTATTTATTAGAGAAGCACACACCAGATGTGGCTTTTGGCTTTCCTGGTGCAGTGCCTAACTTTCCTCCCAAGATATGTCTGCCATAAGGCTCGTTGGAGAAGTCAATCGTTGACCCTTGCGTGGATTACTGGCTATATTTCTGACATGGCTGTGACATTACATTTTTTCTTTTCCTTTAATTTGATTTTTGTCTCCTTTTCTACTACAGAAATTCAGCCTTATTTATCTTGCAGTCACAAAGAAATTTCAGTACCAAAGTCCGCCAAAAAATCCCCGCTGGCTAGTTTATTTGTAACTCTTACTTCGAGTATAACCTGGCTCCAGCAACTTGTTTTCTGAGTCTAGCGCCATAATGGTAAACAATTATTTCCATCCCCCAAAAATCCATTTTCCAGCCACTGCAAATACATTTCTTCCAAAACCTGTCTCTCTTCCCCTGTTTCTTGAAAAACCTGTTTTTTGTTTTTTGTTTTTGTTTTTGTTTTTTTTTTGCTTACCCAAAAATATCTTCAGCTCATGTTTCCCCTTACCTCTAGCAGGGCTCTTTCTCACCTACATCAGGTAGTTATTTGATATGTAAATTCTAGGGTCCGGTACCATTGTGTTGTCCCTCCTAATGATCCTCTGCCCTTTGTTTTCCCTGAAGACACCTTGCATACCAGAGTTGTGATTAAAATGTCATCAGCTGAAAAGCAAAATTGTCTCTCGTCTCATAGACGTGGGCCCCCATACAATGCATTTTGTGTGGTCTCAATTATTTCATATTTCATATTATTCGTCTTATGTACCCACTTTCTTCCAGTGAGGATTTTCTGACCCTACTAAGGTTTTGCTTAGGGACGCAAGTTGTCTGCAGCAATGAACCATGTGCATTGTAGAAGATGAGTATCCCGGTTTCTGGGGGATGGTTTCATATATATATATATATATATATATATATATATATATATATATATATATATTCATATGTATGGAATGAAAGTGGACTAATATATATATATATACATATTCATATGTATGGAATGAAAGTGGACTAATATATATATATATAAGTCCACTTTCTTCCATTTTTCTTTTCAGAGATAGTATATTTTCGTAGGTTTTCAGCCTGGTTGACCTATCAAGGGGTGACAGGGCAGTGTTGAGATCTCCCACAATCATTGTTTTATTATTGATATATTTTTTAGATCTGTCAACAATTATATTAAATATTTTTCTTGTCCCTCATTTGGTGCGTATTTAAGAGTGTGATTTCTTCCCAATGTACATATTCCTTGGTTAATACGAAATGTCCACCTTTGCCCTTATCTATTTTTGAGTCTGATATTTGTGTCATCTGATATTACTATGGCCATTCCAACTTTTTTAAGTTTGTTGTTTGCTTGGATAATTTTCTTCCAGCCTTTGATTTTGAGTCTATGTTAGCTCTGACTTTCAGGTGTGTTTCTTGTAGGGAGCAGAAGGTTGGATTCAGCATTATGATCTATTTAGCCACTCTATGCCTCTTAACAAGTGTATTTAGTCCACTGATATTTAGAGAGATAATTGTCATGGAATTAGTGCCATATTTGTGTATAAGTTTTGTGTGTCTGTTTGTCTGTCCTGTCTTAAAGGAGACATTTCAGTTTTTCTTTTAAGGCTGGTTTTGATTCTGTAAAGATTTTGAGCTGTTGTTTATTCGTGAAACTATGTATACTTCCTTCTTACCTGAAAATGAGTCTGTCTTGGTGCAGTATTCTAGGCAAAACATTCATTTTATTAAGTTTTGTCACTATATCTCACCACTGCCTTCTGACTTTGATGGTTTTTTGGTGATAGTCTACTGTAAATCTTAAGAATATTTCTTTGAATGTAATTTCTTTTTTGATCTTGCTGCTTTTAGTATTCTATCCCTATCTGTGTGAATTGTGAATTGGAGGAATTCATTGTGAATTGGAGGAATCTTGGGGTGCTTTTCTTTGGGTCTCTTCTTGCTGGTAATCTTCCAGCATGTAGAATTTGCTTGCATGCAGTATTTAGATCTGGAAATTTCTCTGCAATGATGTCCTTGACTGTTGATTCTTTCTGGGGAGTTTCTTCATGGTTTTCTGGGACTTTAATGAATCTTATGTTGTTTCTATTGAGTTTATCAAAGAATTCTATTTTCATCTGTTCACATTCGTTGAGTATATTTTCCCACTGTCTGATCATTTGCTTTAAGGCTCTTTTCCAATCTCTTTTGTTTTATGGAGTTGTTATGCATGTCATATTCCAGTTCACTGGTTCTGTCCTCACCTGCTCTTCCTCTGTTGGAGAGGTTTTCCATTGAATTTTGTATTTCATCTCCTGAATTATTCAGACCTGTTATTTCAGTTTGAAGTTTTCTTATTTTTATCTTTGTGGACTGTTCAACTCGATCTGTGCTTTCTTTTAGTTCTGTGGCATCTTTCATATTTCTATTCTAAACTCTTTCTCTGAGAGTCTATTTTGGGTACTTTTTGGGTCATCAGAGCTTCCCTCTTCATTCTCTTTGCATGGAGTTGGCCTGCGTTGTTTCCCCATGGTCTCATTTGTAGTGTATTTTTCCTAGTTATAGTGGTCGATTTCTTTGTCTAGGAGACGTGCACAGCTGCAAAGTGGAGCAGCCACGCTTTTTTGGCACCACCTTTGTAGGTGGTGGGAGCCTACCTGAATGGGATTCAGTTCTCTGGTATCTTCCTCAGCATTCTCATGCAGAAGATCCGGAAGCCAAAAAATCAACATGATGATTATTTAAAATTCAAAGATCTGTTACTGTAAGTACTGAAATAACAGTAAACTAAGAATTATCCTCAACTGTAATATGACACCCAGCTCTTAATCCAAAATAAAGGCATTCTCCCAATTTTCACTTTCTTTTTCACCAAGCCCTTTGATTCGTAAAAGACCACATGGATGACTCTACTCTGCCCTGCCCTGGTAGATTTTGTTCTGGGTGAATATACATAGTGCAGTTTGGCTTTGGTGGCTCAGGTGGAGATACCAGGAGGCAAGAGAAACAATTCCACCATCCTTTCCTGGCTTGATTTATTAATCAACTGTGGCTACACTTCCTGCATCAAACCCGTTCACCTGGGGTGGGAACATGGCATATGACATGATTTCAAAACATGGGCGATTTATTTTACAATCAACAACAACAAAAAAGTTTTTGTGTTTTTATTAGCAGATGATAAACTGGTTAAAGAGAACAGTGAGGCCTCTTGCCTGCTTGTGTCAATGAAGGCTTTGGGAACACAATCACATCAATATCTTAACATATTTCCAATGACTGCAATGGCAAAATGTAGTGTCAGCAAAGATTATATAGCTCATATATCTCATACATGCTCTTTATAGGAATAGTCTCTGCTTTATATGAAGAGGCCAACATTGTTGCATATCTAGTAGCAAACAAAAGAACATTCCACAATACTGGCCATATAAAACCAGACCTCAAATGCTTAGGAAATACACGTTCTTACTTCTCATACAACCGACCAGGGTTGATCCCCTGCATCCCATATTGCCCCTAAAGTAACACAAGATGTGATAACTGAGCCCAAAGACAGGAATGTATGAATAAGCCCTAAGAACTGTCATGTGTAGCTCAAAAACAAAAAAAAAAGAGTAAAAGAAATATACCTTCTCACAAAAGAATTGATCACTCAGTTACAATTACTACTAAAATAAACTATTACTACTAAAATATGCTAATTAATAAGATAAAATAACAGTCTAATTTCCATTTTCTCAATTGGATGATCATATAGAAATACATTTTTAAGTATCAAAATGGGACCTGTGAAAATAGTTAAATTCTGGCTTCTCTTCATGAGCATATATACTTTCTGTGAGAATTATCTTTTTTTCTTGTTTGGGGGTCATACCTGGCAGTTCAGGGCTAAATTCTGGCTCTGTACTTTGGGATCACTCCTGATGGAACTCTAGGGACCATATTCAATTCTGGGGATCGAATTCAGGCAGATACCCAACCTACTATGCTTTCTCTCTGGTCCCAAATGTTATCTTTTTCTCAGAAATTGTTCATTGCTGTTACTAGTACTTGCTGACATGGGAGATATAGTTTATGTCTACAGTTTTAATATTTTTTATTTCTTCAATATATAATGTGCAATGACTCTAAATTGTGACAACCATACCTAAACTAGTGCTTCTTGCTTCCATCTGCACATTAAAAGCATTTTCAGTGTTTCAAAAGTGACAAAGTCCCAGTACCACTCCAAAGTAATAAAATAAAAACTATTGGGGTGGGACCAAAGCATCTGTAAAAGCTCCCCAAGTGACTCTAATGTAGAGTTTGAGTGGAGAACTATAGACCAACATAGAACTAATCTGTATTTATGAAGTGCATTTCAGGAGTTCCAACATAACCTTTCATATTTTCCACAAAGGGGAAAACAAAATTAAGTTTGGAAACTGACAGAATCGATCTCCAGTTCTCCCAATGGCAACCTGGCTACCTTTATGCACTAATTTGAAGACAACAAACACTAAAGAAAAGAATTTGGATCATTATTAATTAGGTGTAAAGATGAAAAAATATTTGTGTAAAAAATAGCACTCCTGGAAAACAGTTGATGACATGATTGTGAGATTCCGTACAATATTTTTGAACACTAAAAAAATAAACCTAACTTTGAGATGTGACTTTTGTTCCATTTGTCCTGAGCCACAGATACAATGTGGCCCCAACTTGGCTGTTCGTCTTCCTTGTCCAACGGCACTGCTTACTTTATATGAGCATTTCAGTAAGTTCTCATATAACTCCCCAGCTTTTGTTTAAGCTGTGGTTGTAGGAATAGGGACTTATCTTCCTTGAGTCAAGAGTTCTCAAAATAACTTGTGCCACTGATACCTTTTCTTACCTTTGAACTTCAGTGCTTCCCTTCCATGGCTTCTCAAAATATTTATTTATCCTGTTCTCATTAACATTCACTTGGAGGCTCAAGTTTCAGCCAGCCTCCAGGATTCCCTGCCATTTCCCCTGGTTCTTTCCCTCCCAACTCATTTTAAAGTGTTTACCATATTTCAAAAGTGAAAGTTTTCTATAGAATTTTTAGAGTTTGGCTTATCTCTCTATATTTTTATTTATGAGACAAGTTATTTCCATCACATGTATAGAAAGTATCTCTTTCACATTTTCTCTAAGCGAGTTCCATGCTCATCTTCAATCTATAGGAATCTGCCTTGTGATTGATAGCAACATCTCGGCAAGAAACATCTTAATTGCTTTCAATTAATTGCATTCATTTTTCATAAAATACAAAATGGGTTTTTAACCTTACTAGTGAATAAAACTGTTAGCACACAGGTGAAGTGTTACTTGCTTTGTTCAGTTAACACTTTGAGTGACAGCCTGAAACAGGAGTGCTGTCATGTTTAGGTATGTCTCAGATATTTGGCTTCTTCACCACTATACAATCCCTCATTTTACAAATGTCTCAATAGCTGCTTTGAGAAGTTTCATTCTTAGGGACTGAACATTTTTTCTAAAGTTGAGTTAAATTTATTGAATAATTTTAATAAATCAAAAATTATCTTTGCAATCTAATATAGGCAAATTTTAGATGACAGCCTTAGATAATGGCTCAATAATTGTTAAAGACATAATATTATCCACCTGTATGTTTACTAGCAGAAATTATATATACACAGAGAAGTTATTTCTTTATTGTATGTGTCTCTTCAGATGATATTAATTAATGATATCAGAACACTTAAACTAATGGTAGAGGAAACAATCTTAGAAATAGTGAATGATAATGGGTTTTTAGAATATTACACACAATAGGTTAGTTATGTACAGATAATAGTAACTTTATAATAAGTTTGCATGCTTTTTATTCAAACTATATAAAAAACATGATTCCTGATATAGAACAATTCTTAAAGTTATATCCTAAGTGTACAGCCAATGATCAGGAATGGAAACATATAGCCTTATGTATTTAGTGAGCTTGTATTGACTGAGCTTGTCCTACTTAAAACATAATCATACAGTGTGATGTGACTACATTTCTCATCTCATACTGGAAATAAACAAAAATACATTAAGTGTTATTCACTTGTGTTTCTCCAAAACTACTCCTTTATTATTATTTTTTGTTGTTGATTTTATGATCACTGGTGCATTTTATAATGTTCCTAACAAGGAATCAATATTAACTTCTAGGAGAAATGGCTTGCAACTCAACATCTGATTTGCAGAAACACAGTATGAAATTAATCAAAATTTATATTTCAGAGATTATTATCTTCATGGAAAATTTGGGGAAAATTCTGAAAAACATACTCCAATCATTACTCTCACTCTTTGGACACTCCCTCAAGAGCAGACAATTGAAGAGTCAATAGATTTCTATTGAATGCTCCATTGTAAAATAGAACATTTGAATAAAAGAGAAAATAAAAATTTTTATGAAAAAAAGAACTTTCCACATGACAACAAAGCTTTTCGTAGAATTTACTCCCGTGATACAGAGAAAAATAAGACAGCTTTGCTACATAACCATTATATTATGAGTTTCTGTCCTATATCTTCCACTATTTCACTCTACAATTTTGGCAGAAGAATGTTCCTAGGTTTCTCAGACAAATAGAAAATAAAATAAAGATAGGAAGTAAATTTAAATTGAAATATACCATAAAATTGAAATTAATAGGGCAAACACAGAACAAGCTAATTGAACACAAATTTTGTCTACAACATTATGAGATGTGTGACTTTTGGCAATAGCTTAATTTTTCTATGTATAATGGCAATGATATTGTAGTACCTATTTTAAAGTTTATTAAAAATAAAGGAGTTAATTTTTAAAAACACGGAATAGCGAGTTCCCCCGAGCCCCAGCCACTGGCAGACAGGTAAGGGACCCTCTTCTTCCCCCCGACACCCCTGCATGCATGCCCAAGTCCCCCTAGCCCCAGCCATGTGCAGACGGGTTAAGGAACCCTCTGCTTCCCCGGGTCAACCATGCATATGCACCTGAGTTCCCGGACCCCCAGCCACAGGCAGACGGGGTAGAAAAGTGACTATCCTCCCCTGCCCTCCACCCCCCCCCCGTGCACTCGTGCTCAGATTCCCTGGCACCGTTAGAATGGGCTGGAGGTTGTAGAAAGGAGTGGAATGTGGGACCACTTTTCTGACCTTTGGGTACCCTGAAGCAGCACCAGAAAGTGGACCTGGGACTTCCAGGGGTAGAGAAAAGCTGTCAGGTTGAGGCCCAGAGGGGGCATAGCTCTGCTGACTTCCAGGTAGGGGAGGGGGACAACAGAGCCAGGCTCAACAGTGCCCTCCACCATTGTGGCCAGGAGCAGAACTGCACCGGCAGGCAGGAATTGGGAGGGAGCAATTGACCAGGTTCCACTGGAGGAAGTGGGAGGGCTGACTTCCAGGTAGGGGAGAGGGGTTAGGGAACTCGGCTCAACAGCTGGCAGTAAGAGGGGAGAGCAACTGACCAGACTTCATAGAAGGGACATGAGTGGCCAAACCTCAGTGAGCTCACCAAACAGCTCCACCCAGAGCTGCAATTCAGAGAAGGGACCCAGCCCCACACCACAGGGGGGAAAAGCGGGCTGAAATAAGAAGGCACTGCACTTCAAGTCACACCAATAAATGCAAAGCAATATGGGTAAACTAAGGAGGACCCTAACATCTGGCGATATGGAGAGAAACCCTAGCAAGTTTCCAAGACCACCAAAACACACAGATCCAATAGAAGATTTAAAAGCAGCAATGAGAAAGGAAATGCAAACCATGGTAAAAGAAATAAAAGAATCGCTATCCACTTATTACAAGAAATCCATGGATGAACAAATCAGCCAACTTAAAGAAGACCTGTTACAGAACATGAGAAAATCCATACAAAGAAAATTAAAGGAAATAGAAGACACCATACAAAGCCATATAAGCAGAATCGCACAGTTGGGGAAGCACTTAGAAGAACTCGAAAAAAAACTGCAAACAAAAAACAACCAAGAAACCAACAAGAAAATAAAAGGCAAAGCAATGGAAGAAAAAGTCCAGTATATAATAAAAACAGACAAAAGAAATAACCTAAGAATTGTAGGTACACCAGAAGGGGAGCAAATAGGGAAAGTAGAACAAGTATTCAGGGAAATAATAGTGGAAAATTCCACCCCCCCTTGGAAAGAGGCTTTGATGCAAAGCCAAGAAATTAAAAGAGTCCCTAACAAAATAGACCTAATAAATGGACACCAAGACATATAGTGATCCAAATAAAAAAAGAGAAAGTTGAACTACTTAAAGCAAGAAGGGAAAAAACCTCAAGTACAAAAGGAAGGACATAAGAATAAAACCAGATCTCCCGTTTGAAACAATTCAAGCAAGAAGACAGTGGAATAACATATTTAAATGACAAAATGAAAGAAATTTCCAACCTAGAGTCCAATACCCAGCAAAACTCTCATTCATATGGGAGGGTAAAATAAAAACATTCTCAAACAAAAATGAACTTTCATTATTCATGCAAACAAAATAAATTCTAAATTACCTACTCAGAGACTAATTACACAATCCAAATCCCCAATTGTAACAACAACCACCATACACAACACAACTGCACAACAGCCCTCTCTGTCAATAATCTCCCTAAATATTAATGGACTAACCTCTCCCATTAAAAGACATGGATTAGAAAACAAACCGTATTTCTGCTGCCTGCAAGAAACACACAGGACAGGCACAGGCTTAGAACAAAAAGATAGAAATCAATTTTTCAGGCCAATGGAAAACAAAAAGAGCAGAGACGGTCATCCTTATATCAGAACAAATTACATTTAACCTCAAGAAAGTGATCAGAGACAAAGAAGGTCACTACTTACTGATCAGGGGAACACTAGATTAAGAAGTACTAATCCTGATCAATATTTATGCTTCTAATATAGAGTCAGCAAAATATGTGAGGCAATTGCTAGCAAACCTGGAAAAACACATGAAGGAAGATCTTAATACTCTACTATCACCACTGGACAAATCCACCAGACAGAGAAATAGGAAAGAAATAAGAGCCCTAAATGAAAAATTAGAAGATCTAAGGCTAATAGACTTATATATATGGTCCTCCACCCCCAGAAAACAGAATACACATTCTTCTCAAGCACACATGGAACCTTCTCCAAAATAGATCATGTCCTGGGATATAAATCCAACTTGTACAAAACTACAAATATAAGGATCATTAGAAGCACACTATCATATCACTGTAAAACTGACAGTAAGAATAAGCAATGGAGAAAATCCAACACCTGGAGATTAAACAACATGCTGCTCACAATTCTGGATCATGAGGAAATCAAGGAAGAAATAAGAAGATTCATTGAGACAAACGATAAGGAAGAAACAACTTGTCAAAAATCTGTGGGACACAGCAAAAGCAGTAATTAGAAGCAAACTCATAGCAGTACAGTCGTATGTCAGAAAAGATGAAAATGACAAAATCAACAGTTTAAAGGATCAACTTAAGGAACTGAAACAACAGCAGCAAAGAAATCCAACCACAACCAGAAGCCAAGAAATAATAAAAACCAGAGCAGAAATAAACAAGAAACTAAGAAAACAATATAAAAATCAATGAGACAAGGAGTTCTTCAAAAAAAATTAACAAGATAGACAAACCACTGGCAAGACTCACCAAAAAAAGAGGAAAAACACCTAAATTAGTAGGATCACAAATGAAAGGTGAGAGATTACAAAGAATACCGAGAGATACAGCATATCATGAGGTCATATTATTAACAACTATACTCTGTTAGGCTAGAGAACCCAGTAGAGAATCAACAGATTTCTGCAAAAATACCATCTTCTGAGACTGGAAAAGGAAGATCTATAAAGCGTAAACAGGCCAATCATTTCAGAGGAAATTTAAGCTGTAATTAAGAAACTCCTTAAGAACAGAATTCCAGGTCCAGGCTTTAGATGTGAATTCTATAAAACATGCCAATATGACTTACTACCATTGAAACACAGGCTCTTCCAAACCATTGAAAAGACAGTAATTCTCCCCAACTCCTTTTATAAGGCTAATATCACACTCATTCCCAAAGATGTCAAGAAGGAAAATTACACATTTAATGCAATCCCTATCCAAATTCAGACATCATTCTTTAAAGACTTAGAACAATCAATCATGAAATTCATATGTAACCGCAAAAGACCCAGGATAGCCAAACAGATACTGAAAAACAAGAAGCTGGGTGGCATCTCTTTACCCAACCTGAAGCTATACTATAAATCCATAGTGATCAAAACAGCATGGTACTGGAACAAAGACAGAACCTCAGACCAGTGGGTTAGAACAGAACTTCCAGACATAAATTCCCAAGTATAGTCAACTAATATTTGAAAATAGAGCCAGAACTTGAAATGGAACAAAGGAAGTCTCTTCAAGAAATGGTGCTGGTGCAACTGGAAAACCACCTGTAAGAAATTGAAAATTGATCCATACCTCAATCCTAATACAAAAGTCAAGTCAAAATGGATTAAATACCTTGAAATTAGACCAGAATTTATAAAGTTTATTGAGGAAAAAATAGGCAGAACACTCAAAAATCTATATATCAAAAAAGTAAAAAAAATCCATGCCTGCCCAGTGGTTCCTGGCTGTAAGAAACTGTGAATGTTGCCTATGCATGTTTTTCCACTTTCCTGTCTTCTGAACCTCTTCGGAGTGGGCCAAAAAGGGCCCAGAAAAATAGCTCTCCCAAAGACTCATCCAAGGGCCGGAACACCAAGGAACTGTGTCAGACCATGAAAACCGGCTACCCGCAGTATTCTGTAGAAAGGCAGATTTCCTGTTTCTGACGTCAGGCTGGGAAAATCCGTGACTGCCAGTGGTTCCCGAGTGTGAAAAACTGTGAGTGTTGCCTGTGCGTGTTTTTCTACTGTCCTATCTCCTGAAAATCTTGGGAGTGGGCCAAAAAGGGCCCAGAAAAATAGCTCTCCCATAGGCTCCAGAAGAGCACTGCCACTCCGCTCTGCTTCAAGGCCGTATGCTATTTCTAACCAATGAACCCCACAACAACAGGCAGAAAAAAATCACACTACAAGCGTGACAATGGGGAAACCTTGCAGGCAAACACTATGCACAGAGAATGAAGACGATAGCTCGGATGACCTAAAAAATTCCAAACATCTGATTACCTCTTGGATTAGGAGTTTAGATAGAAATATAGAAGATGTTTGTAGAACTCAAAGAAAACATAGATTGATATGAAAAGAACACGAAGACAGAAATCAGAAAACTCCAAACTGAAATAACAGTTCTGAAAAACACAGTAGCTCCACTGAAAAACTCAGTGGATGACCTTGCCAACAGGGTAACAGCAGCTGAGGACAGAATTGGCATGCTGGAAGAAGAGATGCAGTAAAACTCAACACAGAAGAAGAAATTGGAAAAGAGCATTAAGACAAATGATCAGGCAATGGAAAAAATACTCAAGGAATATGAACAAATAAAAATAGAAGTCTTTGATAAACTCAACAGAAACAACATAAGAATCATAGGAATCCCAGAGGCCCAGGTAGGAGATCTCCAGGAAGAGTAGTTAAAGACTACATGCAATCAAATACTGCATACCCGAAGAGTACCAGCTAAAAGAGACCCAAAGAAAAACACCCCAAGACAAATCCTCATTACAATGACAAATCCCAGAGATAGAGATAGAATACTGAAAGCAGCAAGGTCAAAAAGGGATATTACATTCAAAGGAGCATTCCTAAGACTTACAGCAGACATGTCACAAGAAAATCTCAAGGCCAGAAGACAGTGGTGGAATATTGTGACAAGACTGAATGAAATGGGTGCCTGACCGCGAATACTGCACCCAGCCAGACTCACATTCAGATCTGAAGGGAAGATACATAGTTTCATAGATAAACAACAGCTCAAAAACTTCACAGATGAAAAACCAGCCTTAAAGGAAAAACTGAAAGGTCTACTTTAAGATAAGAGAGACCAACAAACACAGCAAACTTATCTACAAAGATGACATGAAATCCTACGAAAATCATCTCCCTCAATGTCAATGGACTAAATTCACCAATTAAAAGACACAGAGTGGCAAAAGGGGTCAAAAAGATGAATCCAACCTTCTGCTGCCTACAAGAAACACACCTGAAGAGTCAGAACAAATATAGACTCAAAATCAAAGGCTGGAGGAAAATCATCCAATCAAACAACATCCTTAAAAAAAACTGGGGTGGCATAATAATATCTGATGACACCAACTTTATACTCAAAAAAGTGGTAAGGGACAAGGATGGACACTATGTACTAATCAAGGGATATGTTCAACAGGAAGAAATCACACTATTAAACATATATGCACCCAATGAGAGACCAGCAAATTATCTAATACAACTACTGACAAATCTGAAAGAATACATCAATAATAACACAATAATTGTGGGACACCTTAACACAGGCCTATCAACACTTGATAGGTCAACCAGACTGAAACCCAACAAACATACTAGCCCTGAAAGAGTAATGGAAGAAAGAGGACTAGTAGATATATATAGGACACTCCACCCCCCAAAAAAACTGGATACATATTCCTCTCCAATGTACGTGGGTCATTCTCCAGAATAGACTACATGCTGACACATAAAACATACCTCCATAAATTCAAGAGGACAGAAAACTTGCAGGCTACATTTGCTGATCACAAAGCTCTGAAATTAGATGTGAACTACAGAGGCACACAGAATAAAAACTTTAACAATTGGAAATTAAACAGTCTGCTACTGAACAACCATGGGTCCGACATGATGTCAAAGAGGAAGTCAAAACTTTCCTGGAAACAAATGATAATGAAGACACAAACTGCCAGAATCTATGGGTCACAGCAAAAGCGGTCCTGAGAGGAAAATTTATAGCTTTTCAGGCACACATCAGAAAGGAAGAAGGGGCATACCTAAATAATTAACGACGCAGCTCATAAAATTAGAAAATGACCAAAAAAAGGAACCAAAAATAGGGAGACAGAAGGAAATAACAAAGCTAAAAGCAGAAATCAATGAAGTGAAAAACCAAAAAACAATCCGAAAGATCAATGAAAGCAGAAGTGGGTTCTTTGAAAAAATAAACAAGATTGATAGACCATTGGCAAAACTCACAAAGAAAGAGAGAGAGAAAAATCTAATGACCCATATTAGAAATGAAAAGGGGAAGATCACATCAAATATTGCAGAGAGTCAAAGGGTAATCAGAGACTACTTTGAGAAACTTTATGCTACTAAACTTGAGAACCTAGAAGAAATGGATAAATTCTTGGACACTTATAACCTTCCACAAGTAAATAAGGAGGATGTAGCATATCTAAACATCCCCATCGCTACCGAGGAAATTAAAACTGTAATCAAACATCTGCAAAAGAAAAGAGCCCTGGCCCAGATGGATATACTAATTAATATTTTTCAAACATTTCAAGAGGAGCTACTACCAATCCTAGTCAGGCTCTTCCATGAAATTGAAAAAACGCGAACACTTCCAAACCACTTTTATGAAGCCAACATCACATTGATACCAAAACCAGAGAGAAATGCTGCCAAAAAGGAGAATCACAAACCAATATCCCTAATGAATGCAGATGCAATGATCTTCAACAAAATCCTGGCAAATAGGATCCAATGCATCATCAAGATCATACACTACGACCAATTAGGTTTCATCCCAGGAATTCAATGATGGTTTTACACCCATAAATCTATCAACATCATACACAACATCAACAACAAGAAAAATAAAAATCACGTGATCATATCAATAAACTCAGAGAACGTATTTGATAAGGTCCAACACCCATTCTTGCTAAAAACTCTCAGCAATATGGGAATGAAAGGAACCTTCCTCAATCTAGTTGAAGCATTCTACCACAAGCCAATGGCAAATATTATCCTCAATGCAGAAAAAAATAAAAGACTTTTCTCTAAATTCTGGTACAAGACAGGCTGTCCACTCTCACCACTCCTCTTCAACATAGTACTGGAAGTACCTGCTATAGTGATCAGGCAAGAAAAAGATATCAAGGGAATCCAGATAGGAAAGGAAGAAATCAAGCTCTCACTGTTTGCAGATGACATGATACTCTACTTAGAAAACCCTAAAGACTCTACCAAAAAGCTTCTAGAAACAATAAACTCATATAGCTAAGTAGCAGGCTACAAAATTAACACAGAGAAATCAATGGCCTTTTTATACACCAATAATGATAGGGAAGAGATGGAAGTCAAGAAGGCAATCCCATTTACAGTACTGCCACACAAACTCAAATATCTTGGAGTCAACTTGACAAAAGATGTGAAGGAACTATACAAATAAAACTATAAAACTCTTCTCCAAAAAATAAGAGAGGACACATGGAAATGGAAACACATACCCTGCTAATGGGTGGGCAGGATTAACATCATTAAAATGGCAATACTCCCCAAAGCATTGTACAGATTTAATATGATCCCTCTAAAGATACCGTGACGTTCTTCAAAGAAGTGGATCAAACACTTATGAAGTTCATCTTGAACAATAAACACCCTCGAGTTGCTAAAACACTCCTAGGGTAAAGAAAAATGGGAGGCATTACTTTCCCCAACTTTAAACTGTGTACAACAAAGCAATAGTTATCAAATCAGCATGGTATTGGAATAAAGACAGACCCTCAGATCAGTTGAATAGGCTTGAGTTCTCAGACAATGTTCACCATACATAGAATCACTTAATTTTTGACAAAGGAGCAAGAAATCCTAAGTGGATCAGGGAAAACCTCTTCAACAAATGGTGCTGGCAGAACTGGCTAGCCACTTGCAAAAAAAGTGAAATTAGACCCCCAGTTAACATCATGTATGAAGGTAAAATCTAAATGGATTAAAGACCTTGATATCAGACCTGATACCATAAGGTATATAGAACAGCACGTTGGTAAAGCACTCCATGACATTGAGACTAAAGGCATATTCAAGGAGGAAACTGCACTTTCCAAACAAGTGGAAGCTGAGATCAATAGATGAGAATACATTAAGCTGAGAAGCTTCTGCCCCTCAAAAGAAATAGTGCCCATTATACAAGAGCTTCCTACCGTGTGGGAGAAACTATTCACCCAATACAAATCAGATAAGTAGCTAATATTCAAAATATACAGGGCACTGACAGAACTTTACAAAAAAAATCTAATCCCATCAAAAATTGGGGAGAAGAAGTGAACAGACACTTTGATAAAAAAAGAAATACAAATGTTCAAAAGGCACATGAAAAATGCTCCTCATCACTAATCATCAGGGAGATGCAAATCAAAACAACGATGAGATACCAGCTCACACCACAGAGATTGGTGCACATCACAAAGAATGAGAACAATCAGTGCTGGGATATGGAGAGAAAGGAACTCTTATCCACTGCTGGTGGGAATGCCATCTAGTCCAACCTCTATGCAAAGCGATATGGAGATTCCTCCAAAATCTGAAAATTGAACTCCCATTCGACCCAGATATTCCGCTCCTAGGGATATATCCTAAGAACACAAGCATACAATACAAAAACCCCTTCCTCACACCTATATGTATTGCAGCACTATTCACAATAGCCAGGCTCTGGAAACAACAAGATACCCTTCAACAGACAAATGACTAAAGAAACTATGGTACATATACACAATGGAATATTATGCAGCTGTCAGGAGAGATGAAGTCATAAAATTTTCCTATACATGGATGTACGTGGAATCTATCATGCTGAGTGAAATAAGTCAGATGGAGAGAGACAGAATAGTCTCACTCATCTATGGGTTTTAAGAAAAATAAAAGTCATTTTTGCAACAATCCTCAGAGACAATGAGAGGAGGGCTGGAACTTCCAGCTCACTCCTTGAAGCTCACCACAAAGAGTGGTGAGTTTAGTCAGATAATATTAACTACACTGAGAACTACCATAACCTTGTAAATGAATGAGGGACCTGGAAAGCTTGTCTAGAGTACAGGCAGGTAAGGGGTGGGATGGACGGAGATTTGGGATATTGGTGGTGGGAATGTTGCTCTGGTGAAGTGGGGTGTTCTTTATATGTCTAAAACCTAATCACAGTAAGATTTGTAATCAAGATGTTTAAATAAAGAAAAAGGGTTTAAATAAAAAAGTCTTCGAGGATAAAGCCCCAATGGCAAGTACTTTAGCATCAAACATAAACAAATGGGACTACATCAAACTAAAAAGCTTCTGCATGGCAAAAGAAATCCAACTTAAAACAAGAAGACAGTTATCTGAATGGGAGAAAATATTTGCACTCCACACATCAGATAAAGGGCTTATACTAGAATATACAAAGCACTCAGAAAGCTAATTCCCCCAAAACCAAATAAAGCCATAGAAAAATGGGGAGATGAAATGAATAGACACTTCTCTGACGAAGTCTGAAAGATGGCCAACAAAGCCATAAAAACATGATCACTCTCACTCATCATTAGGGAAATCCAAAAATAAGACAATAATGGGGTACCACCTAACACCAGTGAGGATAGCTCACATAAAAAATAACGGGAACAATCTCTGTTGGCGGGTTGCATATTATAAGAAAGTAACTCTCATCCACTGCTGGTGGGAATGCCCCCTAGACCAACCTTTATGGAAAAGAGTATGAAGAGTGCTCAGTAAACTCAGAATTGAGCTGCAATTTGACCCAGCAATTGCTCTCCTAGTTATCTATCCCCAAGTCAGAAGGACATTTATCCCAAAGTATGTGTGCACCCCACTACTTATTGCAGTGCTCAGTATAATAGCCATGTCTTGGAACCAACCTCAATGTCCAACAACAGATGAGTGGATCATGAAGATGTGGTATCTATATGCAATGAAATACTACATGACAGTTAGAAATGATACAATCATAGACTTTGCATTAACGTGGATGGACCTAGAAAATATTATGTTAAATGAGGTAGGCCAGAAAATGAAACACAGGATGATAGCACTATTCTAAAGTACCTAGAATATACACCATATATACAACCAATTCTCCATGAACAAATAACAGGGTTAACAGGGTAGAAACTCCAAACACTGTAATAATCACCATATACTGGGAAATAGTGCCCACAACTAATGGAAGAGAAACAATACATAGCACGACTACACATTGTACCACAAAGAAACCAGCAACAGCAGAAACAGCAGCGTAGAGAGAACAGGTATGTAATCAGTCTTTTATTACAAAGGCCCATAATTATTTCTTAGGGATTTTATAGAGGACTGTAGGTAAAGATTAGGAAAGGAAATTACTGTCTTTAACCTTAGTATATATTAATATAACCTCTCAGTTTTACTGTCCATAGGGGTCTTGGATACAAAGGTGGACAATATAAGGTGGCATGTCGATGCTCAGTCACACGAAATACAATTCTCAGCTTGCATTATGAAAATGTCTTGATCAAATTCTTTAACATACCCATTACCTCTAGGTTACGACCTCTTTTAGGACCTGAAGCACGTGACTAGCCAGACCACAAACAGCAACTGCGATGTACAGACTTATACTACAGGGCCTAATCATCAAACATTTTCAAGCAAACTAACAATCCCTTGCTCTTTCTCCTCTCTTCTCACTACTTCATTTTTTCTCTCTCTTCTTTTCACCCTCTTCTTTTTCTACCCCTTCCTCCTCATTATCATCAATTCAATCCAAGTCAAATAAAAACCACACAGCTACCTCCTCTATAGGAAAGGAAAGCTGATATATAAGGTGATGCAGACAATACAATGCAAAGGGTAAACTACCTATATAGATAGAACTCACTAACACAATTGTTAGTACTCAAGATGCAAAACCTATATGTATCCAAAAGTTTCTTTACCATACATGTACTATATTTACCTATCTTTCTGTACTCAGTTTATCTCTTGCTCTCCCCACCTCTTTTCATTAATATATACCTAAGCTAACTTCTATATATTTATATGTGAACAAGAGCACACAGAAAAAGGAATCCTCCTTGAGAGCCAAATCTAAATTATAAACAACTCATAACTATAGCCTATATAGCCCCTCCCATATAATATCCCCTCTCCTCCCTTCAGAAATCCAACTATCCCTTCACTCCTCAATCCCATCCAGATTTCCCACCTTATTAAAACTATTTACCCTCAGTTCATAATCTATTAGGCATCAAGAACGACCTCCTACCCCAACAAACCAGTACCCAGCACCGAAGTGAAGAGACACCCACTCAAACACACACCTCGTTCAGGCAAGAAAATACAATCAATACCCCTACTGACCTATGCTGCTTGGCACTCCTTATCACCTCTCCCTAACGTGAACTGTGGCTTGATATCGGACTTACTTTCAAAAGGATCCCCACTGCAAAAACTCTACCCAAGACCTCCCTGCTGAAAATCTTTTCTCAATCTCAAGAAGGTCAAGTGTGTGATGAAAAGGCACCCTGGAGCCCACACCCCACAAGAAAACCTCAAAAGACAACGGGAAAGTATATCCTTTCATCATAAGTACAAGACCTATATGATGCTACCTCTTAACCTGTTTTTCCCCAAATGTAACAATCTCCTGCATCACTTTGTTCCTTTAATTACCTTTTATTAAATTTTTTTCTGGTTTTTTTTTTTTTGAGTTTGGGTCACACACGGCAGTGCTCAGGGGTTACTCCTGGCTCTATGCTCAGAAATTGCCACTGGCAGGCTCAGGGGACCATATGAGATGCCAGGATTTGAACCACCAACCTTCTGCATGAAAGGCAAATGCCTTACCACCATGCTGTCTCTCCGGCCCCACTTTTTTATTTAATTAAAAAAAATCATTATATATATATGTGAGTGTATATTTTTTTTAGATTTTTCTTGTCTCTGTTTTTTTTTCTTTCCATCCCCAAATCCACCAGCAATATAATGTAGCACCATTTCTTCCTGGAAAGGCATACTAAAAATGGGGAAATCTTATGTATAAAACGAGTTCTTAGCTACTAGGGATAAGAACTCATACTTTTTTTTACAAGACAGGGGCATCTCCCACCTTGAACATATGTCATGTGGACCCAACATAGACCCAAGGGAATTAGACACTGACAGTCAAGCCTTGACTCCTAGATCCCAGACACAGAAATTACACAGTTCTCCACAACAGCTCCAGGAACCAAATCCCCTCTGGGACACCCTTATCACTGCTCTGACACCAACATGTGCCAGTTCTAAAATGATATCCTGACAACGAGGAAACGGGAACAACTTGATCTAAGAGCAGGTTGCCCTACCTCACCAGCCAACGATAAGACAAACTCAGAAGACATGGCTCCCCTTGATCTGTGCAAAAGCCAATATCGATATCAGCAGATGACTGGTTGTTACAACCATGACTGGACAGTATGCATCCTGGGACCAATTAAAAAAGCTCTAGCCTAGATTTTGGTCTACAATCTCTAATTCCAGAGGTCTGGAACCACAACTGAACAGATCTTCTGGAAACATAATGAAAGACTCTATCCCAGGTTCCACCCTAGGAACAGCGCAATGACCAAGACCACCAACTATAGAAGAAGGTTTAAAATGACACTGAAGGAACAGAACTGCTAGAACCACAATGAAGGACATCATCATAAGCTCCATTCCTTGACGTGCGCAGACACCAAGATCTCTAGATACAGAGGTCGGATTTTACCACCCATGACGAAGCAGAAGACTTCCATACACCACAAAAGCACCGAGGAGGGAGTAAATGAACATGCAAGGAGTCTACAGTTAATCCCATGACAGTGTACTTCAAGGGTGAAGAAACCCTGTATCTCCTAGGCCAAGGGAATTTCCTCTCTAATGCCCCCAATATTTACTGTGCCTATGCAGGAAAAAAAGAAGAAAATAACCTTTTTATCTATTTATCTAATTTTTTTTTGGTTTTTGACTTCTTTGTGTTAGTGAAGATATTGAAGTAGATGTCACCAATTTTATTTTACTTTATCTTTCTCTTTCTTTTTGCCCTTTTTGGTTTTATTTCAGGACCAAGACTATTGAGTGGTGCTTGCATTTATTGCTGTATTGCTCACTGGATATTTTGTTTGATATTTCTTTTTGTATTGTTGTATTTCAATTTCATTTTTTCTGTCCTCTCTCAAACTGAGGATGGAAACCTCTAGAAGGACACTGCTCATTTTCAGCTTATTTTCTTTTTACTCCATTTTATTGCTTTTCTTTCCTTCAAGCAAAACCATATAACTTGAACTAACTAGTTCCACCTCTCAAATAGAGGAGAAAATAAGGGAGGGTACCAAGACCAAACAGAAATATGATCACTAAGTAGTAAGCTAGACACAGAGGGGACCACTTACTCTAGCAGCCCGGGGGGTGAGGGTGGATGATATGGGATGCAAGATGGGAACGGGGGTGGAGGGAGGACAAATTTGGTGATGGGAACTCTCCTGATTCAATGTTAATATGTACCTAAATACTACTGTGAATGATATGTAAGCCAATATGGTCAAAATAAAAAATCATATATATTTAAAAAGCATAAAATAAGTGCCGAAAATAGTGTAAAAATCCATTTAAAAATGTAATTTGGGGCTACAACAGTCAAAATTGGAATGAAACATGAGTAAAGAAGATAACCCTGAAGACTCACCCAGTAACAACCATTTAAGTAGTCTATCTGCTAAGGAATTCCATCATGAAATGATGTAGAGGGGCCGGTGAGGTGGCACTAGAGGTAAGGTGTCTGCCTTGCAAGTGCTAGCCAAGGAAGGACTGAGGTTCAATCCCCTGGCATCCCAAATGGTCCCCCCAAGCCAGGGGCAATTTCTGAGTGCTTAGCCAGTAGTAACCCCTGAGCATCAAACAGGTGTGCCCCCCAAAAAACAAAACAAAACAAAACAAAACAAAAAACACAGGAAATTATGTAGATATTCAAGGACCTCAAAAAAAAAACAATGAAGTGGAAACCAATAAAACACAAAAGAATGTAAGAATAGAAAAATAAAACATCTAACACAGTGAAAGAAGTGAGAAATTGGTAGGTAAACAAAAACTCACTGGAAGACTCACCAGCGAAGTAACAGCTAAAAGAATAAAATCAATGAGTTTCACAGTCGAGAACAATAAATGCCCACAACTAGCTAAAGCAACCCTAAGGAAAAAGAAGATAGGAGTCATCATTTTCCCAATTTTAAATTGTACTACAAAGCAATAGTCATTAAAACAGAATCATATTGAAATAAAGAATCTCAGATCAGTGAAATAGACTAGAATATTCAGAGAATGTTTTTCAGACATACAATCAATTAATCTTTGATAAAGGGGTAAGAAATGCAAAATGGAGCAAAAAAGCCTCTTCAACAAGAGGTATTGGGACAACTGGTAAGTCATATGCCGAAAAGGGAACTCAGAACTCTAACACCATCAACAAAGGTCAAATCCAAATGGATTAAAAACCTTGATATCAAACCAAAATCATAAAGTATATAAAAAAGCACATAGCTAAAACACTCAATGACATTGAGTCTATAAAACTCTTCAGAACGGAAATAGCATTCTCCAAAAACGTCAAAGCAGAGATAAACAGATGAGACTATATTAAACTGAGAAGTTTCTGCAACTCAAAGGAAATAGTAATAGGATACTGAGGCTACCCATAAAATGAGAGGAACTACTCATCCATTACCCATTCAATAAGGGGTTAATATATAAGATATTTAAGGTAATGTTTTCTTTTTTTTTTTTTTTTTTTTTTCTCATTTAAAAAATTTTTTTTATTTTAAAATCTTTAAGCACCACAATAACAAGCATGATTGTAGTTGGGTTTCAGTCATAAACAGAACTATCCCTTTCACCAATGCAAAATTCCCACCACCAATTCCCCCAATCTCCCTCAACTCCCCACCTCTGCCTGTATTTGAGACAGGCATTCTGCTTCTCTCATTCGTTACCTTTTTTTTTTATTATTTTAATTTTTTTTTTATTTAAACACCTTGATTACATACATGATTGTGTTTGGGTTTCAGTCATAAAAGGAACACCACCCATCACCAGTGCAACATTCCCATCACCCAAGTCCCAAATCACCCTCCTCCCCACCCAACCCCCGCCTGTACCCTAAACAGGCTCTACATTTCCCTCATACATTCTCAATATTAGGACAGTTCAAAATGTAGTTATTTCTCTAACTAAACTCATCACTCTTTGTGGTGAGCTTCCTGAGGTGAGCTGGAACTTCCAGCTCTTTTCTCTTTTGTGTCTGAAAATTATTATTACAAGGGTGTCTTTCATTTTTCTTAAAACCCATAGATGAGTGAGACCATTCTGCGTTTTTCTCTCTCTCTCTGACTTATTTCACTCAGCATAATAGATTCCATGTACATCCATGTATAGGAAAATTTCATGACTTCATCTCTCCTGACAGCTGCATAATATTCCATTGTGTATATGTACCACAGTTTCTTTAGCCATTCATCTGTTGAAGGGCATCTTGGTTGTTTCCAGAGTCTTGCTATGGTAAATAGAGCTGCAATGAATATAGGTGTAAGGAAGGGGTTTTTGTATTGTATTTTTGTGTTCCTAGGGTATATTCCTAGGAGTGGTATAGCTGGATCGTATGGGAGCTCGATTTCCAGTTTTTGGAGGAATCTCCATATCGCTTTCCATAAAGGTTGAACTAGACAGCATTCCCACCAGCAGTGGATAAGAGTTCCTTTCTCTCCACATCCCCGCCAACACTGTTTATTCTCATTCTTTGTGATGTGTGCCATTCTCTGGGGTGTGAGGTGGTATCTCATCGTTGTTTTGATTTGCATCTCCCTGATGATTAGTGATGTGGAACATTTTTTCATGTGTCTTTTGGCCATGCGTATTTCTTCTTTGTCAAAGTGTCTGTTCATTTCTTCTCCCCATTTTTTGATGGGGTTAGATGTTTTTTTCTTGTAAAGTTCTGTCAGTGCCTTGTATATTTTGGAGATTAGCCCCTTATCTGATGGGTATTGGGTGAATAGTTTCTCCCACTCAGTGGGTGGCTCTTGTATCCTGGGCACTATTTCCTTTGAGGTGCAGAAGCTTCTCAGCTTAATATATTCCCATCTGTTAATCTCTGCTTTCACTTGCTTGGAGAGTGCAGTTTCCTCCTTGAAGATGCCTGTAATGTCCTGGAGTGTTTTGCCTATGTGCTGTTCTATATATCTTATGGTTTTGGGGCTGATATCGAGGTCTTTAATCCATTTGGATTTTACCTTTGTACATGATGTTAGCTGGGGGTCTAAGTTTAATTTTTTGCAAGTGGCTATCCAATTGTGCCAACACCACTTGTTGAAGAGGCTTTCCCTGCTCCATTTAGGATTTCCTGCTCCTTTATCAAAAATTAGATGGTTGTACGTCTGGGGAACATTTTCTGAGTATTCAAGCCTATTCCACTGATCTGAGGACCTATCCTTATTCCAATACCATGCTGTTTTGATAACTGTTGCTTTGTAGTACAGTTTAAAGTTGGGAAAAGTAATTCCTCCCATATTCTTTTTCCCAATGATTGCTTTAGCTATTCGAGGGTGTTTATTGTTCCAAATGAATTTCAAAAGTGTCTGATCCACTTCTTTGAAGAATGTCATGGGTATCTTTAGAGGGATGGCATTAAATCTGTATAATGCCTTGGGGAGTATTGACATTTTGATGATGTTAATCCTGCCAATCCATGAGCAGGGTATGTGTTTCCATTTCCGTGTGTCCTCTCTTATTTCTTGGAGCAGAGTTTTATAGTTTTCTTTGTATAGGTCCTTCACATATTTAGTCAAGTTGATTCCAAGATATTTGAGTTTGTGTGGTACTATTGTGAATGGGGTTGTTTTCTTAATGTCCATTTCTTCTTTATTACTGTTGGTGTATAGAAAGGCCATTGATTTTTGTGTGTTAATTTTGTAGCCTGCCACCTTGCTATATGAGTCTATTGTTTCTAGAAGCTTTTTGATAGAGTCTTTAGGGTTTTCTAAGTAGAGTATCATGTCATCTGCAAACAGTGAGAGCTTGACTTCTTCCTTTCCTATCTGGATTCCCTTGATATCCTTTTCTTGCCTAATCGCTATAGCAAGTACTTCCAGTGCTATGTTGAATAGGAGTGGTGAGAGAGGACAGCCTTGTCTTGTGCCAGAATTTAGAGGGAAGGCTTTCAGTTTTTCTCCATTGAGGATAATATTTGCCACTGGCTTGTGGTAGATGGCCTTCACTATATTGAGAAAGGTTCCCTCCATTCCCATCTTGCTGAGAGTTTTGATCAAGAATGGGTGTTGGACCTTATCAAATGCTTTCTCTGCATCTATTGATATGATCATGTGGTTTTTATTTTTCTTGTTATTGATGTTGTGTATTATGTTGATAGATTTACGGATGTTAAACCAGCCTTGCATTCCTGGGATGAAACCTACTTGATCGTAGTGGATGATCTTCTTAATGAGGCATTGAATCCTATTTGCCAGGATTTTGTTGAGGATCTTTGCATCTGCATTCATCAGTGATATTGGTCTGTAATTTTCTTTTTTGGTAGCGTCTCTGTCTGGTTTAGGTATCAAGGTGATGTTGGCTTCATAAAAGCTATTTGGAAGTGTTTCTGTTTGTTCAATTTCATGAAAGAGTCTTGCCAAGATTGGCAGTAGTTCCTCTTGGAAAGTTTGATAGAATTCATTAGTGAATCCATCTGGACCTGGGCTTTTGTTTTTCGGCAGACATTTGATTACTGTTTTAATTTCATCAATGGTGATGGGGGTGTTTAGATATGCTACATCCTCTTCCTTCAACCGTGGAAGATTATAAGAGTCCAAGAATTTATCCATTTCTTCCAGGTTCTCATTTTTAGTGGCGTAGAGTTTTTCAAAGTAGTTTCTGATTACCCTTTGAATCTCTGTCATATCAGTAGTGATCTCTCCTTTTTCATTCCTGATACGAGTTATCAAGTTTCTCTCTCTCTCTTTCTTTGTTAGGTTTGCCAGTGGTCTATCAATCTTGTTTATTTTTTCAAAGAACCAACTTCTGCTTTCGTTGATCTTTCGGATTGTTTTTTGAGTTTCCACTTCGTTGATTTCTGCTCTCAGCTTTGTTATTTCCTTCTGTCTTCCTGTTCTTGGGTCCTTTTGTTGAGCATTTTCTAGTTCTATTAGCTGTGTCATTAAGCTACTCAGGTAAGCTCCTTCTTCCTTCCTGATGTGTGCTTGCAAAGCTATAAATTTTCCTCTCAGTACTGCTTTTGCTGTGTCCCATAAGTTCTGAGAGTTTGTGTCTTTATTGTCATTTGTTTCCAGGAACCTTTTTATTTCCTCCTTGATTTCATCTCGGACCCACTGGTTATTGAGCATGAGGCTGTTTAACTTCCAGGTGTTAAAGTGTTTCTTCTGAGTCCCTTTGGAGTTCACAAATAATTTCAGAGCCTTGTGGTCAGCGAAGGTAGTCTGCAAAATTTCTATCCTCTTGATCTTATGGAGGTATGTTTTATGTGCCAGCATGTAGTCTATCCTGGAGAATGTCCCATGTACATTGGAGAAGAATGTGTATCCAGGTTTCTGGGGATGGAGTGTCCTATATATATCCACTAGGCCTCTTTCTTCCATTTCTCTCCTCAGGTCTAGTATATTCTTGTTGGGTTTCAGTCTGGTTGACCTGTCCAGTGTTGACAAAGCCGTGTTTAGGTCCCCCACAATTATTGTTTTGTTGTTGATATTATTTTTCAGATTTGTCAGCAGTTGTATTAAATATTTTGCTGGCCCCTCATTCGGTGCATATATGTTTAGGAGAGTGAATTCTTCCTGCTCTACGTACCCCTTGATTAATATAAAATGTCCGTCTTTGTCCCTTACAACCTTCCTGAGTATAAAGTTTGCATTATCTGATATTAGTATGGCCACTCCAGCTTTTTTATGGGTGTTGTTTGCTTGGATAACTTTTCTCCAGCCTTTTATTTTGAGTCTATGTTTGTTCTGACTATTCAGGTGCGTTTCTTGTAGGCAGCAGAAGGTTGGATTGAGTTTTTTGATCCATTTAGCCACTCTGTGTCTCTTAACTGGTGCATTTAGTCCATTGACGTTGAGAGAAAGAATTGTCCTGGGATTTAACGCCATCTTTATTTCAAAATTTGGTGTGTCTTTTGGGTAGTCTTGTCTTAGATTAGGTCTTTCAGTTTTTCTCTTAAGACTGGTTTTGTGTCTGTGAAGTTTCTGAGCTGTTTTTTGTCTGTGAAACCATGTATTCTTCCATCAAACCGGAAAGTGAGTTTTGCTGGGTATAGTATTCTGGGTGAAGCATTCATTTCATTCAGTCTTGTCACAATATCCCACCACTGCTTTCTGGCATTGAGCGTTTCTGGTGACAGGTCTGCTGTAAATCTCAGGGAAGCTTGCTTGAACATGATTTCCCCTTTTGATCTTGCTGTTTTCAGAATTCTGTCTCTATCTGTGGGATTTGTCATTGTGACTAGGATGTGTCTTGGGGTGGTTTTTCTGGGGTCTCTTTTGGTTGGTACTCTTCGGGCATGCAGGATTTGATCACATATATTCTTTAGCTCTGGAAGTTTCTCTTTAATGATGTTCTTGACCATTGATTCTTCCTGGAAATTTTCTTCCTGGGTCTCTGGGACTCCAATGATTCTTAAGTTGTTTCTGTTGATCTTATCATAGACTTCTATTTTCGTCTGTTCCCATTCTTTGACTAATTTTTCCATTGTCTGCTCATTTGCTTTAAGTTTTTTGTCCAATCTCTCCTGCTGTATGGAATTGTTATGTATCTCATCTTCCACAGCACCAAGTCTATTCTCAGCTTCTGATACCCTGTCCCAGAGCTTATCCATTTTGTCATTCACTTCGTTTACTGAGTTTTTCAGGCCTGTTAGTTGACATGTTATTTCAGTTTGGAGTTTTGTCATTTCTGCCTTCATATTTTCTTGGTTCTTATTAGTGTTCTGTTCAACTCGATCCATGGTTTCTTGGAGTCTGTTGAGCACTTTCCATATTGCTAGTCTAAAGTCCTTATCTGAGAGGTTGATTAGTTGTTCAGTCATTATCTGGTCCTCAGAATTGTCATCTTCATTCTCTATGTCTGATGCTGGCCTGCGCTGTTTCCCCATTGTCACATTTGTATTGTGGGTTTTTCTACGTGTTGTAGTGGTATTCATTGTCTATATGATGTAGGCAGCACACTCCTCTGGCTCCTCCCTTTCTGGATGGGCTGACTTGCCTCTAAGGGAGGGGAGTCCTCCGTGGATGAAGCCTCACACTGGGTCAAATCTTAGGCCCGAGCATGTAACAGAGAAGACAGTCCAGAGAGAAATGTTTGCTTCTGTGATATAGCGCCGTTCTTAGTGTGATTTTTCCTTCTTGTTGCAATGGAGTTTTTTCCTTAGAAAGAGTGCACGGCCGCGTAGCGAAGCGGAGCGGCCGTGCTCCTCTGGAGCCTCTTTTTGCCCCACTCGCAAGAGTTTCACGCAAGAGGACAGTAGACAGACATAGACAGGTCACACTCACAGTCTTTCACAGCTGAGCCCCACTGGGCCGGTGTACTTTCGCGGATTTTCCCCGCCTGGTGTCACACACAGGGAGCCAGCTTTTGCAAAGGATAGCCGGTTTTTATGCTCTGAAGTCCCTCCCTGAAAATGGCGTCTGGGCGAGCGAGGTTTCTGGAGGCTCTTTTTGCCCCACTCGCAAGAGTTTCACGCAAGAGGACAGTAGACAGTCATAGACAGGTCACACTCACAGTATTTCACAGCTGAGCCCCACTGGGCCGGTGTACTTTCGCGGATTTTCCCCGCCTGGTGTCACACACAGGGAGCCAGCTTTTGCAAAGGATAGCCGGTTTTTATGCTCTGAAGTCCCTCCCTGAAAATGGCGTCTGGGCGAGCGAGGTTTCTGGAGGCTCTTTTTGCCCCACTCGCAAGAGTTTCACGCAAGAGGACAGTAGACAGTCATAGACAGGTCACACTCACAGTCTTTCACAGCTGAGCCCCACTGGGCCGGTGTACTTTCGCGGATTTTCCCCGCCTGGTGTCACACACAGGGAGCCAGCTTTTGCAAAGGATAGCCGGTTTTTATGCTCTGAAGTCCCTCCCTGAAAATGGCGTCTGGGCGAGCGAGGTTTCTGGAGCCTCTTTTTGCCCCACTCGCAAGAGTTTCACGCAAGAGGACAGTAGACAGACATAGACAGGTCACACTCACAGTCTTTCACAGCTGAGCCCCACTGGGCCGGTGTACTTTCGCGGATTTTCCCCGCCTGGTGTCACACACAGGGAGCCAGCTTTTGCAAAGGATAGCCGGTTTTTATGCTCTGAAGTCCCTCCCTGAAAATGGCGTCTGGGCGAGCGAGGTTTCTGGAGGCTCTTTTTGCCCCACTCGCAAGAGTTTCACGCAAGAGGACAGTAGACAGTCATAGACAGGTCACACTCACAGTCTTTCACAGCTGAGCCCCACTGGGCCGGTGTACTTTCGCGGATTTTCCCCGCCTGGTGTCACACACAGGGAGCCAGCTTTTGCAAAGGATAGCCGGTTTTTTATGCTCTGAAGTCCCTCCCTGAAAATGGCGTCTGGGCGAGCGAGGTTTCTGGAGGCTCTTTTTGCCCCACTCGCAAGAGTTTCACGCAAGAGGACAGTAGACAGTCATAGACAGGTCACACTCACAGTCTTTCACAGCTGAGCCCCACTGGGCCGGTGTACTTTCGCGGATTTTCCCCGCCTGGTGTCACACACAGGGAGCCAGCTTTTGCAAAGGATAGCCGGTTTTTATGCTCTGAAGTCCCTCCCTGAAAATGGCGTCTGGGCGAGCGAGGTTTCTGGAGCCTCTTTTTGCCCCACTCGCAAGAGTTTCACGCAAGAGGACAGTAGACAGACATAGACAGGTCACACTCACAGTCTTTCACAGCTGAGCCCCACTGGGCCGGTGTACTTTCGCGGATTTTCCCCGCCTGGTGTCACACACAGGGAGCCAGCTTTTGCAAAGGATAGCCGGTTTTTATGCTCTGAAGTCCCTCCCTGAAAATGGCGTCTGGGCGAGCGAGGTTTCTGGAGGCTCTTTTTGCCCCACTCGCAAGAGTTTCACGCAAGAGGACAGTAGACAGTCATAGACAGGTCACACTCACAGTCTTTCACAGCTGAGCCCCACTGGGCCGGTGTACTTTCGCGGATTTTCCCCACCTGGTGTCACACACAGGGAGCCAGCTTTTGCAAAGGATAGCCGGTTTTTATGCTCTGAAGTCCCTCCCTGAAAATGGCGTCTGGGCGAGCGAGGTTTCTGGAGGCTCTTTTTGCCCCACTCGCAAGAGTTTCACGCAAGAGGACAGTAGACAGACATAGACAGGTCACACTCACAGTCTTTCACAGCTGAGCCCCACTGGGCCGGTGTACTTTCGCGGATTTTCCCCGCCTGGTGTCACACACAGGGAGCCAGCTTTTGCAAAGGATAGCCGGTTTTTAAGGTAATGTTTTCATTGCTGGTGGGAATGATGTCTATTTCACCATTTATGGGAAAAATATGGAGATTTCTCAAAAAACTAAAAATTGAGCTCCCATATGAGAAGTCATACAATTCCTAGGGTTATACCCTAGGAACACAAAACATGATCCAAAAATGCCTTCTGCACACCAGTATTCTTTATAGTGCTATTAACAATAGCAAGAATTTGAAAGCAACCCAGATGCCCAACAACAGATGAGTGGCTAAATAAATTGTGGTATAGCCGAGCTACATGTGTCCTTCCTGTAGCCTCCAATGATGCCAATCTACCAGCACTCTGAAACTCAGCAAACTATTACATGCAAAGAACAATGGGGAAAATAAGAAAAACACCAGCAAAAAGGGATATGTATAGAAATCCTAACAAATTTCCAACTCCTATAAAACACACAATTTCACAGACCAGGGCTTAAGTCAGTATTTAAGGTCTTTTTTTATAAAGGAGCAAGAAATTCTAAATGGATCAGGAAAAGCCTCTTCAACAAGTGGTGTTTTCAAAACTGGTTAGCCACTTGTAAGAAAGCAAACTCAGATCACCAGCTAACACCAAGTACAAAGTTAAAATCCAAATGAATTAAAGACCTTGATAACAGACCTGAAACCATAGATATATAGAACAACACATAGGTAAAACACTCCATGACATTAATGCTAAAGGCCTCTTCAAGGAGAAAACCTCACTATCCATATCAGTGGAAACAGAGAAAAACAGATGCAAATATACTAAGCTGAAAAGCTTCTGCACCTCAAAGGAAACAGTGCCCAGGGTACAAGAACTATCCACTGAGTGGAAGAAACTATTCACCCAACACCCATCAGATAAGGGGATAATATCCAAAATATACAAATTACTGACAAAACTTTACAAGAAAAAAACATCTAATCCCATCAAAAAAAATAGGGAGAGGAAATAGACAGACACTTTGACAAAAAAGAAATACAAATGGTCAAAAGGCACATGAAAAAATGCTCCATATCACTAATCATCAGGGAGATGCAAATCAAAACAACTATGAGGTACCATCTCACACCCAGAGATTGGCGAACATCACAAAGAATGAAAACAATCATTGCTGGCTGAGATGTGGAGAGAAAGGAACTCTTATTCACTGGTGGTGGGAATGCTGTCTAGTCCTATCTTTGTAGAAAACGATATGAAAATTTCTCCAAAAACTGGAAATTGAGCTCTCATTCATCCAGCTATACCACTCCTAGGGATATACCCTAGGAACACAAAAACACAATACAAAAATCTCTTCCTCACACCTATATTTATTGCATTGCTGTTTACAATAGCCAGACTCTAGAAACAACCAAGATGTCCTTCAAAAGATGAATGGTTAAAGATACTGTGGTACATATACAAAATGAAATATTATGCAGCCATCAGGGGAGGTGAAGTCATGACATTTTCCAAAACATGGTTGTACATGGAATATATTATGCTGAATGAAATAAGTAAGAGGGAGAGAGATAGATGCAGAATAGTCTCACTCATCTATGGGTTTTAAGAAAAATAAAAGACGTTATTGCAATTATTTTCAGAGACAAAAGAGAGATCTATAAGTTCCAGCTCACTACATGAAGCTCACAACAAAGACTGATGATGCAGTTAGAGAAATAACTACATTGAGAACTATCCTAACAATGTGAACGAATGAGGGGAGTAGGAAGCCTGTCTAGATTACAGGCAGGGATGGGGTGGGGAGGAGGGAGATTTGGGACATTGGTGATGGGAATGTTGCACTGGTGAAGGAGGATATTCTTTACATGACTAAAACCCAACCACAATCATGTTTGTAATCAAGCAGTTTATATAAAGATATTAATTAAGAAAGAAATAAAAGAAATAAGAGACAGAGGAAGTGGAAGCAATGCCCTTCTCATGGATTGGTAAGATTAATATCATGAAAATACTCCCCAAAACACTGTATAGATTCAGTCTCTATGTCCAATATATTTTAAAGAAATAAATTAAACACTCCTGAAATTCATATGGAACAATAAACACCCTAAATATTAAAAGTAATCCTTGGGAAAAAGAAGCTCATGGTCATCACTTTCCCCAACATCAAACTACACTACTAAGCAGAAATAAAGCAGAGTGGTACTAGAATAAAAACAGATATTCAGATCAGTGGAATAGAGTAGAATATCCTGAAACAGACACTCAAGTATACGATGCATTTGTCTTAGATAAAGGAAAAAATACATGAATTGGAGCAAAAAAAGCCTTTTCAGTAACTGGTAGTGTGAAGATTTGTGAGCTACACACAAAAAGTGAATTCAGATCTCTAACACCATTCAAGAAGTCAAATCAAAATTGATTAAAAACCTTGATATCATCAGACCCAGAACCATAGGGTATATAGAAGAATATGTAGGAGAACACTCCATGACATCGAGACTAATAATATCTTCAAGCAGGAAAAACCATTGGCCAAACAATTAGAAGCAGAGAAAACAAATGGGACTACATTAAACTGAGAAGCTTCTGCACTTCAAGGAAATAGTGACTTACACACAAATCCCACCCACAGAATGCGAGAAACTTTCACCCAATACACATTAGATAAGGGGTTAATATCTAAGTTATACAAGGTACTGACAGAACTTAACAAGAAAAAAATTTAACCC
The DNA here is from genome assembly GCF_024139225.1 of Suncus etruscus. NCBI lineage: Eukaryota > Metazoa > Chordata > Mammalia > Eulipotyphla > Soricidae > Suncus > Suncus etruscus. The sequence continues at coordinate 3,000,035 of NC_064868.1, forward strand.
TATACAAATGGGGAGAATAAATGAACAGACATTTGCTCAAAAAAGAAATAGATGGAAAATGGCACATAAAAATGTTCCCCATCATTAATCAATAGGGAAATGCAAATGTAAACAATAATGAGGTACAATTTCAGGACACAAACAATGACAAACATCACAAAGAACAAAAAAATAGTGCTAGCAGAAATGTGGGGAGAAATTAACTCTTATTTACTGCTGGTGGAAACACTGTCTAGTTCAGCCTTTCTGGAAAACAATATGGAGATTCCTCAAAGTGAAACGGAAATTTATCCCAAGAACATAAAAATACAATATAACAATGCCCTCTGTACGTTTATGTTCATTACAGCAGCATTCGAGATACCAAGAATCTGGAAACAACCCAGATGCCTGACAACAGATGAGTGACTAAAGAAACTGGTACATCCACAGAATGGAATACTATGCAGCCATCAGTAAAACTAAAGTCATGAAAATTTCCTATACATGAATGGCCATGGAAATTATTATGCTGAGTAAAATAAGTCAGAGTGAGAGAGACACAGAATAGTCTCCCTCATTTGTAGGATTTAAGAAAAAGAAAAGACAATGTGGTAAAAATACACAAAGACAATAGAGATGAGGGCTAGAAGGACATGACATGATATGAAACTTCCCGCAAAGAGTGGTGAGTGCAGTTAAAAAAATAAATGCATGAACAACTATTATGAAAATGGTAGTGAGTTAGAGAAATAAAATGTCTGTCTCAATGGCAGGCAGGAGTGGGGAAGGAGGGATTTGGGGACATTGGTGTTGGAAAGGTTGCACTAAAGAAGTGGGTGTACTTTTTACGACTGGAAATCAACTACATGTTTTTAATCGTGGTCCTCAGATAAAGATATTATTTTAAAAAAGAAACCAAGAAGAAAAATTAGGAGAAAAAGTTTAAATAAAAAAATTGATTTCAGACTTGAATTCTAAAGTATATTGAGACAAACAGAAAGAACTCTCCAGTACATTGAAAATAAAGGCTTCTTCAAGGATGAATCATCACTGAGCATTTGGAAACAAGATAAATGGAACCACATTAAATTAAGAAAATTCTGCACCAAAAAGGAGATGACTAGAGTAAAAATACATACCGTAGAATTAGAAAAATTACTTACCAACCACTAGTCTGATGGGGCTATAAAAGATATATATATAGGCATGATATATGCATCACTAATCATATGGGAGAAGCAAATTGAAACAGCAATGGAATATAGTCTAACATCAAAGATACTGGCATACACAAAAATATTAATAACAACCAGTGCTGGTTAGAATTGAGAAGATTCATTTCTTATTTTTATGCTTTACTGGTATAAATGTCAATTTGTCTCATATTTCAGACAAGTAATAAACATTTTCTAAATAATCTAGGAATTGAACTTCCAGTTGACTCAGGAACTCCACATCTTGGAATATAACCCACAATCCCAAAAACAAAATGGAGGAAAATACATTTGCACTCCTTTGTTTCTCGTAGCACTCTCCAAAATAGCCAATACCTGGAAGCAACTCGTGACCAAGAATAGATGACAGGATGAAGAAAATAGTACATATACAGTATGGAATATTACTGAGATAAGAAAAGATGAAGTAATAAAATTTTCTGCAACATGGAATGACCTAAAATGTATTGTGCTAAGTGAAGTTATTCAACAGGGAAGTTACCGACTCAGTATGATCTTTCTCATATGCAGGATATACAGAAATGTAATGGTGGAATACAAGTACCCAAAGATCATGGGAACAAAGAACACGAAAACTAGCATTTAGTAGAAGACATGCCACTTGAGAGGGCTGGGGCATAGGATAGGGAGGGGACAACGTCTATTGTAGAATGAAGTATTTCACAATGAAGTGGTGCTGAATGGTGGTAAAACATTATGGAACATTAGCAACAGTGCTATAAACCACAGTGCAATATACCATATTTTCCAGTGTATAAGACGACCCTCTAATTTTACAGTTAAAACATTGGTTTAGGCCTATATTCGCTGTATAAGACAGAATGTTCCTGTGCTGCAACTGTATGTACCACAGTGAGCCAAATCACAACAAAGGTTCAAAGTTTATACTGTAATAGACTTCCTCTCTGACTCTGGCCAACCTGAGCAGGCTTTTTACGGTGTAGATTTGGGTACAAAACTATGTATAATTTAGAAAGCCTGCTAGGAATGACTGAGTTAGAGAGGCGGTCCAAGCATCCTTGCAGTGGTTGGTGCAGGATCGAGTTGAAAAATTCTTTTCGTGGCAATATCCAGATGATTTTCGTTTAGCAGCATATCAAAACGTTTTTCGGGATAAACTTGGCATATAAAATGACCCCTGATTTTCCGTTGACTTTTTTTTTTCATTTCAAAAGTCGTCTTATATGCTGGAAAATGCGGTATATAATAATGTGTTTTTTGTGAAATCAGACTGATAAATGTGAGTCAAACAGAAGTGGGGTGAGTCAATTTGTAGAGGAAAAGGTCTACTGGAAAAGATTTATATCGAAACATTGCATGCCCAAAATCCAATCATGAAAAACTTTGTAATCTCATAATAAATTAAAAAAGTTAAAGAATGTAATACTAGGAATTAGGACATCTTTATTACAAACAATAACTTGTAAGACATTCTTAGGAAACCTCGGTCTTCTACTGGAAGTTCCCAGAAACAGAAATAAGGATATACAACTATTTTAAAAATCAAATTTAGGACAATATCCAATATGTAAGATATCACCTATTGGTGACATAAAAATAATTTTTGCTTTTAGGTCATACTTCTGGCTCTGCACTCAGGAATTACTCCTTATGGTGGACAACGAACCATGTGAAATTTTGGGAATCATTTATGGGTTAATCACACACAAGGCAAGAGCCCTACTAGAGGTACTGTCTCTCCAGCCCCATACAAATTTTTTCAATTTTTTTATTCAGTGATAAGTTAAAAAAGACACAAATTAAGTTAAAATAATAAGTTTAAGTTAAAATAAGTTAAAATAAGTTTAAGTTAAAAATAAAAAATAAGTTTAAGTTAAAAAGGCAAGAGCCCTACTAGAGGTACTGTCTCTCCAGCCCCATACAAATTTTTTCAATTTTTTATTCAGTGATAAGTTAAAAAAGACACAAATTAAGTTAAAATAATAAGTTTAAGTTAAAATAAGTTTAAGTTAAAAATAAAAAATAAGTTTAAGTTAAAAATAAAAAATAAGTTTAAGTTAAAATAAGTTAAAATAAGTTTAAGTTAAAAATAAGTTAAAAAAGACAAATTGCGCGCGGGCAGGGGCGGGGCGCGGCGGGGCGGGGCCGGCGGTGGCGGGCGGGCGGGGAGGAGTGGAGATGGCGGCGCCGGCGGCGGCGGCGGCGGCTCCGGGGGGCGGGGGCGGGGAGCCCCGGGGAGCTGCTGGGATCGGCCAGGGGGTCCCGGGGGAGGTGGAGCTGGTGAAGGGGCAGCCGTAAAAAAAAAAAAAAAGGGCACAAATTGCAAACTATGCTTTGAATAATAACAGTACATTCTTGCTATAGAATTTATCTCAAGTTAATAATGCATACAGGTTTCTATGGAATGGGTTACATTTGTTTCCCTCTAAGATCACCAACTGCAGTCTACAACTCATCTGGAAATTGTTTGATGAGGTTCATAACTGAGGCAAGAAAGCAAATTCACACCTTTTACTGAAACATTAACTTGGAGTACATAATGTAGTTGTTCCTTGTTTTCTATCAACCTTAACAATTTTAACATTGGCACGCACACTCTAGGACCTTAGCTATAAAATTGGACTATAAAAATAAAGTGAAAATAAGTAGAGAAAATACACTGGGAAGAGAAAGTAAATGCACTCTACTGCCTTAACTTTGGTATGCCAACTTTTATTCTTGTATTCTATTCCTGCTCCAGAGGAGTGGTAGGGCATGTGCTGACCTAGAACGGGCCACGGTTCAATTCCTCACATCCCATATGATCCCCCAAGCCAGGAGTGATTTCTGAGTGCATAGCCCGGAGTAACCCCTGAGCGTCACTGGGTGTGGCCCAAAAAAACAAAACAAAACAAAACAAAACACTCCTCTCAATTCATATCGCAGTTTAATTCTGAAATGCAAAAACAGACCTTTAATTCGCTGAGTTCAATATTATTTGACTATTTTGTGTCTCTATCTCCATGCCAAAAATTAAAAAAACTGCAATACAAACAGTAATAGCAAACTATACAAATATGTTACTAAAATATTTTTAAGTAAAGGTAATTAATTCTTAATATTATTGACAATAGTCTTGAACATAATTCAAAGAGATTAATTTTATTTCATTGTCAGCTCAATTTAGTTCAATATAGATTTTCTTACCATCTCAATTCTGTTCAATATACTTTTAACCTTTTAATATCAGTCATTTGCTAATTGGAGACTCAGTAACTTCTTGGTTACAATAGAACAGCAATAGTTGTACAGTTGGATGAGCACTGTGTAGTCCCAGATCTTGTTAGTGCTATCAGAATACATCCTTCCACTCCCATCCTCTTCAGTTTTACTTGAGTTTCTAGGAGCTGCTTCAATAAGACCTCATTCAATGTAATAACAATAGTGTTCTGGTACATGGTTAAGAAATCTCTCTCAGTAGACCAAAGAATTTCTGGTTTATAATCTTTGCTGATTGATTTTCAATTTTTATGATGGAACTACTCCCCCATTGCTAATTTTTTGGGACTAATGAATTACCATGTCAAGAATTGGGAATTCATGAACAAAATCATGTCACAGAAACAAGGGCAACCTGAATAGGAGCTTATATCCCAAACCTAGATGATGTGGGGTTTAGAAAGTTCTGATAATTCAGGAAAACTCAAAAGGACTGGGATTTCATGAAGTTGTTACCAGGCTAGCATCATAAATTAACCTCTCTATTTATCCAATCTTGCTTCCTCCCATACCTCTTTCCTAAGGATAAATCTCAAGGACACACCTTGATAAGCTTCTTGAATCATAAATTCTGTCTGCTTCCTAGGAAGCCCAACCCACCCAATCATCTCTCTGTGTCGCCATAAATTCCCTTCTGTTCAGAAGAAGAAAGTTCACATTTTTTATACCTTTTGAAAAACAAAATCTAATTTAAATATTAATGGCATGGAAACAGATTTGTAAAGAAGACAATTGGAATAACAATTATGCACTTATAAATATGATAATAGAATTTTACAAGATTTCAAAACACTGTAAAGTCTGTGTGCTTTTGGAGGCTCCTGAGACAGAAATATCAGAAATGAAGAATGTACCATAATACAATAGAAGTTAATTCTCCTTATTGTAATGATAAAATTTCCTAAACAGTTATTAAGGTGTGCTATGCCAAGGATGATGGTGACTAACAACATAGTGAAAAAATATCAGAATAAGGTAGCCTGTAGGTTTCATTTTGAAGAAAAAAAAAAGGACAAAAGAGGAATTGTGGAACTCTGCTGGAACTCAGAAGCCAGCACCCCTATCTGCCTGTCCTATGTGCTGTGCTGCATTTTCGGCCTGATTTCATCCTGTGTGTGGCTCATCTGAAGATGGTTAGCCTTCCCTGGAGGTGAGTTTAAACGCCCAGAAAGGGGAAGCCACTGAACTCTACTGGAACTCAGATGCAAGCACCCCTACTATCTGCCTGTCCTCTGTGCTGTGCTGCATTTTCGGCCTGATTTCATCCTGTGTGTGGCTCATCTGAAGATGGTTAGCCTTCCCTGGAGGTGAGTTTAAACGCCCAGAAAGGGGAAGCCACTGAACTCTACTGGAACTCAGATGCAAGCACCCCTACTATCTGCCTGTCCTCTGTGCTGTGCTGCATTTTCGGCCTGATTTCATCCTGTGTGTGGCTCATCTGCTGATGGCTAGCCTTCCCTGGAGGTGAGTTTACATGCCCAGAAAAGGAAAGCAGCTGAACTCTGCTAGAAATCAGATGCCAGCACCCCTATCTGCCTGTCCTCTGTGCTGTGCTGCATTTTCGGCCTGATTTCATCCTGTGTATGGCTCATCCATGGATGGCTAGCCTTCCCTGGAGGTGAGTTTACACGCCCAAAAAGGGAGGAGCTAGAGGAACACGGCTGCATAGAGAGCACATCATTTAGCCAATGAATACAACCACAACGTGTAGAAAAAAACCACAATACAAGTGTGACAATGGGGAAACAACGCAGGGCAGGGTCAGACATAGAGAATGAAGACGGCAACTCAGATGACCAGAACATGGCCAACCGACTAGTCAGTCTCTCAGATAAGGAGTTTAGAGTCGAAATATGGAAGATGTTCAAAGAACTCAAAGAAAGTATAGAAGAGAACACTAATAAGAACCAAGAGAATATGAAGATAGAAATGAGAAAACTCCAAACTGAAATTTCAGGTCAAATAACAGGTCAGAAAAACTCAGTAGATGAATTGAAAAAAAACATGGATGAACTTTCCCATGGGTTCACAGCAGCTGAGGATAGAATTAGTACATTGGACGATGAGATGAATAACAACTCCATAGAGCAGAAGAAACTGGAAAAAAGCCTTAAAGCAAATGATCAAACAATGGAAAAATTACTAAAAGAATGGGAACAGATGAAAATAGAAGTCTATGATAAGCTCAACAGAAACAACTTAAGAATCATTGGAGTCCCAGAGACCCAGGAAGACAATCTCCAGGAAAAATCAATGGTCAAGCACATCGTTAAAGAGAAACTACCAGAGCTAAAGAATACATGCAATCAAATTCTGCATGCCCGAAGAGTACCAACTAAAAGAGACCCCCCCCAAAAAAAACACTTCAAGACACATCCTTGTAACAATGACAAACCCCATAGATAGAGACAGAATTTTGAATACAGCAAGATCAAAAAAAAAAAAAAAGAAATTACGTTCTCCAGGATAGACTACATGTTAGCACATAAAACATACCTCCATAATATCAAGAGGATAGAAATTTTGCAGGCTACCTTCGCTGACCACAAGGCCCTGAAATTATATGTGAACTACAAAGGGACACAGAAGAAAAAGTTTGATATTTACTGCAGACCTGTCACAAGAAACACTCAAGGCCAGAAGGCAGTGGTGGGACATAGTGACAAAATTCAATGAATAAATGCTTTGCCTACAATACTGCTCCCAGCAAAACTCACTTTCAGGTTTGAAGGAAGAATACATGTTTTCACAGAAAAACAACAGCTCCAAAACTTTTCAGACTCAAAACCAGTCTTAAAAGAAAAACTGAAAGACCTACTTTAAGACAAGACTGACCAACAGAGACACCAAACTTTGATAGAAACATGACATTAAATCTCAGGACAATTCTTTCTCTCAATGTCAATGGACTAAATGCAACAGTTAAAAGACATAGAGTGGCTAAATGGATCAAAAAACTCAACCCAACCTTCTGCTGCCTACAAGAAATGCACCTGAATAGTCAGAACAAGTATAGACTCAAAATAAAAGGCTGGAGGAAAATCATTCAAAAAAACAACACCCATAAAAAAGCTGGAGTGGCCATACTAATATCAGATGATGCAAACTTTACACTCAGGAAAGTTATAAGGGACAAAGATGGACATTTTGTATTAATCAATGGATTTGTACAGTAGGAAGAAATCACTCTCCTAAATATATAGCCTCAAGACCTATACAAGGGAAACTTCAAAACACTTCAGAAAGAAATTGAAGATGATCTAAAGAAATGGAAGAACATCCCATGCTCATGGATAGGTAGAATTAACATAGTCAAAATGACTATCCTACCCAAACTTCCATATAGATTTAATGCAATCCATATCCAAATCCAGACACAATTCTTTAAAGAAATAGAACAATCAATCACAAAATTCATCTGGAACCACAAAAGACCCAGGATAGCCAAACAAATACTGAAAAACAAGAACCTGGGTGGCATCTCCTTACCTAACTTGAAACTATACTATAAAGTCATAGTAATCAAAACAGCATGGTACTGGAACAGAGACAGGACCTCAGACCAGTGGGTCAGAACAGAATTCCCTGACATAAACCCCCAGATATACAGCCAACTAATATTTGATAAAAGAGGCAAGAACCTGAAATGGAACAAAGAAAGTCTATTCAACAAATGGTGTTGGTACAACTGGAAAACCACATGTACAAAAGTGAAGATCAACCCATACCTCACCCCTTATACAAAAGTCAACTCAAAATGGATCAAAGACCTTGAAATCAGACCCGAATCTATAAAGTTTATTGAGAATAAAATAGGCAGAACACTCGAAGACCTATATATCAAAAAGGTCTTCGAGAATGGAGCACCATTGGCAAGAACTTTAGCAACAAACATAAACAAATGGGACTACATCAAACTAAAAAGCTTCTGCATGGCGAAAGAAACCCTACTTAACGCAAGAAGACAGTTAACAGAATGGGAAAAAATCTTTTCACTCGACATATCCGACAAAGGGCTGATATCTAGAACATACAAAGCACTCAGAAAGCTGAGCCCCCCAAAACCAAATAAAGCCATAAAAAATGGGGAGATGAAATGAATAGACACTTCTCTGAGGAAGACAAAAGGATGGCCAACAAACACATGAAAACAGGCTCACCTTCACTCATCATCAGAGAGATCCAAATCAAGACAACAATGAGATACCACCTGACACCAGTGAGGATGGCTCACATTAAAAATAATGGGAACAATCTCTGTTGGCGGGGATTCGGTATGAAAGGAACTCTCATACACTGCTGGTGGGAATGCCCCCTTGTCCAACACCTATGGAAAACAGTCTGGAGAGTACTCAAAGAACTCAGAATTGAGCTGCCATTTGACCCAGCAATTGTTCTCCTAGGTATATACCCCCAAGTGGGAAGGACATTCATTCAAAAATATATGTGCACCCCACTATTTATCGCAGCACTCAGTGTAATAGCCAAGTCTTGGAACCAACCTCGATGTCCAACAACAGATGAATGGATCATTAAGATGTGGTATATATGCACAATGGAATATTACATGGCAGTCAGAAATGATACAATCACAGACTTTGCAGCAACATGGATGGACCTAGATCATATTATATTAAACAAAGTAAGTCAGAAGACAAAAGAGAAACACAGAATGGTGGCACTATTCTGAAGCACCCAGAACACACATCTTTTTTTTTTTTTTTTTTTTTTTTTGGTTTTTGGGTCACACCCGGTGACGCTCAGGGGTTACTCCTGGCTATGCGCTCAGAAGTCGCTCCTGGCTTGGGGGACCATATGGGACGCCGGGGGATCGAACCGCGGTCCGTCTCCTAGGCTAGCGCAGGTAAGGCAGGCACCTTACCTCGAGCGCCACCGCCCGGCCCCAGAACACACATCTTATACACAACTGATACTCAACAATCAAATAACACGGTTTAACAGGGTAGAAACTCCAAACACTGCAATAGTCAACATATACTCAGGAGCAGTGCCCAAAGTACTTGAAAAAGGAACAACGCAAACTCTTGACTACACATTATTCCACAAAGAAAGCAGCAACACCAAAAACTGCACCGTAGAGAGAACAGGTATGTAATCAACCTTCCACGACAAAGGCCCACAACAATCACTTAGACATAGTATTCAGGAACACAGGTAAAGAACACCATGGGAAATCACTGTCTTCAATGGAATCATCCCATAACACTACGTTTTAATGCCTTTATCTTATAATATTTAAAATAACCTCTCAGCTTTTATATCCACAGGCATCCTTGAATACAAATGGCGGATAAACTAAGATGGCAGCGCGGGATACCACACGAGATACCATACCTAGCTTGCACTATGAGATGGCCCCGAGAAAACTCTTTAACATACACTTTATCTCTAGGTTACATCTTCTTTTAGGAACTGAAGCACGTGACCAGTCAGACCACCGAAGCAGTAACTGAGACGTACAGACTTAAACTACACGCTCTATTCTGTGAACACATTCAAGCAAACTAGCATTCCCCTGCTATTCTCTCCTCTCTTCTCACTACTTTCTTTTTTATTTTTTCTCTTCTTTTTTTCTTTTTCCCTCTCTTTTCTACTCTTCTCTTTACTTTTTTCCTTTTCTCTTCTCCCTTTCTTTCTAAAGTATTTTCTCTTTTCTCCCTTCCTACCCCTTCCATCTACCTTCCCCTTTTCCCCCTTTGGAAATCCAACTATCCCTTCACCCCTCAATCCCATACAGACCTCCCACCATATTAAAACTCTCCACCCTCAGCCCTTAATCTATTAGGTATCAAGATTGACCTCCTACCCCAACGAACCACTACCCAGCACCCAGTCGAGAGGACACCCAGTCAAACCCACACCTCGTCTCCTGCAAGAAAAGGCAGCCAACTCCCCTGCGGATCCATGCTGTGGGGCCCTCCCCACCAACTCCCCCTAACGTGGGCTGTTACCTGAAACCGGACTTAGGTCTAAAAGTATCCTCAATGCAAGAAACCTTCCAGGACCTCCCTGCCGCAAATCTTTTGCCAATCTGAAGAAGATCTGGGGATGGGATGGAAAGACGCCTGGGAACCCACACACCACAAGAAAAACCCAAAAGACAATGGGAAAACCTGTATTTCCAACATAAGCATAAGAACTGTATCACACCACCTCTTTACCTGCTTTTCCCCAAATGTAAGATAGTCATATGCATCACTTTGGCCCTTTAAATACTTTGCTACCTCATTTAAAAAAAATCTGGCCTACATACACATATGTAAGCACATACATTTTTGTTACCTATTTTTTTTCTATTTATTATTTTTTCATCTTTTTTGGGGTATGTAACCTGTTTCTGTTTTCCCCTTTTGACCACCCCCAAATGCACCAACAATATAATGTAGCACCATTTCCCCCTGCAAAGGCACACTAAAATAAAGGGGAATTCTTACATATATATAAAAGAGAGCTCTTATCTATTAGAGATAGGAACTCATAGTTGTTTACAATAGAGGGATATCTCCTACCTTGAAAATATGTCATGTGGAATTAACTTAGACCTCAGGTGTTTAGATACCATCAATCCAGCCTTGAACCCTGGATCCCAGACACAGGAACGGCACAGTTCTTCACAACTGCTACAGGAAACAAATCCCATCCGGGACAGCCGCAATACTGCGAGGTCACCAACAAATGCCAGCTCTAATATGACATCCTGACAATGAAGAAAATGGGAACAACTTGACCTAAGTGAAGGATATCCTACTTTTCTAGCTAACGACAAGACAAAATCAGAAGACTTGTCACCCTTTGGAAGGCCCAAAAGCCAAGATTGCGAGTTACAGGTGGCTGCTGCTAGAACCATGACCAGACTGTATACAGCCTGGGACCAGTAAAAAAAGCTCTAACCTAGGGTTTGAACTCCGATCTGCACAATGAACATGATCCCCAGTTCCAAAGGTCTGGCAGAGACCATTGTAACGGAATGGGGCTTCTGGAAGCACAAAGAAAGACACTGTCCTAGGTGCCATCCTAGCTTCAGTGCAAAGACCAAGATCACCAACCACAGAAGATAAATCAAAATGACACTGATGGAACAGAACTTCTAGAACCACAAAGACTGACTTCATCATAACTTCCACCGCAGGATCTGTGCAGATACTGAGATCCCTAGACACAGAGGCCTGATAGTATCACCCAGGACAGAGCAGAGGTCTTACAAACACCACAAAAGCACCACCGGGAGAGTAAATGATCCTGAACAGAGTCTATAGTTGATCCCATGACAATACACTCCAAGGGCGGAGAAACCCCATATCTCCTAGGCCAAGTGAATTCCTTTTCGAATGACCCCAATATTTACTGTGCCTGGGCAGGAGGGAAAAAAACAAAAAGCACAAAACATTATTTATTTTTTATATATATATTATTTTATTTTCATTTATTATTATTATTTTTATTTACCTATCTATTTTTGGTCAATTTCTCTGTTTGGGTGTGATAATTGAAGTTGTCCCCAGTTATACTTATTCTTTCTCTTCCTTTCTGTTCTTCCTTTGTATGCTATGCCATGTTTCTTATATCAAGACCATGGCATTTTTTTTGTTTATTTGTTTGCTTGTTTTGTTTTGTTTTGTGTTTGTTTTTGTGTTTTTGATTTTTTTTTTTTGGTGCTTGTGTTTATTGTTGGAGTCCTCACGGGATATTTGACACTTCTTTTTGTACTGGTGGAATATTTCACCTTTTTTCTCTCCTTCGTTTCTCAAACCGATGTTGAGAGCCTCTGGAAGAATTCCGCTTATTTTTGGCGTATTAGACTTTTACCCCAGTTTACTACTTTTCTCTCCTTCAAACAAAACCACGTAACTTGAACTAGCTAGTCCTGCCCCCCCAATTAGAGGGGGAAACAAGGGAGACACCAGGACCAAATAGGTGCAAGACTACTATGCAGTAGGCTAGATACAGAGGAGACCACATATCCTAGCTACCCTGGGGGTGAGGGAAGAGGATATGGGTGGTAGGACAAAAACGGAGGTGTAGGGAGGACAATTTGGTGATGGGAATCCCCCCTCATTTTATGTAAATATGTACCTAAAATATCATTGTCAACAATATGTAAGCCACTACGATCAAAAAAAAAAAAGATGGGCCAGCAAAATATTTAATACACTTGTTGACAAATTTGAAAAATAGTATCAATAACAACACAATAATTGTAGGGGACCTCAACACAGCTTTGTCAACACTGGATAGGTCAACCAGACCGAAACCAAACAAGAATGTACTGGACCTAAAAAGAGAAATGGAAGAAAGAGGTCTAGTAGATATATATAGGACACTCCACCCCCAGAAACCTGGATACACATTCTTCTCTAATGTACATGAGACATTCTCCAGGATAGATTACATGTTAGCACATAAAACATACCTCCATAATATCAAGAGGACATAAATTTTGCAGGCTACCTGCGCTGACCACAAGGCCCTGAAATTATATTTGAACTACAAAGGGACACAGAAGAAAAACTTTAACACCTGGAAGTTAAACAGCCTACTACTGAATAACCAATGGGTCCGAGATGAAATAAAAGAGGAAGCAAAACTTTCCTGGAAACAAATGACAATAGAGACACAAACTATCAGAACTTATGGGACACAGCAAAAGTGGTACTGAGAGGAAAATTTATAGCTTTGCAAGCACACATCAAGAAAGAAGGGCATACATGAATCGCTTAATGACGCAACTCATAGAATTATAAAATGACCAACAAAAGGAACCAAAATTAGGAAGACAGAAGGAAATAACAAAACTGAAAGCAGAAATTAATGAAGTGGAATCCCAAAAAACAATCCAAACTATTACGGAAAGCAGAAATTGGTTCTTTGAAAAAATTAACAAGATTGGTAGACCACTGGCAAATCTAACAGAGAGAGAGAGAGAGAGAGAGAGAGAGAGAGAGAGAGAGAGAGAGAGAGAGAGAGAGAGACTTGATAACTCATATCAGGAACTAAAAAGGAGAGATCACTACTGATATGACAGAAATTAAAGGGTAATCAGAAACTACTTTGAGAAACTCTATGCCACTAAAAATGAGAACCTGTAAGAAATGGATAAATTCTTGGACTCTTATAATCTTCCACGGTTGAATGAAAAGGATGTAGCATATCTACATAACCACATAACTACTGAGAAAATTAAGACGGTAATCAAATGTCTGCCCCAAAACAAAAGCCCAGGCCCAGATGAAATCACTAATGAATTCTTTCAAACCTTTCAAGAGGAACTACTACCAATCCTGGCAAGACTCTTTCATGAAATTGAAGAAACGGGAACAGTTCCAAATAGCTTTTATGAAGCGAACATCACCTTGATACATAAACCAGACAGAGATGCTACCAAAAAAGAAAATTATGGACCAATATCGCTGATGAACACAGATGAAAGATCCTCAATAAAATCTTGGCAAATAGGATTCAATACCTCATTAAGAAGATCATCCACTATGACCAAGTATGTTTCATCCCAGGAATGCAAGGATGGTTTAACATCCATAAATCTATCATCATAATACACAACATCAACAAAAAGAAAAATAAAAACCACATGATCATATCAATAGATGCAGAGAAAACATTTGATAAGGTCCAACACCCATTCTTGATCAAAACTCTCAGCAAGATGGGAATGGAAGGAACTTTTCTCAATATAGTTAAGTCCATCTACCACAAACCAGTGGCAAATATTATCCTCAATGGAGAAAAACTAAAAGCCTTCCCTCTAAATTCTGGCAAAAGACAAGGCTGTCCTCTCTCAACACTCCTATTCAACATAGCACTGGAAGTACTTGCTACAGCGATTAGGCAATAAAAAGATATCAAGGGAATTCAGATAGGAAAGGAAGAAGTCAAGCTCTTGCTGTTTGCAGATGACATGATACTCTACTTAGAAAACCCTAAAGTCTCTACTAAAAAGCTTCTAGAAACAATAGACTCATATAGCAAGGTGGCAGGCTACAAAATTAACACAAAAAAAGCAATGGCCTTTCTATACACCAATAGTAATAAGGAAGAAATGGACATTACGAAAACAACCCCATTCACAATAGTGCCACACAAACTCAACTTGACTAAAAACGTGAAGGACCTATACAAAGAAAACTATAAAACTCTGCTCCGAGAAATAAGAGAGGACATGAGAAAATGGAAACACATACCCTGCTCATGGATTGGCAGGATTAACATCATTAAAATGGCAATACTTCCCAAAGCTTTGTACAAATTTAATGCAATCCCTCTAAAGATACCCATGACATTCTTCAAAGAAGTGGATCAGGCACTTTTGAAATTCATTTGGAAAAATAAACGGCCTAGAATAGATAAAGCAATAATTGGGAAAAAGAATATTGTAGAAATTATTTTCCCCTACTTTAAACTTTACTACAAAGCGATAGTTATCAAAACAGCATGATATTGAAATAAAGACAGGATATCAGATCAGTGTAATAGGCTTGAATACTGTGAGAATGTTCCACAGACATACAATCACCTAATTTTTGATAAAGGAGCAAGAAATCCTAAATGGAGCAGAGAAAGCCTCTTCAACAAGTGATTTTGGCACAACTGGCTAGCCACTTGCAATAAATTGAACTTAGACCCCCAGTTAACCTCATGTATGAAGGTAAAATTCAAATGGATTAAAGACCTCGATATCAGACCCGAAACCATAAGATATATAGAACAACACATAGGTGAAACACTCTAGGACATTGAGACTAAAAGCATCTTCAAGGAGGAAACTGCACTCTCCAAACAAGTGAAAGCAGAGATTAACGGATGGGAATATATTAAACTGAGAAGCTTCTGCTCCTCAAAGGAAATATCACCCAGGATACAAGAGCCACCCACTGAGTGGGAGAAACTATTCAACCAATACCCATCAGATAATGGGCTAATCTCCAAAATATACAAGGCACTGACAGAAATTTACAGGAAAAAAATATCTAATCCCATCAAAAAATGGGGAGAAGAAATGGACAGACACTTTGACAAAGAAGAAATACAAATGGGCAAAAGACACATCAAAAAATGCTCCACATCACTAATCATCAGGGAGATGCAAATCAAAACAACTATGAGGTACCACCTCACACCACAGAGATTGACACACATCACAAAGAATGGGAACAAACAGTGTTGGCAGGGATGTGGAGAGAAAGGTACTCTTGTCCACTGCTGGTGGGAATGCCGTCCAGTTCAACCTTTATGGAAAGCGATATGGATATTCCTCCAAAAACTGGAAATCGAGCTCCCATACGATCCAGCTATACCACTCCTAGAAATATACCCTAGGACACAAAAATACAATACAAAAATTCCTTCCTTACACCTGTATTCATTGCAGCACTATTTACCATAGCAGGACTCTGGAAACAACCAAGATATCCTTCAACAGATGAATGGCTAAAGAAACTGTGGTACATATACACAATGGAATATTATGCAGATATCAGGATAGATGAAGTCATGAAATTTTCCTATACATGGATGTACACGGAATCTATTATGCTGAGTGAAATAAGTCAGAGAGAAAGAGAGAAATGCAGAAAGGTCTCATTCATCTATGGGTTTTAAGAAAAATGAAAGACATTGCTGCAATAATAATTTTCAGACACAAACGAGCGAAGGGCTGGAATTTACAGCTCACCTCATAAAGCTCACCACAAACAGGGATGTGTTTTGTTAGAGAAAATACTACATTTCGAACTATTTAATAATGAGAATGTATGAAGGAAATAGAAAGCCTGTTTAGAGTACAGGCGCGGTTGGGTGGGGAGCAGGGAGACTTGGAACATTGGTGATAGGAATGTTGCACTGGTGATGGGTGGTGTTCTTTACATGACTAAAACTCAAACAACACAATCATGTATGTAATCAAGGTGGGTGTTTAAATAAAAATATATTTAAAAAGAGAAATTGTAACAAGTGTGTGTGGTGCATAATACTACTATCACCAACATTTCAATCCTATTTACAAGATTATTTTGGTTCTGGTATGTATTTCTGCTATGTCCACCACACCTGCATAATCACATTTTATTCCATATCTAGGAAACTCCTTGAAATAGCATAAGGTTTTCTCTTCCAAGGCTTACTATAGAGTCACTTGTACTTTCATGTGACTCTTGAGCCAAGAAGTGTCATTGTGAAAATTATTTTAAATATGGTTGCATAACACTAAACATTCTAAAATCTTTAAACACAACATCCAGCTAATTTTATTGTGGTGCTTTGCCAACTTACCCATGAGACACAGGTTCTATCATATAGATTCCCTTAAGCTTACTCCTTGTTCAACAGTTTCAAGCTGTTAAAATGCAATTATCTACAGAACATGAGGGCTCAAAAATGGCATATAAAAAGAAAACTGAGAAACACTAAATGGACACTTTCTTAATGACTTCTAGCTGATCAACAAGCACATAAACATGCTCATGATTACTTATCAGAGAAACATAAATCTAAACCAACGCTGGCTGGAGAGATAATGTTGCTGACTCAATTCAGTCCCAAGCATATAACATGATAGAATACTACTTAGGGATTATAATAGATGACACTTTGCCATTTTCTACATGAGTGGAATTGGAGGATATTATGATATATTTAATAAGTTACAAGAATAAAACCTGGATAATATCACTCATATGTGATATAAGAAGAAAGCAAAGAAACAGAAAACTTCCAATAATGTCAATTCTTAAAACTCTGAGGTGAACAAAGACAGGGTTATCAGGGTCCTAACTAGTAGAGTGAAGGGGAGACTGGTCGTTTGATGGCGAATATAGTTTGGTAACACTGTAACCCTAGCCTAGAACAAGTAAATAACTACCTTCATGTAAGTCAAAATTACCTCAATAATTTTATGTACATTTACGTATGTGTTTAAATTGAAGGTATGAGGGCAGTAGGGGGAATCATGAAGACAATTATGTACATTTACGTATGTGTTTAAATTGAAGGTATGATGGCAGTAGGGGGAATCATGAAGACAATTAAGGCTATAGGGGCTGATTTTGTTTTTTATTTATTTGTTTTTCATTCATTGTTTTTATTCATGTTTTTGGACCATACCTGGCAGTGATCAAGGCTCTGTCCTCAAGGATAACTGTTTGGGGGTTCAAGGGTCACATCACCTGGGGTGCTAGAGTCTGAACCTGGGTCTGCTGCATGAAAGCCAAGTGATTGCTCTAAACCCTATTCTATCTTCCTACCACTGCTAGGCTGACTGCAGTACCCTTTACCTCAGCTCCAAACTTAATTGCCACCTTCTCTATGATTCCCCATTTAGCAGTTTTTCATTCCCCTTATCAAAAGAAACTAAACTAGAGTTGTACTTTTCTTAAGGCAAGCAGGGTTTGTATTGTATTCATCTGGCTTTTACTCAAGAATGAGTTTGACGAGAACAGGATTCACATCTGATTCTATATGCCTCAGTCCCCTCAACTAGCGTTTTGTCCCCTATTTGTAATCAGTTTATAGCTTGCGAGAAATACAACAATGACAGTAGTAATTTAACTCTAAACACAGTGTAGCTTTCAGAAGCAGATGCAAAGGGGATCTCATAACTAGGGTCAAAGCAGTTTTCTTCTGTGTAATCTTAGTGTCACTACGCAAAATGTTGTTGCTGTATTAAAATGTAATTGCCCGCTAGGAATGAACTGTGCAAATGCTGAAGTCCTGAATCCAAATATTAGTATTTGATTTGGATGAAATTCTTGACCTAGTTAACCATGACAGAAAACTAAAAGAAGTGTTTGTATACTGTTTAGATTGATTAATAATCCACTTATTGGGCTGGAGAGATATAACAGTGTGAGGGAATTTGCCTTGTATGTGGCTGACCTGAGTTTGATTGCTGGCATCTTCCATGGTCTTCTGAGATTAGCCCAGGAGTGATCCCTGAACATAGAGCCAGGAGTAAGCCCTGAGCATTGGTAAGAGTGGACCCCAAATAAAAGAATATATTTATTTTGATGATTACCCATTTCAAAAAAGGAAAAGGAATCAAATTAATAACTATGGTGACAGCGACCATGGGACAATCTATCTTCAGCAACTCACTGCACAAGACAACTTATGTATTAGTGCACTGGCTAGCAATTAAAAGTTTCAACAATTTATTAACACA
The DNA here is from genome assembly GCF_024139225.1 of Suncus etruscus. Lineage (NCBI taxonomy): Eukaryota > Metazoa > Chordata > Mammalia > Eulipotyphla > Soricidae > Suncus > Suncus etruscus. The sequence continues at coordinate 3,018,662 of NC_064868.1, forward strand.
AACATACTAGATAAAATAGTCTTTGCTTATAAAAGAAACACTTTCCCAGAGAAAAGGCAGTCGAATAACTGATGAAAAACTTTCATACTGCCCTCCATCTAAATGGTCTTAGCCTGTAGCAAGCTTGCCTGGTAGGACAAAGGAACTTGATTGTCATTTAGAAGCGCAGTGTAATTCCTCCAGAAATCTCCCATTTCCTATAGGAACTACAATTTAACCTTGAATGAGTGGCATACATTGATTATACACAAGAAAACATAAACACAGAATAGAAATGTGAGACTATAGAGCTAAAGACGTGTTAAATTCACCTAGATCAAACTAATAAATCAATTCACTTTTTTGCAGTTTATAAATCTCAGTATCTTAAGTGGAATCCAATGGTTTATAGAACATTTATAGTAAATTTAAGGATATATAATGTGTATCATTTTTATTATTATTAACAGACACACCTAGCTATGTTCAGGACATATATCTGGCTTAATGTTCAGGAATCATTCTTGGCAAGACTTTGGGGACCATAAACAGTGCTGGGAATTGAACTGTGTTGTTTGCAAGCCATTATACTATCTCTCTGGCTCCTGATTTATTTGGTAATGAACTATTTAAATACTTCCTTTCTAGTTTCCCTTTATATTTATTCCATATGTGGTTTGCCTTAGTTTGTTTTATTTATTTATTTTTTATTTATTTTTTTTCATTTTTTTTTAGTTTGTTTTTTTTTAAACCCCCCCTTAGTTTGGTTTTATTCAGCTTTGGCATCTTTATAAACTAATGCTGTATTTCATAATGTTAGCTGCTATTACCACCCATTTTACACACTCATTTATTTACTTGATGGTAAATCAGTCCAAATTTTTCCCTTGCTCTTTAATATCAAAAATATTCTTGAGGTACAATGATTTTCTCCCTATTCTGGCAAGAGAAATAGGAAGGAGAGCATGGCACAAAAATGTTGAGTCATTGGGGGAGTTAAATGAGGTAAAGTGCATGTGATTGGCAATGAGACATTTCAGAAATGTTCATCTCTCCTCTCATGTTGTCCTCATTTTCCTGTTATATAAGTTATGGCTTTTATTTCAGTGTCTGGTGTTGGCTATTATCCCCTCATTTTTTTCAGATTTTAATTCCCTAGGTGAACAAACTGTTACTGATGAATTGATCAAAAGAGAATGTCCTAAGACCAAGAGGTTTTCAACTTATTTGTGCCATTTTCACAATATCCAACAGTCCAGACATCATTTTCTCATCACTATTCACAAGTATTTCATAACAACTCTATGAGGGAAGTGACAAGAATAAAGAAAACTGAGGCACACTAATGGCTTAAGCAAGCACACTAATAGCTTACTTAAGGTACCCATCCAGTTCGGGGAAGAGCTAGGATATGCCGTATTCATGTTTCTCAACTCTTCTTTCCACTATATACTTGCTATTTCCCCCCAAAATGCTTGCAAGCTATCGCTTCAGAATTAAAATATACATCTTATAAACATCTCCTAACATAGCAAGTCTGTATTCAGTGCAGGGACTCCTGTTCTCATAAAGACTTCAGTTTTAAAAACAATGTCATGGCATTTAGCATAAATGTAATAATAACAATGCATCTGAATAGTTCTTAGTCAGAATCAAGCAGGCAACAACCCACTTGACCCAAAGCCAATTTCAAGAGTCAAGTTTTCCCAAACCACAGCAAGGCAGGATATAGCAGCCATAATTATTTCTATGAGCTAATCCTACCACCTCAGGTCGGCTAAGGTGCAAGTGAATGCACTTAATTGCTCAGCTGTGTATTTGCTTGAATGTAATCAACCACTTACTGGGAGTTGCTGTCTAACTATTAAGATATTGGCACAAGGAAAGCTAAATAAATTAGAGAGTGTTCACTTTTTATAAAGCCACCTTGGAAGAAAGTATCTTCTATGTTCAGAGCCAGGGGGAAGTTGGAAAAGAACAAGGTTGGAAGTCGGGCAGTCGGCACAACTAAATGCTTGTTCTTCCTGGTCACTGCAGCTTCTCTGTTAACTCAGGGCATGGCCCCAAGTCACTGACCTTTGGAGTCTGCTCAGCTTTTATTCTAGAGCAATGGCCAGTTGATGGAATGTAACTATTACCCAAGAGCTAGTACCAGTGTGAAATGAGTTGTTTTTGATGAACAAGGAAGACAAGAGGCTACATTTCCAGCACAAATAATATCTGTTCCTTCAAGCATGAATATGACAACAAGGAGAGGCGTTGGGCAGACAAGGCAGGAAAATAAACATCACCATGTTTGATCTCTGGAGTAATTATGTGGCTAAATGGGTGTTAATCTTTTTTTTCCACATGGCCTCATACAATGCAGATTGTTCGTATTATCATATTATGTCCAGTGGCTGCAACCATGAGGAAAGCTTTAAGCCCTGAGTAACTACAGTGAACATGTATGTGCTCATTTAAAAATAATAAAAAGAATAATGGAGAAATATGTGATACAATGAAGTAATCTGTGTACCAAGGTTCTATGAAAAAGAAGGGATCCCCAATTTAAAACATAAAATAGAAAGGTTGGGGGCCAGGGACCAAGTGGTCTCAGATGCATTGGTGGGGAAAAATAAGGACAGAACTAAATACCCAAGCCAAAGTCAATGTAATAGAGTCAATTATAATAGAATCAATAATAGAATCAAAAGGGATCTAAACTTTAACAATCTAAACTTCAAGGGGCCTGTTATATTTGCAGGTCAGTGGGCAAAGTGTAGTGGTAGAGGATGCTATCTGGGTCTATTGGTTGCAGGAGGTTGACACTGGTAGTAGGAAGGGCCCTGACTCAGAAATTCAACTATAAAAACTCTGTAGGTCACATTTTTTATAATAAAGTAAAATTTAAAAATATTAATAAAAGGATAGGCATGCCCTTTCTCTAAAGAAAGGGCCTTTCTGAGAAAAGACAGAAGGAAGTATTTCAAAGACTTGGGCTAGAAAGATGGCCTTGTGGGCTGGATTGTATGCTTAGAATGTGTGAGGCCCTGAGTTCAATCCCCTGCATAAGCCCTGCTCTAGGACTACAGGGTAGCTCTGGTGATCCCCATCACTGAACTTTCAGACCTACCCAGCTGAGCCATAGAAATAAATATAGCTCTGTCCCACCAAACACAAACTTAAAAAGATAAAGAATAACCTATATGTAAAATGATGGGTCATTTAAGATGAAAGAATTCACTGCTGAGTTTTATCCCTGGAGCTTAAGTGGTTCTTGACCATTTTGAATTTTCACTCAACGCAACCTTCTTTCACCTATTGTTCCAGTGTCCACTTCACTGCTATTTGTTATGTTCTATCTATTGCTTCAGAACTTCCAGTGCTCTTTGTTGTCTCTGCTTGCTTGCTTGACTGCTTGCTGGCTTCTTTTGCTTGTCTGCTTGCATTTCTGCATTGCAAACAACACCAATATTTAAAGACATATGTATGTATTCTGGTACACAGAGAAAAATACATCTTTGTCTTGGCAATGTGCTGTAACTCCCGACAATAAAATAGTAGAATTCTTTCCAATTTTGCCTTCAGAGGAGTTCTTTATTTTTATTATGACTACCTCTTAGCTGGCATCCATCACTTGCTTCCTAATCAACTTTTGCTAAAAAAAAATCTTGACTCTGTGCTTCTTGCTTTGCTCCTTCCTCTAACATAGTACCTTCAACTTGTGGGATCCAGTAAAGAAGAAAAAAGTTGGGATTTGTTAAAAAAAAAGGCTGCCACATTAAAATAAAAGTTCCCCCTTTTTTCATATTTGTTGCTCAACCTGTGAAGATGTTTTCAGTGGGCTATTACTTGAGGTCCTAATTAAAGCAAAATTAAATATGTTGATTGTTAGCATTAATTTTACTGTTCATTTTCAAACTGGGGAATGCTAAATTTTAGTGCAGATGTAAGAATAGTGCAGAATTGCTGACACAACACAAATAATCTTCATGTTCTGCAATACATTTATCAGAACATTAGAATGCAAATTCAATGCATTTGGTTTGACTTATTGATATGAGCATATTTGCCAACATTTTTAACCATCACCTTCCTTACTGAAGAGTAATGAAAAACCAAAGAAAAATGGATAGTCACCCATCTTCTATTGTTATTTTCAGTGTTGTTTGGTAATCTGGTAAAATAAATAAGCAAGAACAGATGTGATAGGATTTCTTGCTCAGAATATTCAGTGTATTCAAAGTGACTTTCTATTGAAATGAAAAGCATAGTCTCCCAAGTTGATCAGTGTTTTCTACATCATCAATATTAAACACTTATATTTGTTTGGATATCACTAAAATCTCCATACATAGGGGGGCACTATGTTTCAACAGTGGCATATTGACTGCATACATGGCTAGGAGAACAAGAAGCAGTGTTCCTATGTCTTTTTTGAATTCACTTATAAAACAAAAGTACAAGGATTGAAAGACTAAAAATAGAAAAACAACAGAGAATCAACCATGGGTGGGAATGTTCTGAGTGTGAGACCAAACAGGACTGCACAAGTTGTAATTCCATGAAGTCAGGCAGAAGGCCAAAATACTGTTATATCAAAACATACAATACAGGTTTTCAAAGGGAAATACTTATTTCACAGTGAAGCAAAGGTAGTTAAGATCAGTGGCAAAATGTTTTTTTTTCTTTTTGGGTTTTAGGCCACACCTGGCAGCACTCAGGGGTTCCTTCTGGCTCTGCACTCATAAATCACTCCCAGCAGGCTTAGGGAATCATATCAGATGTCAGGAATAAAACCCAGGTCTGTCCCAGGTTAGCCGTATGCAATGCAAATGCCCTACCACTGTGCTATTGCTCCGGCTCACAAAATATGTTTTTTGAGGGCAGATACATCTCATATCATACAGGTAGAGCACAAACACATTCTATCAACAATGGCTGAATAGATTTTTTAAAAAAAAGGATATGGGTATAACTCGACAGAAAAAGTTATCAGAAATATAATGGGGGAATAAAAGAAACATAGTAAGGTGACAACAGATGTGGAAAGGCATCAAAAAATGAGAACTTGTCTACAGAACTGAGCTTATCACGAGCAGGGGCACAGGAGTGGGGTAGTATGATGGGGATACTGATATACTGGTGGAAGAAAATAACCAAATATATAAAGAGTAGGATATTACAAAGTTGAGTTCATGAAATGAAGGAAAAAGAAACCTGCTATACTGAAGAGAAGAATGATTAAGAGAACTTAATTAAAAGATCTTAAAGCCTGAGTTCAAATCTTTATACTGACACATACAATGTGTACTATCATTGATAAATTAACTTATTCTTGGTCTCAGTTTACTTATCTATAAAATGGAGATAGTGATAACAACACATGACAGGTATGGTTGTTTTGAGAACGAAATCTCTCAATGCATGTCTAGTGTTTGGAAGAGTGATATACACTAAGATTGTAGAAGGTTTTGGCCTTAGTATATGGACAGAAGAACTTATTTTATGGAACATGTTAGTTCTTTTGTTATTTATCAATGTCAAGACACTAACACAATCTTTCCGAAGTTTCTAATTTATTCCTTGCAGCAAAGCTGAGAGGCATGCTTTCATGTATCTTTTTTACAGATAAAGAAAATAAGGCTCAGAGAAATATCATTTATCAAGTTTACCCAACTAGTAAGAGGGGACAAGTGTTTCAATTGTCTATATCCTGAGCCATCTGTCAAAACCACGTTCTAAATAATCTCACTGTATCCCTCATTTCTCAAGTGTCCCTAATTTCTCCCCTTAGAATTTAGAGCTTCTATAGCATACTTGTTTCTGTGAACAGTATGTTTCCAAGAAAATGGCAAATTTTTTGCTATTCTAACCTCTGCAAATACAAATAAAACAATATTCGGGATCATAGATGAAAACTTCTGTAGATTACATGTTTAGCCTATTAAACATTTAATTGCAATTATTAGAATTTGTTCAAAAAGTAAGCAATTTATCAACAGTTTTTTTTGGAAAATAACTAATATGTTTTCCTGTTTTACAGTCTGCCTCTTCGTTTCTGCAAAGAAACATGGTAAAGGTGCTTACAAGAACCCAGTAAGATATCCCGGAAGGAAGCTTAGAGACTAAAGTGCCCTGGACATGCCTGAACAGGGTGAGTCCTGGTTGCTAAGATCATTGATTAGGGTGCCTGAGCGCTGTGAGTTTAGGACCAACCCCATCACAGAATCCCTAAAGGAAACTGAGAAACTGAGGTGCACTGGACATGCCTGAACAGGGTGAGTCCAGGTTGCCACCACTGATGACACTACTGAGGGTGCCAGAACCCTGTGCGTTTAAAACCAACACCTGAGCATTTGGGGGCCAAGGAGCGAAGTTGCTCCACTTCGTTTCAGTATTAGGCTGTTTAACTTCCAGGTGTTAAAGTTTTTCTTCTGTGTCCCTTTGGAGTTCACATATAATTTCAGAGCCTTGTGGTCAGCGAGGTAGCCTACAAAATTTCTATCCTCTTGATATGTTTTAGGAGGTATGTTTTAGAAGTCCAATGTGCCATCTATTGCGTGATGGAGCCTCCTTATTATGGAGGTATGTTTTATGTGCCAGCATGTAGTCTATCCTGGAGAATGTCCCATGTATATTGGAGAAGAATGTGTATCCATGTTTCTGGGGGTGGAGTGTCCTATATATACCTACTAGGCCTCTTTCTTCCATTTCTCTTTAAAGGTCTAGTATATTCTTGTTGGTTTTCAGTCTTGTTGACCTATCAAGTGTTGACAAAGCCGTGTTGAGGTCTCCCACAATTATTGTGTTGTTATTGATATCCTTTTTCAGATTTGTCAACAATTGTATTAAATATTTTGCTGGCCCCACTTTTGGGGCATATATGTTTAGGAGGATGATTTCTTTCTGCTGTACATATCCCTTGATTAAAACAAAATGTCCATCTTTGTTTTTTAAAACTTTCCTGAGTATAAAGTTTGTATCATATGATATTAGTATGGTCACTCCAGCTTTTTTATGGGTGCTATTTGCTTGGATGATTTTCCTCCAGCCTTTTTTTTAAGTCTATATTTGTTCTGACTATTCAAGTGCGTTTCTTGTAGGCAGCAGAAGGTTGGATTGAATTTTTTGATCCATTTAGTCCCTCTGTGTCTCTTAACTGGTGCATTTAGTCCATTGACATTGAGAGAAAGAATTGTCATGGGACTTATTGCCATCTTTGTATTGAAGTTTGGTGTGTCTGTTGGTCAGTCTTGTCTTAAAGTAGGTATTTCAGTTTTTAAGGCTGGTTTTGAGTCTGTAAAGTTTTTGCACTGTTGTTTATCTGTGAAGACATGTATTCTCTCTTCAAACCTAAAAGTTAGTTTTGCTGGGTGCAGTATTCTAGGTGAAGCATTTATTTCATTGAGTTTTGTCACTATGTCCCACCACTGCCTATGGCCTTGAGTATTTCTTGTGAAAGGTCTGCTGTAAATCTTAAGGATGTTCCCTTGAATGTAATTTCTCTTTTCGTTCTTGCTGCTTTCAGAATTTTGACTCTATTTGTGGGATTAGTGTTTGTGACTAGAATGTGTCTTGGGGTGTTTTTCTGAGGTCTCTTTTAGTTGGTACTCTTTGAGCATGCAAGATTTGATCACATGTATTCTTTAGCTCTGGTAGTTTCTCTTTAATGATGTTCTTGACAATTGGTTCTTTCTGAAGATTTTCTTCCTTGGTCTCTGAGACTCCAATGATTCTTAAGTTGTTTGTATTGAGCTTATCTAGACTTCTATTTTCATATGTGCACATTACTTGACTAATTTTTCCATTGTCTAATCATTTGTTTTAAGGCTTTTTTTCCAATCTCTTCTGCTGTATGGAGTTGTTATGTATCTCATCTTCCAGAGCACTAATTCTATCCTCAGCTTCTGTTACTCTGATGGAGAGCTTATCCATTTTGTCTTTCAATTCATCTACTGAGTTTTTCAAACCTGTTATTTGACCTGTTATTTCAGTTTGGAGTTTTCTTATTTCTGTCTTCATCTTTCTTGGTTCTTATTAGTGTTCTGTTCAACTCGATCTATGCTTTCTTTGAGTTTTGTGAGCATTATCCATATTTCTTCTCTAAATTTCATATCTGAGAGACTGACTAATTGGTTGGCCATTTTTGGATCATCAGAGTTGCCATCTTCATTCTCTATGCCTGGTGTTGGCCTGTGGTGCTTTCCCATTGTCACACTTGTATTGTGGGGCTTTCTACTTGTTTTGGTTGTATTCATTGGCTAAATGATGTATATGTTCACGCTTCTCTGGCTCCACCCTTTCTGGGTGGTGGACTCGGCTCCAAGAATGGGAGCCCTCGTGGCTGAAGCCGCACAGAGGATCAAATTTTAGGCCCAAGCACTCAACAGAGATTACAGTCCAGAGATATATGCTGGGCTTCAGAGATCTAGCACAGTTCCTAGTGTGATTTTTTTCTTCGTGTTGCAGTGGAGTTCATTCATTAGAAAGAGTGCACAGCCGCGAAGTGAAGTGGAGCAGCCATGCTCTTCTGGAGCCTCTAGGAGAGCTATTTTGCTGGGCCCTTTTCAGCCCACTCATGAGAGGTTCAGGACACAGGACAGTAGAAAAACACGCACAGGCAACTCTCACTGTCTCTCGAAGTTCAATAGTGAGAGATTTCAACACTGCCCTGACACCTCTTGATAGATCAACCAAGTTGAAACCCAACAAAAATGTATTAGATCTAAAATGAGAAATGGAAGTGGACTAGTAATATATATAGGGCACTTCCTTTCCAGAAAACTGGATACACATTCTTCTCCAATGCACGTGAGTCTTTCTTCAGGATAGACCACATGTTGGTCCATAATGCATTTTTACATAAAGTCAAGAGGATAGAAATTGTACAAACTACCTTTACAGACTACAAGGCACTGAAATTAGATGTGAACTACAAAGAAACACAAAAGAAAAACTATAACACCTGGAAATTAAACAGTTCACTTCTGAACAACCGGTGGGTCAGAAATGAAATCAAATAGGAAATCAAAGCATTCCTGGAAACAAATGACAATGAAGATACAAATTGTCAGAAATTATGGGACACAAAAAAGCATTACTAAGAAGAAAACTTGTACCTTGCAAGCACATATCAGAAAGGAATATGGGGCCTATATAAAAAATTCAGTGACACAGCTTTAAGAACTCAAAAATGACCAACGAAATGAACCAAAAATAGGTAGGCAGAAGGAAATAACAAAACTTGAGCAGAAATCAGTAAAAATAAAAATCCAAAAAAACAATTAGAAAGTACAATGAAAGCAAAAGTTGGTTCTTTGAAAAATAAAAAGATTGATAAACCACTATCAAACCTCACAAAGAAACAGAGAGAAAGAAATCTAATACAGCAGATCAGGAATGGAAAGGGGGAAATCACCAGAGATACTGTGGAGATTCATAGGGTAATCAGAGACTACTTTGAGTAACTCTATGCCACGAAAAATGAAAACCTGGAGGAAATGGATAAATTATTGGACTTTTATAATCTTCCACAGTTAAAATAGGATGACCTTGCATATCTAAATAGACACATCACTACTGAGGAAATTAAAATGGTCATCAAGAGTCTTCACAAAAACAAAAGACCAGGTCCAAATGGATTTACTAATGAATTCTTTCTAATCTTTAAATAGAAACTTCTCCCAATCCTTTCATGAAGAGTCTTTCATGAAATTGAAGAATCAGGAACACTCCCAAACAGTTTTTCCGAAGTTAATATCACCTTGACACCAAGACCAGATAGAGCTGCTGCAAAGATAAAAGAAAGAAAGAAAGAAAGAAAGAAGAAAGAAAGAAAGAAAGAAAGAAAGAAAGAAAGAAAGAAAGAAAGAAAGAAAGAAAGAAAGAAAGAAAGAAAGAAAGAAAGAAAGAAAGAAAGAAAGAAAGAAAGAAAGAAAGAAAGAAAGAAAGAAAGAAAGAAAGAAAGAAAGAAAGAAAGGAAGGAAGGAAGGAAGGAAGGAAGGAAGGAAGGAAGGAAGGAAGGAAGGAAGGAAGGAAGGAAGGAAGGAAGGAAGGAAGGAAGGAAGGAAGGAAGGAAGGAAGGAAGGAAGGAAGGAAGGAAGGAAGGAGGAAGGAGGAAGGAAGGAGGGAAGGAAGGAGGGAAGGAAGGAAGGAAGGAAGGAAGGAAGGAAGGAAGGAAGAAAACTACAGGTCAATATTTCTCATGAACACAGAAGCAAAGATCCTCAACAAAATTCTGGCAAACAGAATCCAATGTCTCATCAATAAGTCATTTACCATGACCAAGTAGTTTTCATTCCAGGAATGCAAGAATAGTTTAATATCCATAAATCAATCAATATAATACACCATATCAACAAAAATAAAAACCATATGATTATATCAATAGATGCAGAGAAAGGATTTGATAAGTTTTAATACTCATTCTTGATTAAAAAAACTCATCAAGATGGGAATAGAAAGAACTTTTCTCAATATAGTAGAGGCAATCTACCACAATCCAATGACAAATATTATTATCAATGGAAATAAAATAAAAGCCTTTCCTCTAAAATCTGGCACAAAACTAGGCTGCTCTCTCTCACCACTACTATTCAGCATAGTGCTGGAAGTTCTTGCCATAGCATTAGGCAAGAAAAAGATATCAAGTGTATCCAGATAGGGAAGGTAGAAGTCAAGCTCTCATTGTTTACAGATGGCATAACTCTATATTTAGAAAACCCTAAATTCTACCAAAAACTTCTAGAAACAATAGACTCATATAGTAAAGTGACAGGATACAAAATTAACACACAAAAATTAATGGCCTTCTTATACTCCAATAATGATAAAGAAAAAATGGATATCAAAAACAATCCAATTTACAGTAGTGCCACAAAAATTCAAATATCTTGGAGTCAACTTAACTAAAGATATGAAGAACTTATACAAAAATACTACAAAACCATGTAGTTTCAAGAAATAAAAGAGGAAACATGGAAATGGAGGCATATACCTTGCTCATGGATTGGGAGGAGTAACATCATTAAAATGGCAGTACTCCCCAAGGCATTGTACAGATGTAATGCAATTCTTCTAAGGATATGCATAACATTCTTCAAAGACGTGGATCAGTCACTCTTGAAATTCATCTGGAACAATAAACACCAAAGAATAGCTAGAACAACCCTTGAGAAAAAGTAATATGGAAAGCATCACTTTTTCCAACTTTAAATTGTATTACAAAGCAATAGTCATTAAAACAGCATGATATTGGAATAAAGACAGACCCTCAAATCAATGGAATATACTGAAGTATTCAGAGAATGCTCCCCAGAAAAACAACCAATTAATCTTTTATAAAGGGACAAGAAATGGTAAATGGAGCAAGGAAAGCTTCTTCAACAAGTGATATAAGCACAACTGGTCAGCCACTTGCAAAAAAAAGACTCAGAACTCCAGCTAACACCATGCACCAAGGTAAAATCAAAATGGATTAAAGACCTTTTGTCAGACCTAAAAACATAGGTATATAGAACAACACATAGGTAAAACACTCCAGGACATTGAAACTAAATGCATATTCAAGGAAGAAACAGCACTTTCTACATAAGTCAAAGCAGAGATACGCAAATGGGAATATATTAAGCTGAGCAGCTTCTTCACCTCAAAGGAAATAATGCCTAGGATACAAAAGCCACCCACAGATTGGGAGAAGCTATTCACCTAATACCATAAGATAAGGGGCAAATATCTAAGATATACAAGGTACTGACAGAACTTAACAAGAAAAAACATTTAACTCTATCAAAAATAGGGAAAAAAGATGAAAAATTTCTCAAAGAAGAAATACAAATAGCCAATAGGCATATGAATAAAAGCTCCACATCACTAATCATCAGGAAGATACAAATCAAAACAGCAATGAGGTACTATCTCACACCACAGAGACTGGCACACATCACAACGAACAAGAATATTCAGTGCCGGTGGGGATGTGGAGAGAAAGGAACTCTCATTCACTGTCTGTGGGGATGTCATCTATTCAGCCTTTATGGAAAACAATATGGACATTCCTCAAAAAACTGGAAATTGAGCTTCTATTTGATTCAGCTATACCATTCCTAAAGATATAACCTAGGAACACAAAAATCCAATACAAAAAACCCTTTCTCACACCTATATTCATTTCAGCACTTTTTACAATAGCCAGACTCTGGAAATAACCAAGATTTCCTTCAACAAATGAATGGCAAAGAAATTGTTGTACGTATACACAATGGAATATTATGCAGCTGTCAGGAGAGATGAAGTCATGAAATTTTCTTATACATGGATGAGCATGGAGTCTATTAGGCTGAGTAAAATTAGTCAGAGGGAGAGAGAGACACAGAATAGTCTCACTCATCTTGGGTTTTAAGAAAAATTAAAGACATTGAAATAACTCCCAGAGATGAGGGCCAGAAGGACCGGCTCAAGATATGAAGCTCACCACAAAGATTGGTGAGTGCAGTTAGAGAAATAACTACACTGAAAACTAGCATAACAATGTCAGTGAGTGAGGGATGTAGAGGACCTGTTGAATGCAGGAGGGGGTGAGGAAGGGAAAAGATGGGGGCATTGGTGTTGGGAAGATTGCATGGGTGAATAGGGGTGTTTTTGTTATGACAGAAACCTAACTACAATTATGTTTGTAATCATGGTGTTTAAATAAAGAAATTATTTAATTAAAAAACACAATATAAAAAATGTCCTTCTTATGCTCTTTCAAAGGTAGAACCCAGTAAGATGTAACCCTTCTGTTTAGAAAGAACTTTTGACATTTTAAGATAGCAATCTTTTTTTCTTTGTTTTATTTGGTGGATGTTACTAAGTTTTGCGGCTTTATTCAGTAATGCTCAGGATCTACCTCTGTTTCTGTATACAGGAGTAAATTTTTGTTGTGCTTGGGAAACCATATGCAATTCCAAATTGGGGTTAGCTTCATGAAAGGCAAGTGCCTTGATTTCTATACAATCTGGCCATTTTACACCCTTTTTTTTAAAGCATGTCATCCATGTATATAGTGCAATCAAATTTTGACAAAAAGTAATTGGGATATGCTGTAAAAAGTAATAGTAATAATGTAGGTTATGAACACAAAATCTCTTTCTGTTTATCTGTGCTTCTGTACAGTAAATTTAGTTGGTATTTGGCACTCGTGTGTTTCTATTTTAATATCCTATGTTCTGTCAATTTTGCCTCCTCGCCAGATCTTATACAATGCTGCCTACCTGGTTCTACCTGAAATTGGTCCCACAGAAAAACTGTCACTGGAGCTCTACACTTTCCTTTTGGTGTGTGTAAGTGTCTGTAACAAGATGGCACTGACTTTCTTGATGTGATATTTTGTCTAATGATGTGACATTTTGTTCTACAACATCAACAGCTCAAGACTGAGAAGAGTGTTTCTGTCTGTCTGTCTGTCTGTCTGTTTGTCTGTCACACACACACAATCTACATGCACATCCACAAGGTTTATTTATTTGTAACAGATCAGGGAAATACAAGGAAGGAGAAACTAGATTAATGGCTAAGACTGAAGGCAAGGGAAATGGGAACAATACACATTGGGTATGGAAATTCCTTTGGGGGTGATGAAAATGGTCTAAAAATTGTGATGGTGCAGGACGGATGGTGGTTCAAATCCTGGCTTCCCATATGGTCCCTTAAGTCTTCCAGGAACAATTTCTGAGTGCATAGACAGGAGTAACCCCTGAGAGCCACTGGATGTGACCCAAAAACAAAAAAAATTAATTAAATGAACATTTAAAAATAAATATTGTGATGATGTCTGTTAAGCTATGAGAATATACCTCAACTTTAAAGTTCCATCTGTCTATTTAGACATAGAGCAAATACTTTACTGATTTGAAAAATTAAATTAACCTGACACAACTAAATTTTACCTTGCAAATTACACCTTATTTGCAAGTTTTGAATATCCTCATGTATAGCACAAATATGAAAAGGTCTAAAGCATGATGAAGTATAAAAGCTGGCAGTGTTGGAATGATAAAAACGTAAAACTAGCACATAGCAAAATAAGAAATATCAAGTGAATAAACCTAGTAATGGTAAACAGTAAATAACAAAGTACATGCTAATTTACAATACATTACATACAATCATAGTATTAATGCCACTTATGGGTGACCTAGGAAAAATACTTTTACTACTAGTAATATTACTAGTAATCAGTCTAGTAATAAGAGTAAACAATATATAGTAAAACACGAAGAATGTGTGTAAGTGCACGTGCTTGGTTTCCAGCATAAGAGCCCTGGCATCTCTGAGGAAAGCATCCATCTGCCTTTTATATAATGGCAAGAACTTTTATAAATGAAGCTGTAATTCTCATGCTTTCCCTGCCAGAGATAGCACAACATAGCAGTGCAAACATCCAATGGTCAGAACTGTGTTTGGAAATTGCAGGCATGAAAAATCCAGTCTGCAGAAGCCGCAGGAGCTGTCAGTTCCGACACACAGAGTCCCTGTTGTGCCCAGACCCAGCAGGGGCTAACACAGGCATTGCAAGAACCCTCTTCACAGAGGCAGAAACTGTTCTCAGAAGCAGTCTGTGTTTTCCAGTCCCCTCCAGGGCTCAGGAGGAGGTGAGACTGGTATGGGTCTGGAGATAGACTTTGATATGTACAAGGGCTAAATGGGAGGATTTTGCTGATACATTTCCTTTAGGGTTTAGAATTTTCTATTATGAGGGTTAAGGATTTTAATAATTCGTTTTTAATTGATTAATAGTTCATATTTTGTTTGCAAAGTAAGATTGCCAAGCTTTCATGGCACAGCTTTGAAATTCAGGCAAAAATCCATCACCATGATCAGAGGATTAAGTAAGGCAGCAATATGAAAAAGTAAAGTTATCTTCAAATGAGCTAAACTCAAATTGTAAGGTGCTTTATTCTTTAATTTCTGTTCCCATCCTTTATGCCCCTGATTAATTCTGTTTCGAATAGAATCAAGCTTGATTGCATTTTCCCCTCAAACTGTCTTCAGTACACTGGCCTGCTTCTAAATTAAAATAAAATTAAAATCAAGGGCTAGAGATATAATGAAACTGGTAAAATACTTGACTCAGGTTTGATCTTTAGCATCCTATATGGTCCCCTAAGCAAGCACTGTCTAGAGTGATTCCTGAATGCAGAGCAAGGAGTGACCACTAATCATTGCCTGGTATGACCCCTAAAACACTTACACGATATATTTTAGCAAATTCTTTTCAGTTTCTTAACAAATTTATATTTTACAATTAACTCTTGACAATAACTCAGACATTGGCTTGTCAGTCAATTTTAGTTTCTAGGTCTCCATGAGCCAAGAATATAACATTTAGGTATTGAGTTACTGGCCAGAAATTCCAAAGAGTTGCAACTTAAGAAGATAGTTTTGAGATCCACCTGTGAAATGGTCCAAACTTACCAAAATTTATTTGCTTGAACGTGTAAATGAGGGAAGAACTATTTTAAGTTTTATTGATGCATCAATACTTCAAATGTACACATTTTAATGTACAAATATATGAATGTATATGATCAAATGTACCTGTAGATGTTTTCACTCTGATTCTTTTTTCTCTACCTGTTGCATAAAATTGCAACACTGCACTACAAGCTCATGATGTTGGTGGGCAGAAAGAAAGGATAGGCAGACATCTTTTTTGTTGTTGTTTTTTGTTCATTTTTGGTTTGGGGGCCACACTCGGTGGCGCTCAGGGGTTATCCCAGGCTCTTTGCTCAGAATTTACTCCTGGCAGGCTCGGAGAACCATATGGGATGCTGGGAATCAAACCTGGGTGTGTCCTGGGTTGGCCATCTGCAAGCAAACGCCCAACTGCTGTGCTATCACTCTGGCCCCAAGACTTCTGAGTCAAGAAAATAAAAATAAAATTTCCAATTATTCCTTTTGTTAATAAATTGGAAGATATTTGTTTAGCACTGGTATTCATCATGTCCATAGAAATATTCTATTAAAGGAGGTGATAACCTGGAAAGAACCATCTGGAATGGACTGCATTGCTGTTCACAAATATTCAGAATTCCTACTGATAGGATGATTAAACATTCACATCCTGTTGAGCTTAAGCATGCCTATGCAAGTTTATTGGCCAGATACATATAGTCCTTATGGACTGCAACTTTAAAAGCCAGAAAATGGTTCTGTAGTTATTTTTTCTCCCTCTGACAATTTGAAAGCAAGTATCTAGAAACCTTCATCAACCCGAATTAGAGAGAAGGCTGATCAGAATACTGCTGCTCATCTGCAACAAACAAGAAGTTTGAGTGAGAAATCAATTGTGTTATTTTAAGTCTCTACTATTTGGGGATATTTGTTACTAGACCATAATCTTGATTCTTGTGACTGATACATTCTCTGCCTTTGACATTGCTAACTGATATCCAGAAGGTTCTTGAATAATGTTGTTTCATTCACTGTCATTTCACTTTAATGTTGATTAGAGAAAATAATAAATGCTGTGGTATACCTAAAGAACATTATTATTTTTATCTTTTAATTTTTAAACTTAACCAGAATTTTTATTTTTAAAAGAAGAAACAGATTGATGAATTATTTTTTTTAATTTTTTATTGTGACCAACGTGAATTACAAATCTTTCACAGTAATATTTGAGGTACATAGTGGCATTGAATCAGAGGTAGTCCCACCACCAGTATTGTCCTCCCTCCACCCAAATTCCCAGAATTCCCTCCTTTGCCTCCCCCAGACTGCTAGGACAGTTGGTTCCCTCTGTGTATAGCTTGTTGAAGATTGGTGATCGATTCTGTTGTCAGTGACTTTGGATTTGGTGTATAAGTCTGATTCTTTTTTATTTCTACTTAACGTTCATATGACTGCTTAGTTCTGATACCATCCATTTTCCCCCCTCAATTTATGAGGCAAAACAAAATTATTCAAATTATATGGTTCTGTTTGAAAAGAAAAGAAGAAAAAAGAATAAAGAAAAAACAACAACAATAAAAACAACAACAACAACAACAAAAACCCAGGGGAGTCTGTCTAGAGGTTACACATATCAATTTAAAAAGAAGAAAGGAAAAATTAGAAAAAACATAACAAAAATACAAAAATCAAAAACAACAAAATAAAATAGCCAAAACAAACAAACAAACAAACAAACAAAAAGAAATAAAAGTCTAACAAAAGACCAAAAGTACCACAGCAACAAATACAGGGGTAGTATGGTTCCTGGTGCTGTTGAAGGGAACTCTTTTCATTCTACGTCTGGGGTCTAGGGCTCAAGATTGGACGGCTGCTGTCTGATCTCATGAAGTCTAAGTTGGGTCCACATAAAACATGTTCAGGGTGGGAAGTGACCCTGTATTAAAAAAATGTATTGGTTCTTATCCTTAGTAGATAAAACTAGTTTCTGTATATATAATTTCCCCATTTTTAGTATGCCTTTGCAAAAAGAAATGATGCCATGCTGTATTGCTGCTGCATTTGGGACAAGAATGTCAAGCTACACAATCTCTGTGCCCTGGTTTTGATCTGAGCTTTTATCCCAGGCAAGATTATTTCTTGTAGGTTTTTGTACCAAGTGGAACCCAAAAAGGTAAAGTTAAAGAGAAAAAGCAAACTATATATATAATAGTGGAAATATATAAAAATAAATTTACAAAAAGTAATTGAAGAAAAATGAAGTGATGTAAAAGACTATCTTACATTTTAGATTTAACAGACTCAGATGTTTTATTATAGAGGTAGTAAACATATAAAGTAAATATAGGCTTTCGCATTGTCTTTTGAGATATTCTTGTGTGTGTGTGTGGGGGGTGAAATCCAGGGCACATTTTCATCACACAACTGGTCTTATTGAGTTTGATACATGAATTTCAGGAGAAAGGGATCAGGTAGAGTCCTTGTGCTGGGGTCCTTCTGGGCTGACTCTGGTATAATACAACTGTCCACATTTGAGGGAGGGATATAAAGGGCCGCACAGAATGAATCAGCAGGAGTGGTGGTTGTATTTTTTTGCCAGGGAATGAGATGTGGGACTGAGAGGGTGTCCAGGGTAGGAGGCACACCTGTATTTACAAATGTATGGGTTCTTATCCCAAGTAGATAAGATCTTGTTTCCGTACATAAAATTCCCCCTTTTTAGTATGCCTTTGCAAATCTTTTAAAAAATTTAGCTGCCAAGAACCTATGGAGTAAGTTACGCGAAGGATACATATACTGAGTAGGACAAATGCATATACATATTCTTGCATAAGCAATATATACAAAAGTGCTTGAAATACATGTTCATATCTTATAGTACAAGAGATGCAGATTAACTTATTAATGATGAAAGAAAATAGGAGGGGAAATATTTGATAACTTATTGCCAGGTGAAGCTAATCAGGAAATCCTGGAAATGAACCTTGAAAAAATTCTAAAGAAGTAAAGCAAAGTGATCCGAGGAATAGATAATTCTAGTGAGGTGAAACCTTGCGAGAGGAAATGGAAATAAGGACCAGGATATTGAGAATTTCCTCTCTATGTGTTTGTATTGCCATTCCTTCCTTCTTCTCTTTAGAACCATGCAGTGTTTCAGTTTTCTCTTACTAGTTGCTAAACTTGTTCACATTTCACTCTCATTACTTTATATCCATGTTATTCTCCTTTTAAAAATCATGTTGCAGAGCTAAGATAATATGTTTATTCAAGTCGCAAAACTGTGCACCCCTAGGCAGACCACAAAGCACAGAGTAAAATATCTCAAGGTGAGTCTCATCCCCAAAGGTGAGGACAATGCTGATTGACTTGATGGCTTTATTTGGGAGTCCAGCTTCTGTACTTTAATGCTGGAAGTTTCTCTCTCCATGCTCATCTATCGCGTTACCTCATCTATATTCCAGAAACTTTCATTTCAGTCTATTATTTCCTTCAGCCCTAATTTATTTTCTCACTTTTAAAATCACCATTAAAATGAAAAGCAAAGGCATGTGTATTTGCCAGGCAGTTTCTCTGAGGTTCTTAGAGGCCTAATTATGATATGAAAGCATGATTTCCAACTTTGCAGATGATGCTAAATTGAGAGAGAATAAAAACAAATGAGGAATAATTAGGTGGTGCAGCCAGATATAAAAGGATTTACATCATTTATGTTTCTGGACTAATAGATGGCAAATGCAGGGCTGCACAGATAAATGGAAGATAATTAGCCTCCGCAAAGTATCAGCAATGGGGATCTCTGCTAAATAGAAAAGTGCTGATGAAATGTGGCGTGAGTGAGGAAGAACACAATGGGATGCGGGGGTCAGCGAGGGTGATTAAAGCCTGGGGATGATTGCATCATGGAAAAACTCCAGAGATTGGCACATTCCCTGATCCTTTTCAGTGTGCTCCTACCTCAGTCACAAAGAGGCTTTCTGTTATTAGCAATGTGTGTCTTGCTGCATACATAGCCGCCTATATGAAGATCACTTCAGAGACCATTTCTTTAATTTAATTTAATTTAATCAGGAAGCATGCACAGATCACGAAAGTTTTCCTATTTTTCAAAGGTTTCTTTTGGTGGATTAAATGTTGAAGTGCCACTCTGACCACCTTGGAGACATGAAAGAGAATACACATGCAGTATTCGTTTGAGTCATGGACGGGCTTTCTTTTCTCCAAAGGCTCCTAGTCATCTCTGACTGTGCTTAGAGGCTCAAGGTTTCTTTCCAAGACCAAGAAGGAAACCTGAAAGCAGCTTCTTCACTTGTGAATGCTCACTTGTAAATACTTGTAAATACTCTTGCTGTGTTCGTTCAGTGACAATTATACAGCACAGCCTGAAGAGTTCTGTTCAAATTCCAGAAGAGTTATAATAGAAGTCCAAACAATAGAAACATGTTCATGGACCTATGATGTCAACAGCTGACCAGTTGCAGTTCAGTCCTTCATCCCAGACTTTTTAAGGTCAACAGCTGGCCTGTCATAGTGCAGTCCTCCATCCTCACTGTTCCCACAGTAATGACATTAGTGTTTTCCTCCATTTGTTCCTTTAGTTTAATGTTGAATTGGGTTTTTACTCTAGCAAGAGAGTTGCTTCTCAGAATTTAGTTCGAATTGTTCAGAGAGGTGTGGGGGACTGGGAGAATGGGGTAGTCAGTGGGTGTGGTATTGAAACTTTGTATGCATGAAACTCTATCAGTAATAGTCTTATCAATAATGTGCCTGAAAATTAAAATAAGAAACTCCTGTATTGCAGGGCATTGAGTTCTTACCATCTTTTTTTGCTCTCTTTCCACCCCCCCCCTCTCTCTCTCATTTTAAGTGTCTCAGCTTTTCTTTCCCTGGTTCTTAGGGAAGTTTCAATTAATTTTTTCTGATACTGATCATTTGCTTTTATATTTCTGCCATCACCTCAGAGAAAGGGGATCTAGCTTTGACTCCTTAAGAACAGGTTTCCATTTTACCCATCTAGAGTGCTCTACACTCTCCTGTCTCTTCTACCAATGTTCAGCAAATTCTGAGCATTTCTGGATTTCTTGTATCCCTTCTCAATAGCATTGAGGATGATCTCAGACATCAGCACTATGACTATTCCTATGTGGCCCCAGAGTTACTAAAACATTTTTTACTTAAACTTCTTAACTGTGGGAGAGTGGAACACACACATATACGTACATACTTCAATACCTCATGCCCACCAGTCTCATGCCAACACTAAACAGCAGTTCCAAAATACAGACACATCATTATCTGTTGACAAAACAAAACTTCCCTTAGTGTTATACAAATTTGGTTGTCTGCTCTTTAGGAGGTAGATGGCAATGCTGGGTGGAACTCTCCACAGAAAGGCAAGGCAAACGCTAAATCTCTAATCTTTTGCACAACAGAGGAGGAGACTACTAGATTTAATGCAGATATGGAGTAACCATTTAGTAGATACTTTTTGGATACTAACCTATGCTCCAATTTTTTTTATTCATTCAAACTGCTTAACAAACATGAGCAGAAATAAACTTGCACCTTTTCATGATCCAGGGACCCAGGCAAATAACTAGAAGATTCTCACTTGAAACCTCTGAGTAAATTTCTGAGTTTATGAAGTGGTGTGACGATATAGAATTGTTACAGGATCTTTCGTGTCTTCCCCAGCCACATAAAAGGACCTAGAGGGCATAAAGGTTTCTATTACATTTGATAAGTCTGTCTGCTGCTCAAGTTCTTAAAGACAGTTCCTATAAAAAGTATTAAACTATAGTACTTTTAAAATAAGAGTAATAGGCAGATGTGCTAGGTTGCCACTTTTATTATTTATTTACTTCTTTTATAATGATAAATTTGAACTTATACAAAAGTAAAACTAACATCATATTCTCTGTACCCATGATTCATTTTTAATATTTAGCAATAATCTTTTGGGCCTGGAGCAATAGCACAGTGGGTAGGGTGTTTGCATTAAACATGGCTGACCACAGGTTTGACCCCGGAATCCCATATGGTCCAAGCCTATCAGGAGTGATTCTTGAATGCAGATCTAGGAGTAACCCCTGAGAACCACGGAGTGTGGTCCCCCAAAACAAACAAAAAAAAACACAAAAAAATCAACTCAATAACCAGTTAATCCTGTTTCATATAGACCTCTACTTTGATACTATGAAGAAACTCAAACACAACAGTTTCATGCATCTCTAATAATCTCTAATTCAGTCTTTTCTAACATTGGGATTTTTTTTTTTTGGTTTTTGGGTCATACCTGGTGATGCTCAGGGGTTATTCTTGGCTCTACGCTCAGAAATCTCCCCCAGCAGGCTCAGGAGACCATATGGGATGCCGGGATTCGAACCAGCCACCTTCCGCATGCAAGGCAAATCGCTGTGCTATCTCTCTGGCCCCAGGTTCTAATGAAAAATATTAAAATATAGTTTACATAGAAATATTAATCCATTTAGCAATTTTTTTCATTTTTGTTTTGTTTTGGGTTTATACCCAAATGTGCCCAGGGATCATTCCTGGCAGTACTTAGGAGGCCAAGTATTGTGCCAGGAATAGTATTCAAGTTTGCTATGTGCAAGGCACGTGTTTTAATAGCTGTATTATCATTCAATCCAGCAAAAATATCAATATGCCCTCAAAAAATCAACATCATTTTATATACTCAATATCTACTAATTTCTAAATGATATCTACTACTTTCCCCCTTTTTTAGTTACCATGAAATGAAATTAGTTCTTTATGATTGGGTTTCAGGCATAAAATGTTACAACACTGATTCCTTCACCAGTGTCCACCATCCACCAGTACTTTCCCCCATTTGCCTTCAAAACTTGGCAGTGTTCAGGGGTAACTCCTGGCCCTACACTCAGGAGTCACTCCTGGCAGTGCTTTGAGGATCATATGAGATGATGGAGATCGAAATAGGGCTGATTACATGCAAAACAAGCAAGCAGCCTATTTACTGTACTATCTCTGTAGCTGATCTATACATTAAAATTCCCCTTTTGTTTTTGAGTTTTCTAATTAGGACTTCAATGGAGTTCTAACATTGCATTTGGTTTTGTATGTCTCTTGATTTTCGTTTTAACAATTCCAGCATATTTTTATTCCTCTATGAAATAAATTTATTAAATAATGTCAAGCCTTTCTTCCCTGTAATTGAAGTATATTTTAGATTTTATTGACTGAACTAGCATGGTATCATTTTCTTTCCTTTGAATTTCCTCCAAACTAGAAGTCATCTGTAGAGCATGATTCAATTAATCTCGTATGTCTGGTGTACCCACCTTTTTTGGCCAAAGATTTTCCAGAAGTGCCATGTTGCTTCCTGTCAGCTCATTGTTAGGTGGCTTCCTCATGTTCAGTGATACTAAGATTGATCAGTGAATTCAGATATTTTCAACCATATACATCAATTTTAAATTTCTTCATCTACCTTTTACTTAATTGCATCAACCTTAGATGATTGCTACCTGAATCAAACATTATTATGGACTTCACAGTCATGATTTTCTAACACTGTCATTCCTTATGAATTTTTTAGCTGCAATCCTTGTAAAAAGAATTTTCCCTTACCAGCTATTGAGTTACTCAAATATGCATAGCAAAGAAAGACAAATGGCAGGCTAAATGCTGCATTCTTTCACCTTATATACCAATCTTTCAGTGAGGCTTTTAGTCAACTCTCAAGAATATTAAATTTACATTATCATTAATTCTCTGATTTTCATGTGCTTATTGAATACATTATTCTGTGGTGCTCAAATTATTTTGATGTGGACAGCAGCATTTCCCTTGAAGTTGTCTTCTTTTTTTTTAAACAAGGGCTAGAGCGATAGCACAGAGGAATGGCATTTGTCTTGCACGCAGCCGATCCAGGATGAATGGTGGTTCGAATCCCAGCATCCCATATGGTCTCCTGTGCCTGCTAGGAGCGATTTCTGAGCGGAGAGTCAGGAGTAACCCCTGAGCGCTGCCAAGTGTGACCTGAAAACCAAAAAAACAAAACAAAACCCACCCCCCAATAAGAACAAAAACAAAACAAAACAACAAGAAATAAAAAACACGGAGAGATAGCACAGGGGCGTTTGCCTTGCAAGCAGCCGATCCAGGACCAAAGGTGGTTGGTTCGAATCCCGGTGTCCCATATGGTCCCTCGTGCCTGCCAGGAGCTGCTGTTTCTGAGCAGACAGCCAGGAGGAGTAACTCCTGAGCACCGCCGGGTGTGGCCCAAAAACCAAAAAAAAAAAAAAAAAAGAAATAAAAAACAAAGTCCCAAAAGACAGTGCTTATTTCTTAGATTTCTGGGACTAGATGCCCCAGATTTATCTCCTATATTTACAACCTCATATCTAAAATCACCCCTTCTTCCAGAGAACTCTGGCTTCACTTAATAGCACATAGTGTATACAGATGACAATTTAGGGCCAGAGTTGTAGTAGTACAACAAGTAAGGTACGACTAGCCTTGCATGTGGCTTATCAGATTTGATTCCCAGAACCACTTCTAATTCCCTGAATCCTACCCAGACTGATCCCTGAGAACCAAGCCAGGGGTAAGCCAGGGGCACCACCAGGTATAGCCCTGAAACCAAAAAGAATTAAAGATGACCATTTAGCTGGTTGGGTATAATCATTACATTCAAATCATTAGTTCATAGCAATATTTTAAATCACAAGTAAGTTTATAGGGATTCTCTTTTTGATATAGAATTTATTTATCTTTTGATGAAAATTTGGTTTCTAATGACAATTATAACAATTATAAACTCTTGGCTCACTTCCTCTTACTCCTCCCCCGCTTCTTCTTCCTTTTTTTCTAAATTAATCCACAAGGATTTTGTTCCTCTTTTGTCATTAGGGACACAGCATAAAAATAATGTAATAATTTGTGTCAAAATCACTTAGCTATTCTTACATATGTGTTTATGATGACATTTGTCATGTTAGGCATCTTTCAATTATGCTGAAAAGTTTTCAATTTTTAAAAATTTTAATTTTAAAATAATATTAATACAGTATATAGTTTAAAGTCAAAACTATATTAATAGGTGGTTTTAGAGAATTATGATAATTGGTATTTAAATATACCAATTTCTACATTTTTGCTATTTATGTTTTGCGAAAGATTTCTAGAAACGAAGTTTCTGGCAAGAAGTAAGTGTGCATTTTTTAGATACTGTAAAATAACTATATATTCATAAATAAATCATCTGTCTTATTTTTATTTAAAAATACCTATTTTCGGGGCTGGAGAGATAGCACAGTGGTAGGTCATTTGCCTTGCACACAGCTGACTAAGGATGGACTCGGGTTCAATTTGCAGCATCCCATATGTTCCTCTGAGCCTGCCAGGAGTGATTTCTGAGCACAGAGCTAGGAGTAACCCCTGAGCATTGCTGAATGTGGCCAAAAGTACAAACAGAAACATTTTCCAAAAATATTCATTATCAAATATATTATGACACTATACCTTGAACAATACATAGATATTAAATAGTTGTGATGAATATGAATAAATGAAAATTTTTGCTCTTACAGGGGACTTGTGTAACCACAGATGTCTAGTCTTCAGCTTACTGAGTTTAAGGCTGAAGGAGACAGGGAGAGGGAAAGAAAGAGAAACTCTAATACACGATGGAACAATAACAGAATAATTTTACCTGGGTATAAATATATGAGGAAGCATGTAATGGAGGTAAATTGAAACAGATAGGAATTTTACAAGATGGAGATTACAGAGATAGGCACTGATGTCAAGAATAGAGTGACTGAACCAGCAATACAAGAGCAAAAATTCCCCATTAAAATAAAAATTCCGGTATATGGGATTTTTATGAAGCACATGGGAGGACTGAATGAAGACATGTTCGAGAAATGAGTCAGTGACGGAATATAAATGATATGGTTGCTAGGCAAGAGAGTTTTCATTTTACAATATATACTATCTATGTGTTTTTGTGCTGACATGGAATTTTTCTGCAATATCATACCTGTTAAAAACAAAAAAGGTCAGTTAACATATCTGATATAAAATCACTATTAATTATAGCATATATTATATTGCATAACCACTATTCAATTTATTCATAAAGCATTTCCCATGAAACAAATTTTTCTAGTGGTCAGCTGCAATAAATAATTTTTAATAAAACAAATTAACATTCTGTCTTTGGAAACAATGTCCAAAACAGGATGAAACAAAATCATCCTGCTCTGTCAACACTTTGCTCTATGATGCAGTCAACAAATTCAAGATAGTTGTCTGTTAATTAATTCCAATACCATATACTTAGTTAAGCCATTTACAAAGTGCATATAGATTTTTACAATAGTAATTGGGAGAAATGCAAGAGTATGAGAAAAAGCATATTCTGTGTTTCTAATTTTTTAACCACATTCTTCTTTCAGAGTTATGA
Source organism: Suncus etruscus (assembly GCF_024139225.1). Lineage (NCBI taxonomy): Eukaryota > Metazoa > Chordata > Mammalia > Eulipotyphla > Soricidae > Suncus > Suncus etruscus. The sequence goes on from NC_064868.1 coordinate 3,044,511, forward strand.
ACCCTTTGGCTCTTCACGGTCTGACTAGGCTGAGAAATTGAGAAAATATGTGCTGGAAGATGGGGTCATGAGTATATATTTGTCTTTATTACGTTATATAATTATGTTATATAGTTAAGTACTAAAACTATGCAGTTCTTTTGTTACAATATAAATAATAGTTATATGATGCCAGGAATACATTTTTTTAGAAATTTTAATTTCTGAATATAATGACCCCTGTAATCAATTATTCTCTCTTTGCTTTAATTGACCAAAAGTTTACAATCAAGTTGGAGATCTCCTCCTAGAAACTATACATGACATACTTATATTTGATATTCTATTTTTTCTACTTATATTCCAATTACCTACTTTTAAAAAATATAGTGCATTTGTCAGGATTCTTTTCCCCAATCATACCTCCCTATTTTGCAATTCTTTTATTTTTGTTTGTTTGTTTGTTTGTTTGTTTTGTTTTTGGATCACACCTGGCAGTGCTCAGGGGATAGTCCTGGCTCTATGCTCAGAAATTGCTCCTGGCAGGCTTGGGAGGCTATATGTCTTCAGCATGCAGGGCAAATGCCCTACCTCCGTGCTATCTCTCTGCCCCCTAATTCTTTTATTTTTAAAATTATTTTGCATTGTATAAATGCATAATATTAAATAGTGGTATCAATGTAACCATGGAATTATGTCAATTTTTTTGCCTTATAAAGTCTGACATATTTGTTATGTTCAGTCAGGTTTAGAATTATATTAGACCCCCAGTGCACTGAATTCTTCAAAATTTTATCACAATTTTTTGGTGTTTTGCCTTAAAGCCTATTGGTAAGATACTAAGATAATTATTTTCCTTTTAGTTATTTTTATCTAGTGTGTATTTTTTCTCTCACACTTCAGTTTTCAATCTTTGCTTTCTATATTTCTGTTATGTCTCTGATAGAAATCACAGAATTAGATGCTGTTTTCTGGTTTAACATAGTATAATAACTTATTTTAGGTTATCAAGGTAGTTTCTGTTAATCAATACACAAAATACAGTTTAGAATTTATTTCATGGTTGTTCATGTCAATGCTTTCAAGCTACCCTTCTCTCCCAATTTAGGCTGAGGTTTTGTTTTTAACTGCTTTTTTATTTTCACTCTTATGCTATTAAAATTTCTATTATTTTCTATTCACCCTTGACACTTTATCGTAGGAAAGGACTAGACTAATTAAGATTTTATCCCTGAACACGCCATATATATCTTATATCCTTTCATAATCAAATGGTGTGTTTTCATTATTTTAATTTAGTGGTAATTGTCACTTTGTGTTTATTATTTTTCAATTATATTAGCTTTTACCCATATATTGCTGAGATTATCATTCTATGAAATTACTTCTGCTAAACAAAGTACTTTATAAGTTTCTTTATCATAAGACTTTGGTGGTAAAGATAAACATAAGTTGAATTGCTTATCTAAGTATCTTTGTTTTATCTTACAGGTAGTTTTCTTTTTTCTTATTTTTTATGAGGGAGGGTATTTAGGCCACACCTGTCAGTGATCAGGGCTTAAACTTAGCTCTGTGCTCAGGGGAACATTCGTGGTGTTGGGGATTGAACTGGGGTTGTCCATGCACAAGGCAAAACCCTTAACCCCTGTACTTTCTCTCCAACCAGCTTACAGGTACACAAATCTAGGCTGTTCATTTTTTTCTAAACACTTCTTGGTTTTAATTTTGGTATTTAGTAGTTGGTTATTAAACCAATGGTTTTTAATTTATGAAAATATTTATTTGGAAAATGTTCTTGAATTTCTATTTTAATAATCTTTAGGCTCTCTACAATGTCCTTTGATATGAGTTTATTTTCTATATGTCATACTTGGGATACAATAGGTTTTCCATACCTCTGGATTCCTATTTTCTACTACTTCTGCACAATACACATCTTGCTCAGAGTAATTATAAATAACTAAGAAAGGCAAAAAGTATGATGTGTCCATAGTTCATTTTCATAGCTGAGTAGCATTCTATTTTAGAGATCTATTACTGCATTCTTATTTATTAGAGTTTTCAAAAAGTTTTCATTTTAGTTACAAGAATTTCAAGTTTATTCTAATGGTTTTTGGTTGTTTACAATTACTTTCTAAAATCATTTCAAAGATAATGGTTCTTATTACATCTTACATAATGGCTCTCATTATGCCTTACAATCTGTATGTCAGTAGTTTGAGGAAACTTAATGTGATTTTTTTCTGCAGAGTTTCTACCCTTGTGCTTTATATTTTCCTTGGTGCCATTTGATTGTAAGTTTATTGTTTGATATTACTGTATGACAATGCTGACTAAATTCACAAAATTTTCCCTAGAGAATTTGTTTCTGTTTTTGCTAATGGCCAATGTCCAGTATCATGTTGAATTCAGGTTTTTATTTCTCCTTGTAGTTTTGCTTAATTCAAAGATGAGAATTTGGACTAGAAATAATTAATGCAGATATTTAAAAAAATTGCCCTGAATCCTCCTAAACTTGATCTCAATCTGGTCCCCTGGCACTGCCATTTGTGACTCATGTGCACAAAAATAAGGAACAGCCCTCTGAACAATGTTGATTGTGGCACAAAAGTGAAAACAAACAAAACCAAAGTCAACCATTTAGAAATCCTACCTTGCTTCCATTTTAACCAAACCTAGAAATTCCCCCTATTCCAGCTTTCTACCATTTCATACTCCCAATTCATACTCCAAGCATCTGTTTGTATTATACAGCATCTTGAAGTACACTACTACATCCTCCTTTAAAACTAATAATATTTGTTCAAATTAATATTTGAAAACTTTGCAATATCTCAGAACAGTCTGTCAAAACGCTAGAAACACTGAATTTATTTTTCAAATAAAAATGATGTACATTATAAAATAATTTGGCAAGAGTTTCCCACTCTTGCCACTTAAATACAGACTATTTAGAAAGATCATTTCCCAACAAAGCTATTATAAATGTTTCTACTCACATTTATCTCATATTCAATATATAAAGAAGAATAATTGGAAATGTACAAAGACCAAAAGGCAATAGAAGTGAAAAACAGGAAGGAGAACAATATACAATGGTGGTGGAAAGTGGTCTCTGGAGGACAGGTGCAGAAAGGAGAAAAAGTTATATGCATGATATCCTCTCAGCAACAGTATTGTGAATCACAGTATTTAAAAGAAACCAGAATCTGCAAATAACCGAAATGTTCAAGAACAGATCTGTATAAAGAAACTATGCTACTTCTACGCAATGGAATACTATGCAGATATTAGAGAAAACAAAGTCATGAAATCTGCTTATACTTGGATAGATGTGGATAGTATCAGACTTAGTGAAATGAGTTAGAGTGTGAGAGACAGACATAGAATTATCACATTTTTCTTCAGATGTTAAAAACATTGTATAAGTATTACCTAAAGAAAGTAGAAATGATGGTGAGTGTGCAGTTAAGACAGAGAAGAGAACTCTTTGACAATAATAGTTGGTAATAATCAAACTAGACAAGAACTGGGAATTGAAATGAAGTAAAGTTATATGCATGATACCCCTTCTGTAACAGTATTGCAGATACAGTGCATAAAAAATTGGGAAAAAAGAGAGAAAGATTGTCTATCATAGAGGAAGGCTGGGATGGGGTGGGGGATAAGAGGGTAATTGAGGAAATTAGTGGTGGTAACTGAACACTGGTGAACTATTATAATATTGTATAACTGAAATTCAACTAGCAACAACTTTCTAACTCTATCTCATGAGGATTTAACTTAAAATAAAGGAGAGGAAAAGGACAGAAAAAGTGTCTGTTATAGAGGTAAGCTGAAAAGGGGGAAGCGAAGTTGAGGAATATTGGGGGGGGCAAAAACTAATACTGGTGAAAGTATTGGTGTTGGGACTTGTAAACTTGAACTTAGTCCTGACTAACCTTGTAACATATAGTAATAAAACTTACAGTAAAATATAACAATATATATAATAATATAATTTATTATATAACATATATAATATAATAACACAATATATAATTATATAATATATAATAATATATAATGTAATACAGTAATATTTTACAGTAACCTTGTAGCTTACAGCAATAAAAATGTACTTGCAGTAGTAAATAAAATAAATTAAAATGAATTTATGATGGCTTTATTTTAAAAATACTTATATCTACTTACATATAAAATATATAGATTTGGTTTACTAAATTTTGCTTTTCTATTCCAAATTTGAAATATGTACATTATTGACCTTAATTGTTTTATTCACTCCAATTGCAACAATATAATATATATTCAGCTTCTTGTTCTAATAAAGACAAAATTGACTCTTCTAGTGTTCTCTCCTCACTTTAAGTATGTGAGAACACTGACAGTTTCTTTCCTATATTTCACCACCCTTCAATTATGCACTGGCTAATTTGAATTAAAAACTCACATTTACATTGTGTTGTGTACATTTAGATTATTCAAAAGTATTGTTAACATTTTAAGTATTTTTATATTTATTAAAATCAAACAATAAAATTTTATTTCTAGAATGTTATAAATACTTTAGTGTGAGTTCTATACAGACAAATCATTTACTTTAGTTTGGGATTATTGCTGTGATCTCTGAGTCAGAGGAGAATGATTCTAATATCAAGTGCAAATAGGAATTGTCTTATATTCTTCTAACTGCTAAATACCACAGCACAATTTAGTTTGCTTAATAGTTATAACATTACTTACCATATGGCTTCCTGGAGTTTCAAATAGATTTACTTTTGTTTTTGATGTGATTTTCTTATCATCCTCTTCTTTTTCTTGATATATTTTATTCTATTATTTTCTCCTATCTCCCATGCTTCAGTCTGAAATTTTTCATCTGTAGAGAATTTGACTACTAGATCCAAACTGGATTAAGTGTTCCAGGCCTGTCAAACTGTCTATCGTCATGCTAAGATATTAGTTCAGCACTTACTTGAAATTGGCTCCACAGTTTCCCAGATCCCATACAGAACTTCTTTTTCAGTTATTCCTTCAAAGAATGACAGAGGAATGGAGAGATAGTATACGATTTACGGCAATTGTCTTGCCTATGGTCAACCTAGGCTCAATCCCAGGCATTGTTATAGTCCCTCAAGCACCGCTTGGATAACAGAACAAACAGTAAGCTTCGAGCAAAAGAGGGGGTAACCAAACTGCTCTTCCTGTCTGAAAAATGGCAGAACACATAATTAAGTAACTATTTATAGAAGATATATGGGTAATAATAATTATAAACCCTTGTATGTTTCTGCTTTTCTCTCAGATTTGTTTTTCTGCAACATGAAAATATAAGAACTATTTTAACTATGGTGCATCTATACAATGAAATACCATGAAGCTTTTGGCATAAATGAAGTCATGAAATTTTTCTTACACGTGGTTAGATATGGAGAGTATTAAGATGAATAAAATGAGTCAGAGGGAGAGGTAAACACAGAGTGACTGCATTCACTTGTGAGATGAACATTTAAAAATAGTATGGTAATAATACCCCAAAACAATAAAGACAAGAACCAGTAGGACTGGTCTGTGGTAGTAAGCTTACCACAAAGAGTTGGGAGTAGAGTTAGGGCATAGAATGTACTAATATGACTATGATAGTTAGAAATGATCACTATGGACCTGAAGGCAGGCTCGAAATGTCATGTTTGCCTCCATTATCTCCACTTGGGGGCTGCAGCACAGAGAGGGTACCTGCATCTTCTTGCAGGTAATGGGAGGGAGGAGACCTGAGGGCATGGACAAACCTCAGTGACAAGCACCATATCCCCACTTAGGACTGCACTTCAGAGAAGGGACCCAGCCCCATGCTGCAGGTGACAAAGGAGGGCTGAGACCCGGGGGTGGAACACTCTAAGCCACCATATGTAAAGAAATATAGGATAAACAAAGGGATACACTAGCATCCAGGGATATAGAGAAAAATCTTAGGAAGTTTCCAAGTCCACCCAAAGCACGAGCCTATTAAATGAAGACCTAAAAGTGGCAATGAATAGCCATAGTCATAGCAATAGAAACCAAGAATCACTAGCCAGCGAGATTAAGAAATTCATAGATGAACAATTTAGCCAACTCATGGAAGAACTTTTACAGAAGATAAGAGAATCCATACCAGTGGAATTAATGGAAATAAAAACTTCTTAGCAAGCTATAATAGCAGAATTACACACTTGGAGAATCACATAGAAGAATTTGCAGAAAAACTATAAACTGGGGCCAGAGAGATAGCATGAAGGTAGTGAGTTTGCCTTGCATGCAGAAGGATGGTAGTTCGAATCCTGGCATCCCATATGGTCCCCAGAGTCTGCCAGGAGTGATTTCTGAGCATAGAGCCAGGAGTAACTCTGAGCACTGCCAGGTGTGATCCAAAAACCAAAAAAAAAAAAAAAGGAAAAACTATAAACCAAAAGTGGCAAAGAAGCCAATAAGGAAATAAGAGGTAAAGCATTGGAAGAAAATGTTAGATATTTAATGAACAAAGAGAAAAGAAATAATCTGAGAATTTTAGGAATACCAGAAGAGGATAAAATAGTGAAAGGAGAAGAAAAAGTAGTGAGGGAAATAACAGCAATATATTTCCCACCCGCTGGAAAGAGGCACCAGTACAAATGCAATAGGCAAAAAGAGTCCCTAATAAAATAGACTTTAATAAACCAACACCAGGACCTATAATAACCCAAATGGCAATAAACACAGTGAAAGATAAATTCCTTAAATCAATAAGAGAGAAAACATTCAAGTATAAAGGAAGGAACATAAGAATCAAAGCAGATCTCCCATTGGAAACAATTCAAGCAGGAAGACAGTTGAATGACATATTTAAACTACTGAATGAAAGAAATCTATAACCTATGAGAGAGGGGACTAAAACATTCTCAGATAAAAAAGAATGTGCACTATTTGTGCTAAACAAACCAACTCTAAATGAACTACTCAGAGATGAATCGCACAATCCAAACACCCAGTAGTAACAACAACCACGCTACAAAATACAACTGCACAACTACCCTCTCTGTCAATAATCTCTTTAAATGTCAGTGGACTAAAATCCCCCTTAAAAGCCACATAGTAAAAGGTTGGATCAGAAAACAAAAACCAGATTTCTGCTGCCTGAAAAAAAAATCACACTTAAATGTGCAAGATAGACACAGGCTTAGAATGAAAGGATGGAAATAAATAATGCAAGCTAGTGGAAAACAAAAAAATCTGGGAGAGCCATTCTTATATCAGACCAAATTGCATTCAACCTCAAGAAAGTGCTCAAAGACAAAGAGGGTCACTACTTACTGATCAGGGTACACTAAATCAAGACGTGTTATCTCTGGTCAACATTTATGCACCAAATGCAGAGCCAGCAAAATATGCAAGGAATTTGCTTACAAAACTGGAGAAATATATGGAAAGAAATGTGATAGTAGTAGGAGATTTCAACACATCATTATCATCACTAGATAGATCCACTAGGCAGAAAACTAGCAAAGATATAAGAGCCCTAACTGATAAACTAGAAGAACTATGATTGATGGACTTATAAAGGGCCCTCCACCACCAGAAAGCAGAATACACATTCTCCTCAAGTGAACATTGAAACTTCTCTAGAATAAACCATGCCTTAGGATTTAATATAACTTGCACAAAGTCACAAATATAAAGATTATTAGAAGTACCCTATCAGGTCACTATGCAAGGGAGATCAAGATTGACTGTAAAAAAAAAAGCTGTGGAGAAAATCCAACACCTGGAGATTAAATAACATTTGATCAAGCTCAACAACAGCTTGATCAAAGAGGAACTCAAGAAAGAAATAAGGAGATTCCTTGAGCTGAATGATAATGAAGAAACAAATTGTCAAAATCTGTGGGTCAAAACAAAAGCTGTAATTAGGGGGAAACTCATATCAATACAGGCCTATATCAGGAAAGAGAGAAATGACAAACAGTTAAAGGGACACCACAAGGATTTGGATAAACAGCCGTAAAGAAACCCAAACACAGACAGAAGGCAATAAATAATACAAAGCAGAACAGAAATAGTCAAGATAAAAATTAAGAAAAAATATAAAAATGAATGAGACCAGGGGTTCTTTTTTCTCAGACCTCAATGAAAGAATAGATTACTAATGTCTGTCTTTATGTGGGCATGAGTTTGTAGACAGTGTACTGTAAGGGCTGGAACACAGTTCCAGGAAAAGGGCTTGACTTTTCTGAAAGGCGGGGCAAGGTGAAAATTCCCATAATGGCTCATTGTAGGGAACTTCCTGGTATAACTATCATGTGATATCTTGTACTCTTCCGCTGCCTCTAAATGTCTTAGCAGATGTTATGCCCTTATAAGGAAATGTTAAATCGGCCCCTGCCCCCTCTCCCCTCCTTATAGAATATAAGGACTGACAAAGAAAGCCACTTGGTCCTTTGCCTCTGTTCGGTATGAAAGGGCACTGGACCCTGGCTGGCCAGAATAAAAAACCCACTTGAGATTTTGCCTGAGTGACTGTCTCTTCATTTCTCTGCGTCGGAGCAGCATCTGGACTAGTGAGCCTTACAGACTCCTCTCTGAGTGGCAAAACTAAATTCTAAAGAATCTATGCCTAAAATGTATACAGCCCCTCCTTTTACTATCCATCCTCCACTCTTTAGAAATCCTTCTATCCTTCAAACCTCTGATCCTGATCCCATATTCCTCCTTATTTAACCATCTTTACCCTCAGTTCTTAACTCATTAAGTACCGAGACTGACCTCCTGCCCTAATAAGCCACAACCCAGCTCCCAAAGTGAAAGGACATCCTCTCAGCCCACATCTCATGCCTCAGCAAGAAACTACAACCAACATTCCTGCTGACTTATGCTTTGTGGTCCTTCTTCTCACCTCCCCCCAAATGTGGACTGTTGCATGATACCAGATTCAACTCTGGAAGGACACCCAATGCAAGGACTCTACCTGATCCCTTATTGTTGCAAATCATTTCTCAAAATCAATAAGACCAAGGTGTGTAATGAAAATGTTTCCTGGATATCATCCCCTACAAGAATATCTCAAAATACTTAATAGGAAGCCTATATATTTTTAATACCTCTATAATAATACTCCTAGTCTGTTTATTCCAAAATGTAAGGTAGCCTCTTATGTCACTTTTTTTCTTTAATTACTTTTTAAAATTTATTTTTATTTATTTCTTCTATTATATATATATATATATATATATATATATATATATATATATATATATATATATATATTTAACTTCACCTATTTTGGTTCTGCTTGGTATAAAAATCTACAAGAAAAAGTCTTATCTGGAATAAAAGCTCAGATCAAAACCAGGGCACAGAGATTGTTTAGCCTGACATTCTTACCCCCAAATGCAATAGCAATATAATATGGCATCAATCATTTTTTGCAAAGGCATACTAAAAAGGAGGAAATTTTATTTATGGAAACAAGCTCTTATATACTAGGGATAAGAACCCACGAATTTTATAATACATCGCGCCTCCACCCTGAACATGTGTCATGTGGACTAAAGTTAAACTCCATGTGTCATGCAGCCACATTCCAATTCCGAGCCCTAGATCCCAGGCATAGACACAGTTCCCTGCAACAGCACCAGGAAACAAACTCCCCACTGGGAAATTCCTAATACTGCTCTAGCACCAACTCTCGCCAGTTTTGATATGACATCTTGACAAAAAGGAATCAGCAACAACTTGATCTAAGAGCAGGTTGTCCTATCTCATTATCTAATGGTAAGATGAAATCAGAAGACATGTCTTCCTTTGACCTGTGCAAAAACCAAGGTTGATAACTACAGAAGACTGACTTTGGCAGCCATGACTGAGCAGAACTTATCTTGGGACCAATAAGGAAAACCCTAGCCTAAGCTTTGGCCTAGGATTTGTACAAAAACCAATATCTCTAATTCCAGAGATCTGACTTTACACAGCAATTGAGCAGAACTTCTGGAAACATAATGAAAGACACTATTGTAGGCTTCATCTTAGGATCTGTGCAAAAACCAAGGCCACTAGTTACAGAATACTAATTACAACAATAGGATGGAACAGAACTGTAAAGAAAGACTCTATCCTAGGCTTCATCCTATGACCTGTGCAATTACCAAGAACTAGTTAAAGAGGCCTGACTTTATCATCCACAACTGAGTGGAAAATTTCCTGGCACCATCAATAGACCTTGGGGTGTGAAAATGAACATGTATGTATTCTGTAGTTATTCCCATGACAGTGTTCTTCAAGGGAGGAGAAACCTTGTATCTCTCAGGCCAAGGAAATTCTCTTTCTAATTTCCCCAATATTTACTGTGTCTATGCAAAATGAAGAAGAAGAAGGAAGAAGATGAAGAAGAAGAAGAAGAAAGAAGATGAAGAAGAAGAAGAAGAAAGAAGAAGAAAAAGAAGATGAAGAAAAGCAGCACAAAACCTTGCCATTCCATCCCTCCTGTCTTTTTCGTCTTTTTTTCTCTTTCTCTTTCATTCTCATGTTTATTGTTTGCTTGTTGTCTTTGCTGCTGTGGTGCTATTTTTATAGTTGCTGATTTTGGTTTTTTGTTTTTTTGTTTTTGTTTTTTTTTTGTTTTGTTGTGTTTTTCTTCTTTTTTTACCTTCTTTTAAATTGATATTTATAACCTCTAGATGGACTCCTCCAGGATTTTTTCTTTTTTTTCTTTTTTTTCAAAGAGAACTACATAACTTGAATTATCTTTTCTGTCTCATAAATTGAGAGAAAGAAAATTGATGGTACCAGGACCTAACAGTCATATGAACATTGAGTAGAAATAAAAATTGATCAGCCTTAAACACCAAACCCAAAGTCAATGACAACAGAATCGATATTCAGTCTATAACAAGATATACACAGAGGGTACCAGTTATACTAGCAGTCCAAGGGCAAACGAAGGAGATAAGAGATGCATGCTGGGAAAAAAAGGTGGAGAGAAAGCAACAATTGTGATTGGAATGCCCCTGATTCATTGTTACTCTGTACCTTAAATATTACTGTGAAAGCTTCATAATTTACTTCTCTCACAATAAAAATTATTTAAAAAATAAATAAAATAAAATGGCAAAAACAATGTAAAAATAACAATGTAAAAAAATAAAGAAAAGATCACTCTGGGTGCTGAAAGATGGTAATGTGATACACCTGATATGCCTCCAGTAAAAATAATGCAAATCAGTATCTAAAAGTAAAAACAGGAAGACAGAGAGAAAAAGAGAGAGTAAAAAAAAGTTTGCCATTGAGGCAAGAAAAAAAAACAGTTTGGCATAGAACAGGGGTCTCAAACTCAATTTACCTGGGGGCTGCAGGAGGCAAAGTCAGGGTGATCCTTGAGTGCAAAGTCAGTAGTAAGCCTTGAACATTGGGGGGTGTGACCCAAACAACTAAAACAAAACAGAACAAAAAAAAGATTCCTCTAGGGCAGGGCCACAAAATGTTGTATGGGGGCCATTTGTGGCCCACGGGCCGTGAGTTTGAGATCCCTGCCATAGAGGAAGGCAGAGTCAAATAAAGGAGTGAAACCGTGGGCAATAGTGGCAGAAAATGTGCACTGGTGAAAGGGTGGGTTTTGTGTATTGTATGACTAAAACTCAATCATGAACACAATTACAACTCTTTCTTCGTGATTCAATTAAAATATACTAAAATAAGCAAAGAAAGGAATAATTTTGAAGGAAGTGCTATATTGTCTTCTAACTTACAGAAAATCTTAATACTCTTCTTACTGTTTGTGTTTCTTTAAGGCAACAGTTATCAGTACACTTTAATCTTTTTCATTGGCTTATTCCACAAAGACTTTAATTTTGCCATTTGTTTGTAATCACTTTAATAATTTGTAATCACTACTGATATTTTGAATAACTTTATTATCATATTATGGAAAGAAGAATGTGAGGTAAAAATATATTCATCTCAAATCTCCATTACAATATTTTAGTATTTTATAATGTAGTATACTCTATGCATTTTGCCTAATGCCAAACATTCTCTTTGGAATTAATAAGGACAAATAGTTATTCAATAACTCAATATGTTTCTGAAATTTGAGAGACATAAGACATTTTCCTAATTAAGGCTAATACATTTTACTTTCACAGTCTTGGGAACTATCAGAATATTGATTTCCTGGGATAACTATGAATGTTTGCAGACCTACAGGGCCCAGAGGTTCTTTGATGTCAAAAGTTTTAAATCCAGAGGGATGAGTCAGATAAAATAGCTTCTTAAAGAAAAAATTTTAATTTCAGCAAGGAAACTATGGTTATGGAAGTACTTTATAGATGCACTGATGGAATCATTTATGGTAAATATAGTTCTGAATTATCTTGCCCAAGGCTGTACTCAAGACTTACAGACAAAAACTCTCTTGCCTGAGGCAGCACATAATTAGCAATGGTCAGAGATGCCTGGGCAAGAACCTATGGTAGAAATGAAGGCAGGAATACCCAAAGGAAATAAAACTTTGCATAAAAAAACAAGTTACCTTGCCAGATATAACTAATTAGTTCCCATAGTAATAAACCTCATCAATTCTACATCCTGAGACCAGCATACCTGTCATTCAAAGATGGCTAGTTTCATTGTCTTGCCTCTGTGACACCTCGAGAGTCATCTACAAAGAGCTGTTATCTCACATTTTCAAATGAGATATAATCTTTGACTTCCTGATATTTAATAGAAATGCCAATGACAGACATTAAATATGGCCCCCAGCAACTCACATTTTGCTTAGGTAGTAGGTAAATAAATGAAAATAAAGAGAATGATATTTTTAGTATCCTATCCTATCCTTACTATGTATTTGTTGAATATATGATAAGTTTTATATTTGAGCAAGGGAACAAACATAAAATGATGAAGACATGAATAGTTCCCGAGCCCCCTTTTATGCAAGTATTAGTTTGACCTTTGATGTACTGAAAAGGAAAATGAACACTTAATAAAACCCACAGAATCCATAAATTATAAAATAAGAAATCAATAATACTAGGATAGTTATTCTTCCTTTCCCTCCAACATAATCATTAGAGATGTCTTTATATTTGGGTTATCTCAAAGAGTTTCTAGAAAAGCGATAACTTTCACAAAAGATAAGATATTGACATCTCATTTTAATAGTGCTGTTGCACTTTTTATGACATAAATTTGCAAATAAGCAAAATAAAGTAAAACTTTGCCCATGTGGTTTGGCATTCTGGTTGGAGACAGTCAGATAATATAAAGATATATGGTTAAAATGTATAGTCAGGAAGATAGAAATAATTACTTAAAGAAAAATAAAAGAATGACTGGAGTCCAAAATGGTTTAGGAAAAGGAAGCATAATTTTGGGTACATAGTCAGGAAAATTGCCAATAAGAATATGTATTTGGATTAAAGGAGGAGAGCTATAGGTAGTTATGAGTTATGAATGCAACATCCCAGATAGTTGAGTGACACAAGTGCAAATCTCATGCACAAAAGTGTCTGTAGTATTTTCATTAGATACTGACCCCAGTGAAAATACATTAGAATGAGAAGGCGAGGAATGTTGATTAAAAATATAAAATATAAAATCTACATATTGAGTGAGGCTGCCCTAGGCACCCTGCTTCTAACACCTCAGGTGGACTGATCTGATGGAGAAGGGTAGTATCAGCAGAGAAATAATTCACAAATAGTCAGTTAAAGATTCATCCGAGTAAGCTTGCTTTTATTCCATGGCATTTCTCTATCATATGCTATTGCTTTGTTTCTCTGCTAAGCTTTCTGTCCCCCGTCTGCTTTTTGCTGCTTCTGCTTTCGCCTCCCCCCCAGCCAGACTCTTTTTATTCTTTATTTAAAACAGCTTCCCTATACCAGGTGTGGGTGGGCCTGATCATCCAGGTGGGATTAACATCTCAAAAAGAAGAGGTTGGGAAGCAGGAAGTTAGGGGGAAGGGTTACAGAGGGAAATAGAAGATAGAGTTAGGGATAAAATGAAAACCTATATCACAAATTCCTTTGGGAGTGATTTTAAGCATTATTTTAAAGAAGTGGAAAACAATGAATCTGAAAAGTGCCATAATCTGATTTAGCTTTTAAATATTATTATTTTAAAATAAGAGTATAAAGGTAAATTAATACAATGTAAATCAACGCAAAAATAACTAACAGGAAGAAAAATACCTAATCTCCAAAATAAGTAGTTTTCATATATTCTCACGATGATTCTAATATTATGACACAAGTTATTATCTCTGAAGCTCAGAGAATGTTATTCTGTTTGCAAAAGATTGAAAATCTCATCGATAATGATCGATGAGTTCAAAATGTCTGGAATAGGAACCCATGAGTAGCCTTTACCAAGATCATATTATCTTGTACTTCAAACTTAATTTGGTCCTTTAGCATGAAATGAGACACAAACTTAATAGGGTGTGACAACTGACAAGAAAATTAAATTGATGCAAATTAAAACTTTAACAATAACACTATATGAGCTAAATCCTTTGTACTCTTGACACTGAATTTATAATAACTTCTTTTGAAATCCACTAGAATAAAGGGTAATTACAGAACTATTAACCAAGAATGATAAAATGTCTTAAGCAGAAAAACAGGAGAGGAGGGGGCCCCAGACATACAATCATCTAATTTTTGATAAAGGCGCAAGAAATCCTAAATGGAGCAAGGAAAGCCTCTTAAACAAGTGACATTGACACAATTGGTTAGCCACTTGCAAAAAAAATATGAACTCAGACCCCCAGCTAATACCATGAACGAAAGTAAAATCCAAATGGATTACAGACCTTGATATCAGACCTGAAATCACAAGGTATATAGAACAACACATAGTAAAATACTCCATGACATTGAGAAAAAAGGTATCTTTAAGGAGGAAACAGCACTCTCCAAACAAGTGGAAGCAGAGATAAACAGATGGGAATATATTAAGCTGCACCTCAAAGAAAATAATGCCCAGGATACCCACTCAGTGGAAGAAACTATTCACCCAATACCCATCAGATAAGGGGCTAATCTCCAAAATATACAAGGCACTGACAGAACTTTACAAGAAAAAACATCCAATACCATCAAAAATGGGGAGAAAAAATGAACAGACACTTTGTCAAAGAAGAAATATAAATGGCCAAAAGGCACATGGAAAAAAAGAATCATAAAAATGTGGTATCTATAAACAATGGAATACTACATAGCAGTTAGAAATGATACAATCACAGACTTTGCAGCAATGTGGATGGATCTAGAAAATATTATGTTAAATGAAGTAAGTCAGAAGCTGAAAGATAAACACAAAATGATAGCACTATTCTGAAATACCTAGAATATACACCAGATATACAGGCAAGACTACATGATCTAATAACAGGGTTTAACAGGGTAGAAACCCCAAACACTGTAACTATCAACATATTGTTGGATATGTCAACATATCCAACACAAGTGGAAGAGGAACAACACATAGCCTCGACTACACTCTATACTATAAAGAAACCAGCAACAGAAGAAACAACAGTGCAGAGAGTACAGGTATGTAATCAGCCTTTTATTGCAAAGGCCCACAATAATATCGTTGGGATCTTATACAAGATTACAGGTAAAGAATACGATGGGAAGTCACTCACCCCAATGGAAGCATTTCATAACAATATGTTTTAATGCCTTAATCTTACTATATCTAAAATAACCTCTCAGCTTGTCTGTCCACAGGGGTTTCTGGAAACATAGGGTGGACAACCTAATGTGACATCTCGTGAACAGTCACACTAGATGTCACACACAGCTCGCATTATGAAAAGGTCTTGATAAAACACTTTAACATACCATTTATCTCTAGGTTATACCCTCTTTTAGGACCTGAAGCATGTGATCAGCCAGACCACGGAAGCAGCAACTATGACCCACAGAATTATATTACAGGGCCTATTTACCGAACACGTTCAAGCAGACTAACATTCCCTTGCTCTATTTTCTTCTCACTATTTTTTATTTTTCCCCTTCTCTTCTCCTACCTTTCCCCCCTCATTATCACCAATTCAACCAATGTTAAATAAAAACCACACTGTTACCTCATCTTTAGGAAAGGAAAGTTATTATATAAGGTGTTGAGGACAATAATGCATAGGGTAAATACCTACATAGATAGGCCTCACTAACACATTGTTTAGTACTCGTGATGCGAAACTTACATGTATCCAAAATTGATCTATTAGTTTCTTTTTTCTTACATGTACCATATTTACCTATCTTACTATACTCAGCTTATTTCTTGCTCCTCCCTCCTCTTTTTCTTAAGTTATACCTAAGCGAATTACTATATGTTTATATGTGGGAATGAGCACACAGAGATAGGACTTCACCTTGAGAGCCAAACCTAAATTGTAAACAACCCATACATATAGCACCTCCAATACACTATCTCGTCTCCCCCTTCAGAAATCTATCACTTCACCCCCCAATCCCAACCCGATCTCCCACCTTATTAAAACTTATTAAAACCCTCAGCTCTTAATCCATTAGGCATCAAGACCGACCTCCTACGCCAATGAGCCAGTACCCAGCAACCGAGCGAAGGGACACCCAGCCAGACCCACACATTGTCCACAGCAAGAAAATACAACAAACACCCCTGCTGATTCATGCTATTAGGCCCTCCTCATCACCTTTCCCTAACGAGGACAAAATGATAAGACAAAATCAGAAGACTTGTCACCCCCTGATATGTGCAAAAGCCAAGATCTCTATCTACAGATGACTTACTGTGACAACCATGACTGAGCACAGCGCATCCTGGGACCAATAAAAAAAAGCCCTAGTCTAGGTTTTGGTCTACGATCTGTACAACAACCAAGATCTTTAATTCCAGAGGTCTGTCTGAGACAATTAGAACTGAATGAATCTTCTGTAAACATAATGAAAGACTCTATACCAGGCTCCATACTAGGATCAGTGCAATGACCAAGACCACCAACTACAGAAAATGGATTAAAACGACAGTGAAGAAACAGAACTTCGAGAAAAACAAAGAAGGACTTCATCATAAGCTTCATTCCCTGACCTGTGCAGATACCAAGGTCTCTAGATACAGAGGTCTGATTTTATCACCCATGACAGAGCAGAAGTCTTACATACATCACAAAGGCACTGAGGGGAGAGTCTATATGTATTCCCATGACAGTATGCTTCAAGGGGGGAGAAACCCTGTATCTCTTAGGCCAAGGGAATTCCCATTCTAATGTTCCTAATATTTACTGTGCCTATGCAGGGAAAAAAACACAAAATAATCTTTTGTATTTATTTATCTATTTAATTATTTATTTCTTTAATTTCTTTGTTTTGGTTTGGATATTGAAGTTGTCTCCAATTTTATTTTTGGCTTTCCGTCTTGCACTCTGTTATGGATTTATTTCAGGATCATGGTTATTACGTGGTGCTTGTCTTTATTGCTGTCATGCTCACTGAATATTTTATTAGATATTTACTTTTGTATTGTGATGTCTCACTTCCTTTTTCACTTTCCTCTCTCAAACTGAGATTAAGAGCTTCTAAAAGGACTCTACCCATTTTTGGCTTATTCGATTTTTACCTCATTTTTATTGCTTTTCTTTTCTTCAAACAAAGCCACATAACCTGAACTATCTAATCCCGCCTCTCAAATAGAGAGGGAGATGGTGGAGGCTAGCAGGTCCAGAAAGTTGTATGATCACTAAGTAGTAAGCTAGACACAGAGGGGACCACTTGTACTGGCAGCCTGGGGGATGAGGGTGGAGGATATGGGATGCAGGATGGGATGGGGGTGGAGGGAGGACAAATTTGGGGATGAAAATTCCTCTGATTCAATGTTAATATCAACCTAAAACAATATTGTGAAAGATATGTATGCTGCTTTGGTCAAAATAAAATAAATAAATAAATAAATAAATAAATAAAATATGAATTTAAAAATAGGTTCCACATTACTAATCAGTAGGGAGATGCAAATCAAAACAACTATGAGGTATCATCTCACGCCATAGATATTGGCACACATCACAAATAATGAGAACAAGGAGTGCTGGTGGGAATGCGGAGACAAAGTAACTCTTATTCACTGCTGGTGGGAATGCCATCTAGTCTAACCTTTATGAAAAACAATATGGAGATTCCTCCAAAAGCTGGAAATTGAGCTCCCATATGATTCAGCTTTACCACTCCTAGGGATATACCCTAGGAACACAAAAATACAATAGGAAAATCCCTTCCTCACACAAATATTCATTGCTGTGCTACTCACATTAGCCAGACTTTGAAAACAACCAAGATGCCCTTCAACAGATGAGTGGCTAAAGAAACTGTGGTACATATACACAATGGAATATTATGCAGCCATCAGGAGAGATGAAGTCATGAAATTTTCCTATACATGGATGTACATGGAATCTATTATGCTGAGTAAAATAAGTCAGAGGGAGAGAGAGATGCAGAATAGTCTCCCTTATCTATGGATTTTAAGAAAAATAAAAGATATTCTTGCAATAATTTTCAGAGACAAACGAGAGAAGGGCTGGAAGTTCCAGCTCACTACATGAAGCTCACCACAAAGAGTGGTGAGTGCAGTTAGAGAAATAACTACAGTGAGAACTATCATAACAATGTGAATAAATGAGAGATATAGAAAGCATGTCTAGAGTACAGGCTGGGATGGGGTGGGGAGGAGGGAGATTTGGAACATTGGTGATGGGAATGTTGCACTGGTGATGGGTGGTGATCTTTACATGACTGAAACCCAAGTACAATCACATTTGTAATCAAGGTGTTTAAATAAAGATATTTATTAAAAATAATAAAAAGAAAGGCGGAAACCAATATCGTAAAATAGAAAAATGTGTCTATCATGTGAAATTATAGCAAATTTAAACCAAAACTTGGCTCAAACTACATTGAAATCAATCTGGCATCTGTATTAATAGAGCTTCCATAGTAAGGACAAAATGACAGCATTCATGGAGATATGATATACTCATAATTAGAAAAATCCTCACTATTCAAAAATCACAACCAATTTAAATTTTAATAAAGGTAAATATTTAGGGAAAGGTCATAATGGAAGTTTCTCTCCACTCCATCATGGGGGAGAATTGGGGAACACGCATCATAAGCAACACCGAGACTGCAAATTATCCATACAAAATTGAAGAGATAAAGCAGGTTCAGGAAATTTCCACCACAAGCCCTCTGAAATCAAGCAAAGATACCAGCAGGCAGACAGGTTAGCTGTGGAACCAAAACCACAAGCAGTTTCTCTGACCTGTATTCTTTATTGTGAAGAGAGTGTCCTCCCCATGGGTGAAGAACAGGTAGAATAGGGGACCAATCCAGAGGTACAGAATTCTAGTCCATGAGTGACAAGCAAAAACAAGGAAGAATTATCCTGAATATAGTGAAAACAAGTTACTCTAACAAAGGTAAAGGTCAATATTATTAACAATATTTGTTTCATATGATTTCCTACAGACCTAATATGGGATCTAAAATGGCTCAGTGGCAAAAATAACATGCCTTACAAGAATGAGGCTGTATGTTCAATCCTCAATGCTACCTAAATATACAGTGGTATTGAAACATACGTGTGCTATTCTGAGCACTGCAGTCAGGTATGTGGGTACAGCATAACTAAAGAAGTGCATATTCCATTAAGGTCATGTATAGCCATTGCAAATAGAGTTGTGTGACCCCAGTCAATGCCATCATTGTGCACAAGTATCACAAACCAGGACATATGACCTCTGGCCATCCCCCAAACAATAGCACATTATATTCTGGGAGCAGGAATAATGTTGTGATAGGTATTCAGCAACTCAATACTATCATCTTAAACTTACAGTGCTGGAATGAGAGACCTCTAAGTGTAAAGTAAAAAAAAAAAAGGAATTGAGGTACTGGAGCAATACAGTACAGTGAGTAGATTGCATGCATTGCACATGGATGAAGCAGGTTCAATCCCAAGTACTCAATATGATCTCTCAAGCCTGACACAGCACCAGGAGTACCACATGGTGTGGACCCTAAGTAAAAATAAATATTGCCACACCCGGCAGTGCTCAGGGGTTACTCCTGGCTATCTGCTCAGAAATAGCTCCTGGCAGACATGGGGGAACATATGGGACTCCAGGATTCAAACCAACCACCTTATGTCCTGGATCGGCTGCTTGCAAGACAAATGCCACTGTGCTATTTGGCCCCATAAAAATAAATATTTTTAAAAAATACATAAAATGGTAAAATGTCTATCAGAAACACCAGGCAGGGAGGTGACTCCTTTGTCTGTGAAGGGGTCAGCACTGCTTTGAGATTGGCGACTGGGAGAAGCTGAGGGGACCTGTCGGCTTTGCGTGTTTCTCTTCTCTGATCTCCTGAAGCTCTCCTGAGAGGGTCAGGAAGGGAGCAAAAAACTGTCTTCTGGAGCCGCTCAGGCTGAAAGACCAAGAAAGATGGAATGAGTAAAAACCGGCTATTAGGGGTGCCAGACAGAGAGGGACTTCTTTGTTTGTGAAGGAATCAGCCACGCTGTGAGATTGGTGAGTGGGAGAAGCTGAGGAGACCTGTCGGCTTTGCGTGTTTCTCTGCTCTGGTCTCCTGAAGCTCTATAAAAATCCAGGAAGGGCCCCAAAAATCTGTTTCCTAGAGGTTCCAGAAAACATGGCCACTCTTCTTTACTTCATGGCCACACGCTCTTTTTTAACTAATGAACCCCACCACAATGCACAGAAAAATATCACACTACAAGTGTGACAATGGGAAAACCTCACAAGCAAATGCCATGCACAGAGAAAGATGATAGGTCTGATAACCAAAAAATTACCAACCAACTGATTATCTTCTCAGATAAGGAGTTTAGAATAGAAATATGGATGATCCTCATGGAAATCAAAGAAAACATAGCTCCAGCTGAAGAGAACAAAAAGACAGAAATCAGAAAATTCCAAACTAAAATAACAGATCTGAAAAACACGGCAGCTGAACTAAAAAAAGTCAATGGAAAACCTCTCCAACAGGGTAACAGCAGCTGAGAACAGAATCAGTGAACTTGAAGATGTAATGCAGAACAAATTCGTAAGGAGAAGAGACTGAAAAAGAACCTTAAGGAAAACAATCAGACAATGGAAAACTTACTCAGGAAATGTGAAATATAAAAATAAAAGACTATGATAAACTCAACAGAAACAACATAAGAATCATTGCAGTCCCAGAGGTCCAGGAATGAGATCCCCAGGAAGAATAAATAGTCAAAGACATAATCACAGAGAAACTCCCAGAGTTAAAGACTGCATGCAATCAAATCCTGCATGCCCAAAGAGTACCAACTATAAGAGACCCAAAGAAAAACACGCCAAGACACATCCTAGCTACAATGATGAATCCCACAGAAAGAGATAGAATATTGAATGCAGAAAGAACAAAAAAAAGAAATTACATTCAAAGGAGCATCCTTAAGATTTACAGCAGACATGTCACAAGAAACTCTCGGGCCAGAAGATAGAGGTGGGAGATTGACAAGACTGAATGAAATGGATGTTTCACCTAGAATACTGCACCCAGCCTGACACAAGTTCAGGTTTTAAGGAAGAATAAAAATTATCACGGATAAGCAACAGTTCAGAAATTTCACAGATGCAAAACCAGCCTTAAAGGAAAAAACTTGAAAGGTTTAATTTAAGACAAGAGTGACCAACAGACATGTCAAACATATATACAAAGATGGCATCAAATCCTATGAAAATCATCTTCCTTAATGTCAATGGACTAAATACACCAATTAAGAGAAACAGACTCTGAGAACTTCAAGGGAAGTCTTTCCTGCGCCTGTCTGTTTCTTGAATACCTGAAACTCTCCTCAGAGGCCTAGGGAGCACACCCCCAAAAAAACTGCACTCTGAGTCTGCCCAGCAAGTGAGTGAGTAAAGTCTGGCTGTGGGGGTCTCCAACCAATAAGCTGAGCCATCTGGCCTGTGGAAGCTCCGCCCTGCTGTGACTTTGATCATTCTGAGGACTTCAAGCGAAATCTTTCCTGTGCCTGTCTGTGTTTCTTGAATACCTGAAGCTCTCCTCAGAGGCCTAGGGAGAGAATCCAAAAAAAAAACCTGTCAACTAGAGGCAGCAGAAGAGCACAGCCGCTCTGCTTTGCTTCCGGGTGCGCACTCTTTCTAATCAATGAACCCAACCACAACACACAGGAAAAAACACACTACAAGCGTGACAATGGGGAAATCTCACAGGCAAACACCATACACAGAGAATTAAGACGATAGCTCGGATGACCTAAAAAATTCCAACCATTTGATTAACCTCTCGGATAAGGAACTTAAAATAGAAATATGGGAGATGTTTGTAGAACTCAAAGAAAGCATAGATTGATCTGAACAGAACACAAAGACAGAAATCAGAAAATTCCAAACTGAAATAACAGATCTGAAAAACACGGTAGCTCAATTGAAAACTTCAGTGGATGGCCTTTCCAGCAGGGAAACAGCAGCTGAGGAGAGAATTGGCTTACTAGAGGATGAGATGCATAAAAACTCAACATAGCAGAAGAAATTGGAAAAGAAGCTTAAGAGAAATGATCAGGCAATGGAAAAAGTACTCAAGGAATATGAACAGATGAAAATAGAAGTCTTTGATAAACTCAACAGAAACAACATAAGAATCATTGGAGTTCCAGAGACCCAGGTAGGAGATCTCCAGGAAGAATCAAATGTCAAAGACATCATCAAAGAGATACTTCCAGACTTAAAGACTACATGCAATCAAATCCTGCATGCCCGAAGAGTGCCAACTAAAAGAGACCCGAAGAAAAAACTCAAGACACATCCTCATTACAATGACAAATCCCACAGATAGAGATAGAATACTGAAAGCAGCAAGATCAAAAAGGGAAATTACATTCAAAGGAGCATCCCTAAGACTTACCGCAGACATGTCACAAGAAACTCTCAAGGCCAGAAGACAGTGGTGGGATATTATGACAAGACTGAATGAAATGAATGCCTCACCGAAAATAGTGCACCCAGCCCGAATCACGTTCAGGTTTGAAGAAAGGATACACAGCTTCATGGATATACAACAGCTTAGAAACTTCACAGATGAAAAACCAGCCTTAAAGGAAGAACAGAAAGGTCTACTTTAAGACAAGAGAGACCAACAAACACAGCAAACATTTACAAAGATGACATTAAATCCTATGACAATCATCTCCCTCAATGTCAATGGACGAAATTCACCAAAAAAGACACAGAGTGGCAAAATGGGTCAAAATAATTAATTCAACATTCTTATGCCTACAAGAAACGCACATGAAGAGTCAGAACAAACATAGACTCAAAGTCAAAGGCTGGAGGAAAATCATCCAAGCAAACAACACCCTTAAAACAGCTGGGCAGGCCATGTTAATATCTGATGACACCAACTTTATACTCAGAAAAGTGGTAAGGGAAAAAATGGACACTATATACTAATCATGGGATAGGTGCAACAGGAAGAAATCAGACTATTAAACATATATGCACCCATTGAGAGACCAGCAAATTATCTAATAGAATTACTGACAAATCTGAAAGAATTTGTCAATAATAACAGAATAATTGTGGGAGACCTCAACATGGCCCTATCAAAACTTGATAGGTCAACCAGACTGAAACCAAACAAAATCATGCTACCCTGAAAAGAGTAATGAAAAAAGGACTAATAGATATATATAGGACACTCCATCCCAAAAAAAAAAAAACCTGGATACACATTCTTCTCCAATGTACATGGGTCATTCTCCAGGATAGACTACATGCTGACACATAAAACATACCTCCATAAAATCAATAAGATAGAAATCATGCAGGCTACCTTTGCTGACCACAAGGCTTTGAAATTAGATGTGAATTACAAAGGCACACACAAGAAAACTTTAACATTTGGAAATTAAACAGCCTGCTACTTAACAAACAGTGAGTCCGAGATGAAATCAAAGAGGAAATCAAAAGTTTCCTGGAAACAAATGATAATAAAGACATAAACTGCCAGAATCTATGGGACACAGCAAAAGCGGTCCTGAGAGGAAAATTTGTAGCTTTTCAAACACACATCAAGAAGGAAGAAGGGTCATCCCGGAATAACTTAATAACACAGTCACAAAATTAGAAAATGACCAAAAAAGGAACAAAAATAGGGAGACAGAAGGAAATAACAAAGCCGAAAGCAGAAATCAATGACGTGTAAAACCAAAAATCAATCCGAAAGATCAACGAAAGCAGAAGTTGGTTCTTTGAAAAAATAAAAAGATTGATAGATCATTAGCAAAACTCACAAAGGAAGAGAAAGAGAGAAACCTTATAACCTGTATTAGAAATGAAAAGGGGGAGATCACGACAGATATTTCAGAGATCCAAAGGATAATCAGATACTACTTTGAGAAATTTTCTGCTACTAAACATGAGAACTTAGAAGAAATGTAAAAATTCTTGGACACTTATAACCTTCCACAGTTAAATAAGGAGGATGTAGCATATCTAAACACCACCATCACTATTGAGGAAATTGAAACTGTAATCAAACATCTGCCCAAAAAGAAAAACCCAGGCCCAAATGGATTTCCTAATGAATTCTTTCAAATATTTCAAGAGGAGCTACTACCAATCCTAGCTAGGCTCTTCCACAAAATTTAAAAAGTGGGAGCACTCTCAAACAGCTTTTTTGAAGCCAACATCACCTTGATACCAAAACCAGACAGAAATGCTGCCAAAAAAGAAAATTACAGACCAATATTCCTGATGAATGCTGATGCAATGATCCTCAACAAAATCCTGGCAAATAGGATCCAATGCATCATCAAGAAGATTATACACTACAACCAAGTAGCTTTCGTCCCAGGAATGCAAGGATGGTTTAACATTCGTAAATCTACCAACATCATATACAACATCAACAACAAGAAAAATAAAAATCACATGATCATATCAATAGATGAAGAGAAAGCATTTGATAAGGTCCAACACCCATTCTTGATAAAAAAAAGAAACTCTCATCCATATGGGAATGAAAGGAACCTTTCTCAATCTAGTTGAAGCAATCTACCACAAGCCAATGGCAAATATTATCCTCAAAGGAGAAAAACTAAAGCCTTTCCTCTAAATTTTGGTACAGGACAAGGCTATCCGCTCTCACCACTCCTCCTCAACATAATACTGGAAGTGCTTGCTATAGAGATCAGGCAAGAAAAAGATATCAAGGGAATCTGATAGGAAAGAAAAAGTCAAGCTCTCATTGATTGCAGATGACATGATACTCTACATAGAAAACCCTAGACTCTACCAAAAAGCTTCTAGAAACAATAGACTCATATAGCAAGGTGGCAGGCTACAAAATCAACCTACAGAAATCAATGGCCTTTTTATACACCAATAATGATAGGGAAAAGATGAACGTCAAGAAAGCAATCCCATTCACATTAGTGCCACATAAACTCAAATACGTTGAAGTCAACTTGACCAAAGACGTGAAGGACCTATACAAAAAAAAACCTATAAATTCCTGCTCCAAGAAATATGAGAGTACATTCAGAAATGGAAACACATACCATGCTCATGGATTGGCAGGATTAACATCATTAAAATGGCAATACACACCAAAGCACCATACAGATTTAATATGATCCCCTTAAAAATACACATGACATTCTTCAAAGAAGTGGATCAAACACTTATGAAGTTTATCTGGAAAAATAAGCACCCTCGAATAGCTAAAGCACTCCTAGGGAAAAGGAAAATGGGAGGTATTACTTTCCCCAACTTTAAACTGTACTACAAAGCAATAGTTATCAAAACAGTGTAGTATTGGAATAAGGACAGACCCACAGATCAGTGAAATATGCTTGAGTTCTCAGACAATGTACCCCAGACATACAATCTCCTAATTTTTGACAAAGGAACAAGAAATTCTAAGTGGAGCTGGGAAAATCTTTTCAACAAGTGGTGCTGGTAGAATTGGTTAGCCATTAGCAAAAATGAGAAATTAGAACCCCAGTTAACATCATGTATGAAGGTAAAATTCAAATGGATTAAAGACCTTGATATCAGACCTGATACCATAAGGTATATATATCACGTCAGTAAATCACTCCATGACATTGAGACTAAAGGCATTTTCAAGGAGGAATCTGCACTTTCCAAACAAATGGAAGCAGAGATCAACAGATGGGAACATTAAGCTGAAAAGTTTCTGCACCTCAAAAGAAATATTGCCCAGGATACAAGAGCCACCCACCATGTGGGAGAAACTATTCACCCAACACCCATCAGTTAAGGGGCTAATATCCAAAATAAACAGGGCACTGACAGAACTTGACAAGAAAAAACCATCTAATCCCATCAAAAAATGGGGAGAAGAAATGAACAGACACTTTGATAAAAAAGAAAGACAAATGGCCAAAAGAGCATGAAAAAATGCTCCACATCACTAATCATCAGAGAGATGCAAATCAAAATAACGATGAGATACCATTTCACACCACAGAGATTGGCATACATCACAAAGAATGAGAACAATCAGTGCTGGCGGGGATGTGGAGAGAAAGGAACTCTTATCCACTGCTAGTGGGAATGCCATCTAGTCCAACCTCTATGGAAAACGATATGGAGATTCCTCCAAAATCTGGATATTGAGCTCCCATTTGACCCAGCTATTCCACTCCTAGGGATATACCCTAAGGACACAAGAATATAACACAAAAATACCTTCATCACACCTATATTTATTGCAGCACTATTCACAATAGACAGGCTCTGAAAACAGCCAAGATGCCCTTCAACAATGAATGGCTAAAGAAACCGTGGTACATATACACAATGGAATATTATGCAGCAATCAGGAAAGATGAAGTCATGAAATTTTTCTATACATAGATGTACATGGAATCTATCATACTGAATGAAATAAGTCAGAGGGAGAGAGAGATGCAGAATAGTCTCACTCATCTATGCGTTTTAAGAAAAATGAAAGTTATTTTTGCAACAATTCTCAGAGACAATAAGTGGAGGGCTGGAACTTCCAGCTTACTCCATGAAGCTCACCACAAAGAGTGGTGATTGCAGTTATAGAAATAACTACACTGAGAACTACCATAGTCATGTGAATGAATGAGGACCTGGAAAGCCTGTATAGAGTACAAGTGGGGGTGGGGTGGAATGGAGTTAGATTTGGGACATTGGTGGTAGAAATGTTGCACTGGTAAGGGGGATGTTCTTTACATGACTGAAACCTAATCACAATCATATTTGTAATCAAGATGTTTAAAGAAAGAAAATATATAAAATGAAGATTGATGGCACCATTAAAAAAAGAGATGCAGAGTGGTGAAATGGATAAAAAAAATGAACCCAACCTTCTGCTGCCTACAAGAAACACACCTGAATACTCAGAACAAACATAGACTCATATTACTCAAATCAAAGGCTGAAAGAAAATCATCCAAGCCAACAACACCATTAAAAAAGCTGGGTGGCCATATTAATATCTAATGACACAAACATTAGACTCAGAAAAGTTGTAAGGGCAAAGATGGACACTTTGTACTATTATAGGGACATGTGCAACAGGAAGAAATCACACTACTAAACATATACGCACCAATCAGAGACCAGAAAAATATTTAATACAATTATTGACCAATTTGAAAGAGGACATTAATAATAACACAATAATTGTGGGACACCTCAACACGGACCTGTTAACACTGATATGTCAACTAGACGGAACCAACAAAAATATACTAGCCCTGAAAAGAGAAATAAAAGAAAAAGGTCTAGTAGACATATAGGACACTCCATCCCCAGAAACCTGGATATACATTTGTCTCCAATATGCATGGGTCATTCTCTAGGATAGATCACATATTGGAACATAAAACATACCTCCATAAAATCAAGAGGATAGAAGTTTTGCAGGCTTCCTTTGCTGACCTCAAGGCTCTGAAGTTAGATCTGAACTACAAAAGGACACAGAAGAAAAACTTTAACATCTGGAAATTAAACAGTCTGCTACTGAACAATCAGTGGGTCCGAGATAAAATCGAAGTGGAAATCAAAACTTTCCTGGAAACAAATGACAATGAAGACACAAACTATCAGAATCAATGGGACACAGCAAAAGCAGTACTGAGAGGAAAATTTATAGCTTTGCAAGCAACACATCAAGAAGGAAGAAGGGGCATACCTGAACAGCTTAATGACACAATTATACAATTAGAAAATGATCAACAAAAGAAACCAAAAATAGGGAGACAAAAGGAAATAACAATGCTTAGAGCAGAAATCAATGAAGTGGAAACCAGAAAACAATCTATGAATATAGAAGTTGCTTTTTTTAAAAAAATAAACAAGATTGATAGATCATTGGCAAAACTCACAAAGAAAGAGAGAGACAAACTTGATTACCTGTATTAGAAAAAAAGGGGGAGATCACTACAGATAGTGCAGAGATTCAAATGGTAATGAGAGACTATCTTGAAAAACTCTATGCCAGTAATCATGAGAACCTGGAAAAAATGAATAAATTCTTGCCTCTTATAACCTTCCATGGTTAAATAAGGAGAATGTAACATATCTGAACACCCCCATCAAATTGAGAAAATTAAAACCATAATCAAAAGTCTGCCCCCAAACATAAGCACAAGCCTGGTGGATTCAAGAATGAATTCTTTCAAACCTCTGAAGAGGAATTACTACCAATATGGCGAGGATCTTTCATGAAATTGAAAAAATAGGAATACTTCCAATGCGATTTTATAAAGCCAACATCACCTTCATACAAAAATCAAACAGAGATGGTGCCAAAAAAGAAAAGTATCTCTAATAAACACAGATACAATGATCCTCAACAATATCCTTGCAATTAGGATCCAATGCCTCATCAAGAAGATCATTCACTATGATCAAGTAGATTTCATCCCAGGAATGCAAGGATGGTTTAATATTCTTAAATCTGTCAACATAAGAGACAACATCAACAACAAGAAAAAATAAAAGTTACGTGATCATATCTTTAGATGCAGAGAAAACATTTGATAAGGTCCAACACCTATTCTTGATAAAAAGTCTCAGAAAGATGGTAATAAAAGAAAATTTGTTCCTTTTATTACCCTTTTTAATTCATTTTAAAAATAGTTTTTCTTTATATATGTGAACATATGTATTTTTATTTTTTGTTTTATATCTGTTTTCTTCTCTTTCCACCTCCAAATGCACCAGCAAAATAATGTACCATATTTTTTCCTGCAAAAGCATACTAAAAATAGGGGAAATCTTATGTATAAAAACAAGCTCTTATCTACTAGGGATAAGAACTCATACTTTTTCACAATACAGGGGCACCTCCCACCTTGAGCATATGTCATGTGGACCCAATTTAGACCCCAGGTGATTAGACACCGACCTTCCAGCCTTGAAACCTACCAAAAGGCTTATAGAGACAATAGATTCATATAGCAATGTAGGCTACAAAATTAACACACAAAAATTAATGGCCTTTTTATATACCAATAATAATAGGGAAGAAATGGACTTTAAGAAAACAACCCCATTCTCATTAGTAAACTAGTAAATTGGTAAAGTAGTCATGCAAACTCAAATATCTTGGAGTCAACTGGACTCAAGATGTGAAGGGCCTATACAAAGAAAAGTATAAAATCCTGATCCAAGAAATAAGAGAGGACAAGCGGAAATTAAAAAAAAACCCTGCTGATAGATTGGCAGAATTAACATAATTTAAATGGCAATACTGTGGGTACCCCTGCCTGCAGGGACACCAATTAAAATGTGGTTATTCTTTCTTGGAGGGAGATCGCGCAAACACAAAGACATAAAGGCAGACATGGAGACAGACAGACAAGAGTGGTAAAAGGATTCCAGCCAAATCCAAATCCAATTCCGTTTATTGAAACTCAAAGCCCAGCTTATATACTTTTTGTGGATGCAGTTCTGCTCGTAAATCTGTCAATAGGGGATAGATATATTGAACAGGCCAAATAGCAGGACCCATTGGCAAGTGAGATGGAATGTGCAGATAATGAGATCTGTCTCCATCAGGCTGAGATGTACTGATAATGGAACCTATATCCGGCAGGTGGAATGTACAAATAAGGGGGTCTTATAGATTAGATTTAGTTTCTCAGGACCAAAGTCTGTGCCTTCTTTGTTTCTGAAGAAGCCTTATATCTTAAATGTCTACATTTAATTTGCATGGCTGCCTTATTTTATTATAGCTCTGTGTTTGTTGCCCTTTAAGCCTTAAATCTTAAATGTTTACATTCAATTCTCAAGGCTGCCTGCTTTTAACATAGTTCTGTGTTTGTGACAAGGCCCTGCTTTTTAGATAAGTTTTCTGCCTGTTTTAAGGGACTCCTGTCACAGTACTCCACAAAGCATTGTACAGATTTAATGTGATCCCTCTAAAGATACCCATGACTTTCTTCAAATAAGTGCATAAAACACTTCTGAAATTCATTTGGAACAATAAACACCCTTGAATAGCTGAAGCAATCCTTGGGAAACAGAATATGGGAGGCATTAATTTCCCCAACTTTAAACTGTATTACAATACAGTTGGTTATCAAAACAGCATGGTATTAAAATAAAGACAGATCTTCAGATCAGTGGAATAGACTTAAGTACTCAGAGAATTTTCCCCAGACATACAATCACCTAATTTTTGGTAAAGGAGCAAGAATTCCTAAATGGAGACGGAAAAGTCTCTTCAACAAATGGTGTTGGCACAACTGGTTAGCCACTTGCAAAAAAACACATAGACCTACAGCTATCATAATGTACAAAGGTAAAATCCAAATGGATTAAGGACCTTGATATCAGACCTGAAACCATAAGGTATATAGCACAACATGTAGTAAAACACTCCATGACATGAGGCTAAAGGCATCTTCAAAGAGGAAACTGCACTATCCAAACAAGTGGAAGCAGAGATAAACATATGGGAATATATTAAGCTGAGACACTTCTGCACCTCAAAGGAAACAGTGCCCAGGATGCAAGACCATCCACCGAGTGGGAGAAACTATTCACCCAATACCCATCAGATAAGGGGCTAATATCCAACATATGCAAGGCACTGAAAGAACTTTACAAGAAAAAAAACATCTAATGCCATTAAAATATGGGGAGAAAAATTAACAAACACTTTGACAAAAAAGAAATACAAATGGCCGAAAGGCACATGAAAAAATGCTCCATATCACTAATCATCAGGGAGATGCGAATCAAAACAACTGTAAAGTACCATCTCATGCCACAGTGATTAGAGCACATCACAAAGAATGAGAACAAGCCATGTTGTCGGTGATGTGAAGAGAAAGGAACTCTCTTTCACTGCTGGTGGGAATGCCGTCTAGTCCAACCTCTATGAAAAGCAATATGGAGATTTCTCCAAAAACTGGAAATTGAGTTCCCATATGATCCACTTCTGGGGATACACCCTAGGAACAAAAATACAATACAAAAATCCCTTCTTCACACCTATATTCATTGCTGCACTATTTACATTAGCCAGACTCTGGAAACAACCAAGATGCCCTTCAACAGATGAGTGGCTAAAGAAACTGTGGTACATATACACAATAGAATATTATGCAGCCATCAGGAGAGATGAAGTCATGAAATTTTCCTATACATGGATGTACATGGAATCTATTATGCTGAGTAAAATAAGTCAGAGGGAGAGAGAGATGCAGAATAGTCTCCCTCATCTATGGGTTTTAGGAAAAATAAAAGACATTCTTGCAATAATTTTAGAGACAAAAGAGAGGAGGGCTGGAAGTTCCAGCTCACTACATGAAGCTCACCACAGAGTGGTGAGTGCAGTTAGAGAAATAACTACAGTGAGAACTATCATAACAATATGAATGAATGAGGGATATAGAAAGCCTGTCTAGAGTACAGGCAGAGGTGTGGTGGGGAGGAGGGAGATTTGAGACATTGGTGATGGGAATGTTGCACTGGTGAAGGGGGGTATTCTTTACATGAGTGAAACCCAACTACAATCATGTTTGTAATAAAGCTGTTTAAAGATTTTAATAATAAAAAAGATCAAAAATACAAATAAATTAGGATTGGAGTATATGGCAGGAGCTATATTGGTGACCTCTCATATCATGCTAACAGCAATGCTTGTGGAATCTATATTAGATCCCATATAAAAAGACCCAAAGAGCAAATTCCTGAAGAGAGTACCACCTATCTCTATCAAATAGCTGAATTACCTGTGGGCTGAAAAACAAGTAATCAGCTATTCAAACCCAACCTTAAAAACTGCTAGCTACTAAGTCCTACGTTATAAAGCCAGGAAGTTCCCTGTAGTCTTCCCAAAGCACAGACAGCTAGTGGGGTGGGGGAAGGAAGTGGGGGTAACCCTGCCTGCTATACTCCTTTGATAGCCTAAGGCCAGCCAAACTTCACACACAGAGTGCATCAGAGTGTGCACTCCACTACCAGGACTAATTTCTCAGATTTTTTCCAAAACTTTTTCAGTCTGGTTTCCCTTGCTACTGCAAGAACTATACAAATTTAGCAGTCAGTGTGATTCAAAGTACTGATGGCTTTGAGCCTGCAGTTGCTTCCTAGGCCTGCTTAAACTCAGTACAGATATGTCAATGAGCAATTGTGACCATGACTTCATTGTTCTAGTCTTTGGAAGGGAATTCAGGAACTGTCAGGCTCTGGCAGAGGGACCCCTGATGAGGCCAATGCATGGGTGGGGAGAGGGTCTCATTCGGCCCTATATCCTGTGAGGCTGGAACCCAGAAAGAGGAGGGAAGACTGTGAGTCCAATACACAGACCACTCACAAGGAAGTGTTGTCTTAAAATAAGCTTCCTTTATTGACAGTAGAAATGGTTTTTTTTAAAGCAAAGTTTAGGCGGGAAACAGAATGTGGGTAATAAAGCTTTCCATTGCTCAGTCATAACAGTAACCACGTGGTATGTTACCATAGCTGTTACAAAGTACATGGCACCATTAACTCAGAAGGTATGTAAGGATAGTGGTTGCATTGCTCATGGCACCGTTAACCTAGATGGTAAGTATGAATAGGTTGTTCTGACCTAGATATTTCCTCTCAGCTCAACCTGCACTCGTAACAGCAGGGAACACACATCTCTAAATATTGACATTCTTTATATTCAAGGCCAGCTTGCAGAATTTGCCTTACATTTTTCTAGCTTTTCTCCCCAAGAAAGAACAAAAAATATTCCTGATGATTATCAAACTAGGTTGCACATTTAGTATTTATCATTTTCAACCATGAACTTCTAGTTCTTAGCAGTCAAACTAAACACAAACTGATTTAGACCCTTATGAAGCATCAAACATAATGAGGAGACAGAGAAACTCACCCATACTGATGGATAAAGAGAGAAACCTAGGAAGAACCACAAACACAACAGAACTATATAAATTGCCTAAAGAAATCTTCAAAACAACAATTATAATAATGTTCCCTAAAATAGGAGACTCTTAGAAGAGAATTTAAACAAGGACATAAAAACATGAAAGGAAGCAAAACTGTGGTGCTAATAAAATACAAAATATTGAACATAGAATATAACAGAAGGACTCAATATTAAGAATGATAGAAACTGAAGTTTGAATCACTGAATTATTTAAGAGAGAATAATTTAAAAATAAAAGTAAAATATTTTATTAATTTAAACTAGTTTTTAAGGTACATGATGACAATGAATGGGAGGCATTCCCACCACCAGTCTTGTCCTCTCTCCACCCCTGTTCCTAGCCTGCAACAGATATCTTTTTCCTTTACCCACAGATTGCTAGTGTAATTAATTGGTCCCTATTTGCACAGCTTGTTGTATGTAGATTGGGTATCGATTCTGTTGTCATTGACTTTTGGTTTGGTGTTCAAGTCTGATTATTTTTATTTCCACAAAATGTTCATATGACTGTCTGGTCCTGGTACTATCCATTTTTCTTTCTCTATTTATGAGGATAAATAAGATGATTCAAGTTATGTAGTTTGGTTGGAGATAAAAAGGAAAAGAAAAAGAAAAAAATTGTGAGGAGTCTGTCTAGGTGTTATAAATTTCAATTTAGTAGAAGAAAGGTAAAAAAGTAAAAAAAAAAGGTAGCCAAACTAAACAAAACCAAAACAACAACAACAAAGCTAAAACAAAAAGAACAAACAAAAATATGAAACAAGTAACTACAAAAAACACGCAAGCAATACACACACACACACAAACCAAACCAAACAAAGCAAAAACCCAAAAAACAGTAGAAAAAAAACTTAAACCAGCAACTACATAAAAAGTTTGTGTTTGTTCATTTTTTTTTGCAAAGGTACAGTAAGTATTGGGTAAATTAAAAAGGGAATTCTTGGACCGAAGAGATAAGAGGTTTCTCCACCCTTTAAGCATACTGTCATGGGACCAACTACAGGTTTTGTACACACTCCTTTTCACACCCCAAGGTCTTTGTATGGTGCCAGGCAACTTTCTGCTCAGTTGTGGATGATAAAATCAGGCTTCATTAAATAGACATCTTGGTATTTACACAGGTCATAGGACGACACTAGGAGAGAGTCTTTCTTTACAGTTCTAGAAGTTATGTTCCATCACTGTTGTTATCAGTCTTTTATAAATGGTAGTCTTGGTTTTTGCCAGATCCTAGGACAAAGCCTGGGATAGAGTTTTTTTCATTATGTTCCAGAAGTTCTGTTCCATCGCAGTTGTCAAAGTCAGACCTCTAGGATTGGAGATCATGTCTTTTGTACAGATCCTATGCCAAAGCCTCAGCTAGTGTCTTTTTTAATGGTTCCAGGGTAAGTACTGCCCAGTATTTTATGTCAAGTCAGTGTTTTGTAGTTGGCGATCTTGGTTTTTGCACAGATAATACAGCAATGTGTCTTGTGATGTTATTTACCTGCTCTGAGATTAGGTTATTGCCGTTCTCTTTGTCAAGCTCTCATATACAAACTGGAGCAAGTTTGTGCTAGAGCAGTATTAGGAATTTCCCAGGGGAAGTTTGGTTCCTGGTGCTATTGTAGGGAACTGTGTCCATTCTATGTCTGGGGTCTAGGTCTCAGGATTGGAAGGTCACTTCCCGATCACATAGAGTCAAAGTTGGGTCCACATGACACATGTTCAGGGTGGGAAGCGCCCCTGTATTATGAAATGTATAGGTTCTTATCCCAAGTAGATAAAAACTTGTTTCTAGACATAAAATTTCCCTTTTTAAGGATGCCTTTGCAAAAAGGAATAGTGCCATATTATATTGCTGGTGCATTTGGGTGTAAGAATGTCAAGCTACACAATTTCTGTGCCCTGGTTTTGACCTGAGGTTTTAGCCCAGGCAAGACTTTTTTTTCTTGTAGGATTTGTAACAAGCAGAACCAAAACCGGTGAAGGTAAAGAAAAAAATATATATATAAAATATAAATACATAAAATATATAGTATTTACAATATACAATATATATAAATATATAGTTATTATATTATACATATTATAAATTTTATATATTTATATTATATATTTATATTTATTTTATAATATTTATGTATTTATAATTATATTATAAATATAAATATTATATTATGTTATATATTATTTACATTATACTATATTACATTATATTTATAATATGATTATATAATAGAAGAAATAAATAACAATAAATTTATAAAAGGAATTAAAGAAAATACGTTGTTTAAGATGGGAATATATTAAGCTGAGAAGCTTCTGCACCTCAAAGGAAATAGTGCCTAGGATACAAGAGCCACCCACTGAGTGGGAGACTATTCACCCAATACCCATCAGATAAGGGGCTAATATCCAAAATATACAAGGCACTGACAGAACTTCACAAGAAAAAAAATCTAATCCCAACAAAAATTGGGGAGAAGAAATGGACAGACACTTTGATGAAAAAGAAATACAAATGGCCAAAAGGCACAAATTAGAGAAATAACTACATTGAGAAGTATCATAACAATGTGAATGATTAAGGAAGTAAAAAGCCTGTCTAGAGTACAGGCAGAGGTGGGGTGGGGAGGAGGAAGATTTGGGACATTGGTGATGGGAATCTTACACTGGTGAAGAGGGGTGTTCTTTACATGACTGAAATCCAATCACAATTATGTTTGTAATCAAGGTGTTTAAATAAAGATACTAATTTAAAAAGATTAGTACAGAGCGAGCTTCTACCAATACTTTCTCAATGTTCTGGTTTCTGTGTTAAGCTGAGAGGCTTGCTATAGTGCACATTGCAGCTCACTCATTCAGAAGACAATGTCTCTGTGTGGCTCACTGATCCAGCAAAATGGTGAGGTCCATGAAATCACAAAGACCACTCTGTGGGGCAGAGAACATCATGGCCATGTTATGGTTATATAACGTGTACCGAATTAAATGTACCTATTTATTTAATGTAAGAGGGTATACAATAAAGAAAGGAAAATGAGCATAACATTAAAAAAGCATGGCCTTACATACAAAATCACATATTCTACCACTGAACTACATCATTTGCAATAAAATAATGAATAACACAAAGAAATTTGTAGGGCCCTGTAACCCTTCCCCCAACTTTCTGTTTTCATAACCTATTTTTTTAGTATGTAAAAGTCCTTCTGGATGATCAGACCTGCCCACAACTGACATATGTGGGCTGTTTTGTATAAAAAAAATAAGAGTCTGCCTGTGGGGAGGCAGGGAGGAGAAGCAAAAGGCAGAGAGCCGTAAGAGAAACAGCAAGAAGCTGCTCAGCAAAAATAAAGCAAATAGCAGAAATACTAAAGACAGACTAAAAGCAAGCTGAATAAAGCAATGAAACTTTAACTGACTGACCGCTTCTGAATTATGTCTCTTCTGTTACTCTTCTTCATCAGACCCGCTGGCCTTAGAGACTAGAGGCACCGTGCTGAAGGAGGCCTCACCCAACACGTGGACACCTTATAATTTTATTTTACATCAACAGGATACCATCAAGAGACGTAAAATTCATTTTAAAGTGATTCTAGGCACAAAAGAAAGGATCATAATTTTTGTTATTTGATAAAATGAATCAATGACTTTCCCAAAGTAAAGAAGCAAAGAATATAGATACCTATATTCAGGAAGCTCAAGATATTCCAAAAATTAAGTCCTAAACAGATACGCACCATCATAATTTTAATAGTCATACTCCAAGAGACAATCCCTTAAATAGCAAGGAAAACACAGAGTGACATATAAAGGAAACTCCTATAAAGACTCAGAAAACTTCTCAACAGAAACTGCAGGTCAGGAGCGAATGACATGGTACATTTAATGGACTGAATGAAAAATAAGTTCAACCCAAAACAACCTCCACGAAGTATTATTTAGATTAAAAGAACTGATACAAAATAATTTCAAACAATAGTTAAAGGAACTAATTGCTACTAAACTGAACCCATTAGAGGTAATAAAGGCCCTTTATAAAACATCCACATGAGGTACAATGATAAAAAATATGCTCAAAGTAAAATATTGCTAATGAAGATACAGGTAATTGGCAGCCTAAAAAGTGACAGGGACAGACGTACTTGTATACACAAAATAGACTCGGAGCCAAAATATGTAGCAAGAGATAAGGATAGAAATCAAAAAAATTTAAAATGTATTAATACATATTTGCCAAACAAAAAGAATATCAAAATATATTAAAAAAAATACTACTGACAGGTCTTTTAAGTGACACTAATAGTAACACAATAGTAGCAGTTTAATGCCCCACTATTGCCAAATAAATTGATAAACTAGGCAGAAAATCAATAAGAAACAATATCATGAAATAATTAGATAACTTTACATTTATAGGGCTCCAAATCTGGATACACATTCTGCTCTAGTAAACACAGGACATACTTGAAAAAAAGATGACATGTTAGAACACTAAACAGCAGAATTTAGAGTAAAATCATTTCAATTAGCTTCTTGTATCACAATGTATTAAAACTAGGAATAAACAACAAAAATATCTTTTCAAAAAGACCAACATATGGGGACCAAACCAGAATGTTTTTAAATAACTATTGGGTCAATTAAAGGGATATTTTTTAATCCTGAAAATAAAAGAAAATGTAGACACAAGCTATCAGGTCAAATGAAACTTAGCAAAACTAAACAGAGGGAAGTTTAGAGCAACACATGCTTACACTAGGGAAGAATAAAATAAAATTTCACTCCTAAGTGATCTAGAATAAGAGGGAAGTATGAAATATGAAGTCAATAAAAGAAAGGATACTATAAAATTATATTAGAAAAACAAATAGCAATAAAATAGATAATACAGAAGATCAATAAACCCAGAAACTGGTTCTTTATAAAGACTTCTGATATTCACAAATCCTTAGCTATGTTCACTAATACCCCAATATAGAAGTTATGATATATACTTCAGAAATGTAAATGATCATAAGAGACTTATGGATAATTTTACACCACTAGTGGATAACCTAGAAGCAATGAAAAAAATTGTAGAATCAAACAACTTCATAAAACTCAATAAGGAGGGAGTACAGAACCTGAACAGGCAAGTTAAAAACAAAGATATTGAAACATTAATCAAAAGGTTCCCAAATATGAAAACCCAGAACTAGACAGGTTTACTAGTGAGTTCTATTAAACCTTCAGAGATGACCTATTACCCATCCTTTTCAATCTCTTTCAAAAAACTGAAAATGGAAAATTTTCAAATACTTGTTATGAAGCCAGAAATATTCTGGCATCAAATCAGACAAGGACATCACATAAAAAAGAAAGCTACAAACCAGTGTTCCTTTATGAACATAGGTACAAAGAGTCTCAATACAGTGTGATGAGTTTGACTCTGGTACTTTAAATGTCTTATTGCATAATAAAATATGTATCAATGTAATATAAAAAATTCTAACAAAATTTTTTGTTTGTTTTTGGGCCACACCCGGTGACACTCAGGCTATGCGTTCTGGCTATGCACTCAGAAATTGCTCCTGGCTTGGGGACCATATGGGACGCCAGAGGTTCAAACCGTGGTCTGTAACTGCTTGCAAGGCAAATGCCCTACCACTGTGCCATTGCCTTGGCCCCATTAACAGAATTTTAAAGTATGTATTTGATTTCTATCTCCAACATATCTTCTATTTATCATACCATTTTTGAATCATTTTGTTATTTTTAAATAATGTGATGTTGGATTTTACTTGATGGCTAATATATATATTTTTTGGTTTTTGGGTCCCTCCTGGCTCTACACTCAGAAATCGCCCCTAGCAGGCTCGGGGAAACATATGGGATGCCGGGATTTGAACCATCGACCTTCTGCATGCAAGGCAGAATGCTCTACCTCCATGCTATCTCTCTGGCCCCCTGATGGCTAATATTTTCTTTGATAATAACCAGTCTGAGATTTTACAAAATTGAGGACAGTCATCCATATTTTAAAGGACTTTCTATCATGTCTAATCCTTTCATGATCCTTTCTCTCCTGTCTAACCATCAACATATATGCATATTCTACTACTATAGGAAGATTTTGAGTTATTGAGGACAAAAGCTCAAATTTATAGTATTCCTCAGTATTCAAGGTACTTTTATGGCTTATTCCTATAGCTATACCTTTATGCTATGGATACTGGCTTCTTAAACTGGAACTCTTAGCTGAGTGTGGGAGTCACAAAACGTTAGCACCAATAAAATAAAATACTTATGAACATGCAACAACTAGAAATCAGTTAATAATCAAAGTGAAATAAATCTGAACTATTTATGACCTTCTCAGCAAAAAGTGGTTGTGAAGTAGAAAACCTTAAGAAGTCCTAATACATTGTTTTTGTTTTTGGACTATATTTGGAGGTACTCAAGGGTTATTCTTTTTTTTTTTTTTTTTTTTTTTTGGTTTTTCGGGCCACACCCGTTAGATGCTCAGGGGTCACTCCTGGCTATACGCTCAGAAATTGCCCCTGGCTTGGGGGGACCATATGGGACGCCGGGGGATCGAACCGTGGTCCTTTCCTTGGCTAGCGCTTGCAAGGCAGACACCTTACCTCTAGCGCCACCTCGCCGGCCCCTCAAGGGTTATTCTTGGCTCTGTGCTAAGAAGTTACTTCTGGCAGGCTCAGGAGACCATATAATTTTCCATGTATCAAACCTAGGTTTGCATGCAAGACAAACGACCTACCAACTATGTTATCACTCAGGCCCCAAGAGTATTTTCATTTATGTATCTTCTCTCCTTTACGTTTTGTCTCTACATATTCTTGTTTTGGGTATTTTTGGTGGGTGTGTGGTTAGTTTTTGACCACTCCTGAAAGTTCTCTGGGTTATTTTTGGCTCTGTGATTGGGACTCATGCCTAACACTGCTCATGTTGTGCCAGAGATCAAACCCAGATCTCCCATATGCCAAGAAACTTCCGATCTTATGGTTCTGAGAATCAAACTTAGTACCTCGCACTTGCTAGACATGGGCTCTGATAATTACTTTGTCTTCCCTGGCCCTCCACATGATCTTAAAACTGAAACCATGGGGTGGGAGAGATGATCTCTAGAACCATATCATTCCTTAAGTACTTCTGTATATAAGCATGAGTAGTGAACCCCCAGGTCTACATTTCTGGTCCTATGATTGCTGGGAGTGACTCCTCAAGCACTGCTGGGGATGGTTTTTTAAAACAAACTGAAATCCATAATAAAACATGTCTCAAAATATAAGCTGAAGCAGAAACTTCTATTTTCCTTTATTGAGGAAGTAGATTAAAGTGTAATTACCCATTTCATAGTAATTACTGTATAAATTTCTTCAATTCTGTAAAACTTTTATTTTATCTGAAGGGCATCTCTGAATGTGACTTGCATTTTCAACCTGATCACATTATCCTTTCTGATCCTGAATCATTCTGCTTGTGTATTTTTCAAGTAATTTGCCTGATGTAACCTAAGCAGCACAATTATTTGAAATGAAGATACTAAAACTTTTAATTTGTTAATTACTGAATATTTATAAACACCCAGGTCTTGGAAAATAATAAATAAGTTAAAGCCTGTTCCTTTGTATATATTCTAATTATACATGTGAGTGATCTTTCACCGTAGAAGAAAATGAGTTACAACATTAAAACTTGAAGTGCTGGGGGCTCAGCTGTGAAAGACTGTGAGTGTGACCTGTCTATGTCTGTCTACTGTCCTCTTGCGTGAAACTCTTGCGAGTGGGGCAAAAAGAGCCTCCAGAAACCTCGCTCGCCCAGACGCCATTTTCTGGGAGGGACTTCAGAGCATAAAAACCGGCTAACCTTTGCAAAAGCTGGCTCCCTGTGTGTGACACCAGGCGGGGAAAATCCGCGAAAGTACACCGGCCCAGTGGGGCTCAGCTGTGAAAGACTGTGAGTGTGACCTGTCTATGTCTGTCTACTGTCCTCTTGCGTGAAACTCTTGCGAGTGGGGCAAAAAGAGGCTCAGAGGAGCACGGCCGCTCCGTTTCGCTACGCGGCCGTGCACTCTTTCTAAGGAAAGAACTCCATTGCAACAAGAAGGAAAAATCACACTAAGAACGGCGCTATATCACAGAAGCAAACATTTCTCTCTGGACTGTCTTCTCTGTTGCATGCTCGGGCCTAAGATTTGACCCAGTGTGAGGCTTCATTCACGGAGGACTCCCCTCCTTTAGAGGCAAGTCAGCCCATCCAGAAAGGGAGGAGCCAGAGGAGTGTGCTGCCTACATCATATAGACAATGAATACCACTACAACACGTAGAAAAACCCACAATACAAGTGTGACAATGGGGAAACAACGCAGGCCAGCATCAGACATAGAGAATGAAGATGACAATTCTGAGGACCAGATAATGACTGAACAACTAATCAATCTCTCAGATAAGGACTTTAGACTAGCAATATGGAAGGTGCTCAACAGACTCCAAGAAACCATGGATCGAGTTGAACAGAACACTAATAAGAACCAAGAAAATATGAAGGCAGAAATGACAAAACTCCAAACTGAAATAACATGTCAACTAACAGGACTGAAAAAGTCAGTAAACGAAGTGAATGACAAAATGGATAAGCTCTGGGACAGGGTATCAGAAGCTGAGAATAGACTTGGTGCTGTGGAAGATGAGATACATAACAATTCCATACAGCAGGAGAGATTGGACAAAAAACTTAAAGCAAATGAGCAGACAATGGAAAAATTAGTCAAAGAATGGGAACAGACGAAAATAGAAGTCTATGATAAGATCAACAGAAACAACTTAAGAATCATTGGAGTCCCAGAGACCCAGGAAGAAAATTTCCAGGAAGAATCAATGGTCAAGAATATCATTAAAGAGAAACTTCCAGAGCTAAAGAATATATGTGATCAAATCCTGCATGCCCGAAGAGTACCAACCAAAAGAGACCCCAGAAAAACCACCCCAAGACACATCCTAGTCACAATGACAAATCCCACAGATAGAGACAGAATTCTGAAAACAGCAAGATCAAAAGGGGAAATCATGTTCAAGCAAGCTTCCCTGAGATTTACAGCAGACCTGTCACCAGAAACGCTCAATGCCAGAAAGCAGTGGTGGGATATTGTGACAAGACTGAATGAAATGAATGCTTCACCCAGAATACTATACCCAGCAAAACTCACTTTCCAGTTTGATGGAAGAATACATGGTTTCACAGACAAAAAACAGCTCAGAAACTTCACAGACACAAAACCAGTCTTAAGAGAAAAACTGAAAGACCTAATCTAAGACAAGACTACCCAAAAGACACACCAAATTTTGAAATAAAGATGGCGTTAAATCCCAGGACAATTCTTTCTCTCAACGTCAATGGACTAAATGCACCAGTTAAGAGACACAGAGTGGCTAAATGGATCAAAAAACTCAATCCAACCTTCTGCTGCCTACAAGAAACGCACCTGAATAGTCAGAACAAACATAGACTCAAAATAAAAGGCTGGAGAAAAGTTATCCAAGCAAACAACACCCATAAAAACCTGGAGTGGCCATACTAATATCAGATAATGCAAACTTTATACTCAGGAAGGTTGTAAGGGACAAAGACGGACATTTTATATTAATCAAGGGGTACGTAGAGCAGGAAGAATTCACTCTCCTAAACATATATGCACCGAATGAGGGGCCAGCAAAATATTTAATACAACTGTTGACAAATCTGAAAAATAATATCAACAACAACACAATAATTGTGGGGGACCTTAACACGGCTTTGTCAACACTGGACAGGTCAACCAGACTGAAACCCAACAAGAATATACTAGACCTGAGGAGAGAAATGGAAGAAAGAGGCCTAGTGGATATATATAGGACACTCCATCCCCAGAAACCTGGATACACATTCTTCTCCAATGTACATGGGACATTCTCCAGGATAGACTACATGCTGGCACATAAAACATACCTCCATAAGATCAAGAGGATAGAAATTTTGCAGACTACCTTCGCTGACCACAAGGCTCTGAAATTATTTGTGAACTCCAAAGGGACTCAGAAGAAACACTTTAACACCTGGAAGTTAAACAGCCTCATGCTCAATAACCAGTGGGTCCGAGATGAAATCAAGGAGGAAATAAAAAGGTTCCTGGAAACAAATGACAATAAAGACACAAACTCTCAGAACTTATGGGACACAGCAAAAGCAGTACTGAGAGGAAAATTTATAGCTTTGCAAGCACACATCAGGAAGGAAGAAGGAGCTTACCTGAGTAGCTTAATGACACAGCTAATAGAACTAGAAAATGCTCAACAAAAGGACCCAAGAATAGGAAGACAGAAGGAAATAACAAAGCTGAGAGCAGAAATCAACGAAGTGGAAACTCAAAAAACAATCCGAAAGATCAACGAAAGCAGAAGTTGGTTCTTTGAAAAAATAAACAAGATTGATAGACCACTGGCAAACCTAACAAAGAAAGAGAGAGAGAGAAACTTGATAACTCGTATCAGGAATGAAAAAGGAGAGATCACTACTGATATGACAGAGATTCAAAGGGTAATCAGAAACTACGTTGAAAAACTCTACGCCACTAAAAATGAGAACCTGGAAGAAATGGATAAATTCTTGGACTCTTATAATCTTCCACGGTTGAAGGAAGAGGATGTAGCATATCTAAACACCCCCATCACCATTGATGAAATTAAAACAGTAATCAAATGTCTGCCGAAAAACAAAAGCCCAGGTCCAGATGGATTCACTAATGAATTCTATCAAACTTTCCAAGAGGAACTACTGCCAATCTTGGCAAGACTCTTTCATGAAATTGAACAAACAGAAACACTTCCAAATAGCTTTTATGAAGCCAACATCACCTTGATACCTAAACCAGACAGAGACGCTACCAAAAAAGAAAATTACAGACCAATATCACTGATGAATGCAGATGCAAAGATCCTCAACAAAATCCTGGCAAATAGGATTCAATGCCTCGTTAAGAAGATCATCCACTACGATCAAGTAGGTTTCATCCCAGGAATGCAAGGCTGGTTTAACATCCGTAAATCTATCAACATAATACACAACATCAATAACAAGAAAAATAAAAACCACATGATCATATCAATAGATGCAGAGAAAGCATTTGATAACGTCCAACACCCATTCTTGATCAAAACTCTCAGCAAGATGGGAATGGAGGGAACCTTTCTCAATATAGTGAAGGCCATCTACCACAAGCCAGTGGCAAATATTATCCTCAATGGAGAAAAACTGAAAGCCTTCCCTCTAAATTCTGGCACAAGACAAGGCTGTCCTCTCTCACCACTCCTATTCAACATAGCACTGGAAGTAC
This sequence comes from Suncus etruscus, assembly GCF_024139225.1. Lineage (NCBI taxonomy): Eukaryota > Metazoa > Chordata > Mammalia > Eulipotyphla > Soricidae > Suncus > Suncus etruscus. The sequence continues at coordinate 3,089,362 of NC_064868.1, forward strand.
TTGCTATAGCGATTAGGCAAGAAAAGGATATCAAGGGAATCCAGATAGGAAAGGAAGAAGTCAAGCTCTCACTGTTTGCAGATGACATGATACTCTACTTAGAAAACCCTAAAGACTCTATCAAAAAGCTTCTAGAAACAATAGACTCATATAGCAAGGTGGCAGGCTACAAAATTAACACACAAAAATCAATGGCCTTTCTATATACCAATAGTAATAAGGATGAAATGGACATTAAGAAAACAACCCCATTCACAATAGTGCCACACAAACTCAAATATCTTGGAATCAACTTGACTAAATATGTGAAGGACCTATACAAAGAAAACTATAAAACTCTGCTCCAAGAAATAAGAGAGGACACACGGAAATGGAAACACATACCCTGCTCATGGATTGGCAGGATTAACATAATCAAAATGTCAATACTCCCCAAGGCATTATACAGATTTAATGCCATCCCTCTAAAGATACCCATGACATTCTTCAAAGAAGTGGATCAGACACTTTTGAAATTCATTTGGAACAATAAACACCCTCGAATAGCTAAAGCAATCATTGGGAAAAAGAATATGGGAGGACTTACTTTTCCCAACTTTAAACTGTACTACAAAGCAACAGTTATCAAAACAGCATGGTATTGGAATAAGGATAGGTCCTCAGATCAGTGGAATAGGCTTGAATACTCAGAAAATGTTCCCCAGAGATACAACCATCTAATTTTTGATAAAGGAGCAGGAAATCCTAAATGGAGCAGGGAAAGCCTCTTCAACAAGTGGTGTTGGCACAATTGGATAGCCACTTGCAAAAAATTAAACTTAGACCCCCAGCTAACATCATGTACAAAGGTAAAATCCAAATGGATTAAAGACCTCGATATCAGCCCCAAAACCATAAGATATATAGAACAGCACATAGGCAAAACACTACAGGACATTACAGGCATCTTCAAGGAGGAAACTGCACTCTCCAAGCAAGTGAAAGCAGAGTTTAACAGATGGGAATATATTAAGCTGAGAAGCTTCTGCACCTCAAAGGAAATAGTGCCCAGGATACAAGAGCCACCCACTGAGTGGGAGAAACTATTCACCCAATACCCATCAGATAAGGGGCTAATCTCCAAAATATACAAGGCACTGACAGAACTTTACAAGAAAAAAACATCTAACCCCATCAAAAAATGGGGAGAAGAAATGAACAGACACTTTGACAAAGAAGAAATACGCATGGCCAAAAGACACATGAAAAAATGTTCCACATCACTAATCATCAGGGAGATGCAAATCAAAACAACGATGAGATACCACCTCACACCCCAGAGAATGGCACACATCACAAAGAATGAGAATAAACAGTGTTGGCGGGGATGTGGAGAGAAAGGAACTCTTATCCACTGCTGGTGGGAATGCTGTCTAGTTCAACCTTTATGGAAAGCGATATGGAGATTCCTCCAAAAACTGAAATCGAGCTCCCATACGATCCAGCTATACCACTCCTAGGAATATACCCTAGGAACACAAAAATACAATACAAAAACCCCTTCCTTACACCTATATTCATTGCAGCTCTATTTACCATAGCAAGACTCTGGAAACAACCAAGATGCCCTTCAACAGACGAATGGCTAAAGAAACTGTGGTACATATACACAATGGAATATTATGCAGCTGTTAGGAGAGATGAAGTCATGAAATTTTCCTATACATGGATGTACATGGAATCTATTATGCTGAGTGAAATAAGTCAGAGAGAGAGAGAAAAACGCAGAATGGTCTCACTCATCTATGGGTTTTAAGAAAAATGAAAGACACCCTTGTAATAATAATTTTCAGACACAAAAGAGAAAAGAGCTGGAAGTTCCAGCTCACCTCAGGAAGCTCACCACAAAGAGTGATGAGTTTAGTTAGAGAAATAACTACATTTTGAACTGTCCTAATATTGAGAATGTATGAGGGAAATGTAGAGCCTGTTTAGGGTACAGGCGGGGGTTGGGGGGGGAGGAGGGAGATTTGGGACTTGGGTGATGGGAATGTTGCACTGGTGATGGGTGGTGTTCCTTTTATGACTGAAACCCAAACACAATCATGTATGTAATCAAGGTGTTTAAATAAAAAAAAATTAAAAAAAAACTTGAAGTGCTTTTGAATTATAAAAACTTTATCCAATTTATCATTATATCCTCAGCATAATTAATATTATTATTCCCTTGGGACTAGAGAGATAGTACAGGAGTTGGGCCACTTGCCTTTCACATGGCTAATTTGAGTTCAATCACAGGCATCTCATTATGGTGCCCTGAGTCTAAGAGTGATTCCTGAGCAAAGAGCCAGAGATAAGCCCTGGTGCAACCCCAAAGCCAAAATAAATTGATAATTAAAATTATAAATATTTATTCCTATGTTACATATTGAAATAAGCTGTCTGTTGATACACAAGTACATAAAGAAAACATGGAATCATGGATTACCTAACTCAAGTTGTTCTAAGTAATGCATTATTAGATGATATTTGTTGCTGTGTAAATTACTATCAAAGAGGATTTTAAAACAAACTGCAATGGTATAGCCTGATACACTGAACACTATAGTAGTATAAGTGGTCTGTCATAGACCAAAGTATCATTAATATATGACTGTATATATGATAAAATATTATTCTTGTTTTAACAATTAAGGAAATTCTGCTATTTGTGACAGGACAGCATCTGATTAAGTAAAGCATTTAAAAACTACTTACCTTTCTGGACTTTAAAAACATGAATAAAATTGAGTAAATTTCTAATTAATATTTATTCTTTTTTACTTACACTCCTCATTTTATTAATACTAAACACAGAATTGTACCTTTATTCAATCTGTATAGCAAAATACCTACATATAAAAGAACGATGAGAGTATTGCTAGGAGTGTTAATACAATTTTAGCTGACTTCTTTATTTCTATTTTTAGCTCCTTAATGAACACTTTCATGAGAAAACATATCTCAACTCAACAATATATCCAAAAGTACCATAGTTACAGTTAACGGAATTGAGAATCTCAAACATTAACATTTGTATACTATGGTTTTTTTTTTTTTTGGGCCACACCCTGTGACGCTCAGGGGTTACTTCTGGCTATGCGCTCAGAAGTTGCTCCTGGCTTCTTGGGGGACCATACGGGACGCCGGGGGATCGAACCGCGGTCCGTCCTAGGCTAGCGCAGGCAAGGCAGGCACCTTACCTCCAGCGCCACCGCCCGGCCCCGTATACTATGTTTTCTTATCTTCATAACAAATCAACCTATAGAAATTGCCAATTTTATCTCGTTTTTCATTTCTGCCATCTACATGAATTATGACAATGGAACTAGAATGTTACCACCTTGTACATATTTCATAAGCTCTTTTTCTCTGTAATCACATATTTGATTATGCTATGTAAACACCAAGAAATAGTGTGTGTTCTTGTACTTTCTTAATCTTATATTCAATACTTTCTAGGGAGTGATACCACATACTTTTTTTTATCTTTTATGTCTGTCCTTAGTAAACAATATTTGCAAAAGTTCACCGGGCTTCTTTTTCTTACATCACTCCAAATCTTTAAATAATCATCTCAGTTAAGTATTTTATAACTTCTGGTCACAAGTTCTTTGTTCCAGCTACTCACCTTACCCTTGTGGCATGATATATGATCCAATTTGCATGTCCATGTCCTATTAAAATTTAAAACAATTTAAAAGCAAGTATAGGTTGGTACAGTACTACACTTTAGGCTCTTGTTTCTTACTTACTGACCTAGATCATAAAGAGAGATAATTATTTTTATCAAAAAAGTCAAATAAAAAGGTACTGATTACATATAATAAGCGGTTACAAATAAATGTCTAGTGACTAAAAAAGATAAACATATAGACAAGATAGGAGGATGATAATATATTCAAAATATCTAACACTATGCTTGGAAACTTCTCCACCAAACTTTACAGAAGCAATTTTCCAGAAATATTTTTGCAAAATATATTTCATGATAATAGATTAATTTGTGGGGGCTGCAGTGATAGTACAGCAGGAAGGATGATTACCTTACATGCTGCCAACCCAAGTAAAATCCTTGGTGACTCTTGATCATACCTGCCAGGCATGATCCCAGAGCAAAGAGTAAGTCTCAAGCACTGCCAGGTGTAGCCCAAAAAACCATTTCAATTACACTTGGGATTCAATTATAGAAGTTATGATCACTGAGGTTCTTTGTTATATTTATTTTCATACATACATTTTTGCAATTATTTTACCTACAAATTTCTCCCCATATTATCTTAATTTGTTTCCAATATTTAAAAGAATTTTTTATATAAACGAAAAAAATCACTATCATTGCTTTCAGCTATTTTATAATCTATGAACTTCTATAACTTACAGTTTATTTATTTGAATTTAACAATTGCATAATGGTGCATGGAAAGCCAAGATGTATGGTTTGATGATAGAAATGACACATCTTGCATTTACAAGAATTTTCAAGGATTTTCAAGGATTTTGATCCTTGGCATAAGAATAAACACACACAAAATGTATAAAAAAAATCAAGAAATCGAAAAACACAAACTGCTTTGTAATAAACAATAAAAGAATATAGCAACTAAGATGCCCAGATGTCAGAATGACTATAATTTTCATACCTAGATTGTAGGAGTGCAATACTTGCATAACTACCATAGAAAACATTTCAGCATTTGCATATAAAGTTAAACAGAGTAATTATATAGCCCCTGATTCTAGTCTAGGAATTGAAAAAAATGTGCCAATACTAAGTATTTTTATGTAATTATTAATAAACAGCTTTTTAACTCAAGTTTCAGAATACTAGGAAGCAACTCTCAGATGTCTATAAATTGGCAAAATAGTTTTGCAATAAAATAATATATGCTCAACAAATTATAAATGGTTACCTCATAAAAATGAACAAGAAGCAATTAAAATGAATGAACTATATGACCTTTAGGCAAATACAAATATCTATGGATATAAATAAGATCAGTTGTTGCTTATGACTATGGGAGAAAGGAAGGGACTAAATATAAAAATTAGAAGTATTAATGGAGAGAATAAATATTCCAAATAAGATGAGATCAGGTACATTCAAGGTGGTATGGCCGTAGACTAAATATTCCAAATAAATACAATAAATGCACAATGGATATGCTTTTAAAATCTCATGCCATGTTCTAAAAACGATGAGATTCACCTTAAGTAAATTATTACTTAATAAACCAAACATTCACAATTTCTGAGAAAAATAATATATCCCTAAACACTTATGAATTTTCTATGAATCTTTAGACATTCATGAACATCTTCCTTTAGTCCCTTTTTGGAAGCTTTTATTTTAAATCTATGCGTCAATGATCAGACATAATTTCCTTCTATTAATTTTTCTTTCATAGTAGTATCCTGAATCATTTTCTGAAATTTCTTCCCATGTGTAAACTCAGGAATTTACATATTTACTTTCTTGGTAAATTATAAACTCAGCTTTTGCTTAAAGTCTACTTCCCCAGGTTGTACCTAAGCACTAAATTAAATGGTTTATGTCTTAAAACTGTTGAACTCTCATACATTCTGAAATCTTAATGCAGAACTGCATAGTTTAGACAATGTCCCCAGATAACAAAGTGCCTTTTGGCCTGGGTACAGGGAGAACTAAAGACAGACTCTCTTATTTAAAATTCTACTTTATATGTAACAATCCAAATTGAGTGATAGTCTTGACCATTAGACAATTATAAGCAAACTTTAGGACCCTCAATTCCTTTACTTCACCATTCTCTTTACTGAAGATATCTAAATGACATTTATAGGCAGGAAGGTTTATATATGTTACATCTCCTTTAGAACAAAGCATTGTTAACAAGGACATTACTTCAGAAATAAAGGGAGCAAACCTTGCTATTGTACATTTAAAATATTTGCTTTCTATCCAAATTAGAGTGTAGGGTTAGAGAAATTTGGCACTGATATTATTCCATTATAAAACTAAACCTAATTTAATAAGCAAAGGAAAGTTTTGATTTCCTCTTTGATTTTACTTCGGACACACTTGGTTGTTCAGTAGTAGGCCAGCAGCCATTCTTGATCAAATCTCTCTTCAAGGTAGAAATGAAAGGAACTTTTCTCAATATATTCAATGCCATCAACCACAAGCCAATGTCAAGCATTATCCTCAATGGAGAAAAACTAAAAGTCTTTCCTTTAAAATCTGGTACAAGACAAGGCTGCTCTCTCTCACCACTCCTATTTAACATGTTACTAGAAGTATTTGCTATAGCTATTAGACAAAAAAAGATATCAAGGGCATTTAGATAGGAAATGAAGAACTCAAGCTCTCGCTGTTTTCAGGTGACATGAAACTGTTTTTTAAAAAACCCTAAAAAATCTACCAAAAAGCTTCTAGGAACAATAAATTCATATACAAAATTAACAAGCAAATATCAATGGCCTTCTTATACACCAATAATGATAGAGAAGAAATGTACATTAGAAAACAATCTCATTCACATTAATGCCACACAAAATTAAATATCTTGGGGTCAACTTAATTAACAATATGAGGACCTAGACAAAGAAAACTTAAAAAAAATCTGTTTCTAGAACTTCTAGAACCACAAAGACTGACTTCATTATAAGACCCACCCCTGGACCTGTGCAGATACCGAGATCTCTAGATACAGAGGTCTGATTGTATCACCCAGATGGAGCAGAAGTCTTCAAAACACCACAAAAGCACCACCTGGAGAGTAAATGACCCTGAACAGAGTCTATAGTTAATCCCATGATAATATACTCCAAGGACGGAGAAACCCCATATCTCTTAGGCCAAGTGAATTCCTTTTCGAATGACCCCAATATTTACTGTGCCAGGGCAGGAGGGAAAAAAAGCAAAAAGCACAAAACATTGTTTATTTTTTATATATTATTTTTATCTTCATTTATTATTTTTTTATTTACCTATCTATTTTTGGTCGATTTCTTTGTTTGGGTGTGGTTATTGAAGTTGTTGTCCCCAGTTATACTTATTTTTTTCTCTTCTTTTCTTTTCTTTCTTAATGTGTTTCTTATCTCAAGACCATGGCGGGTTTTTTGTTTTGTTTTTTTTTTGTGGTGCTTATCATTGATGTTGGAGTCCTCACTGGATATTTGACACTTCTTTTTGTACTGGTGGAGTGTTTCACCTTCTTTTTCTCCTTCATCTCTCAAATTGATGATGAGAGACTCTAGAAGGATTCAGCCCATTTTCGGCATATTAGACTTTTACCCCAGTTTATTACTTTTCTCTACTTCAAACAAAACCACGTAACTAGAACTAGCTAGTTCTGCCTCACAGTTAGAGGGGGAAATAAGGGAGGCACCAAGACCAAACAAGTGCAAAACTACTAAGTAGTAGGCTAGATACAGAGGGGACCACATATTCTAGCAGCCCTGGGGGTGAGGGAAGAGAATATGGGAGGTAGAACAAAAACAGAGGTGTAAGGAGGACAAATTGGTGATGGGAATCCCCCCTGATTTTATGTAAATATGTACCTAAAATATTATTGTCAACAATATGTAAGCCATTATGATCAAAATAAAAATTATATTTAAAAAACCCTGTTTCAAAAAATTGAATGGTATTGGAATAAAGACAGACCCTCAGATCAGTGGAATAGCTTGACTATTCAGAAAATGTTCCTTAAACATACAATCAATTAATTTTTGATAAAAGGGAAAGAAATCCAAAGTCTAGCAAGGAAAGCCTCTTCAGAAATTGGTATTGTCACAACTGGTTATCCACTTGCAAAAAAGCGAACTCAGACCCGCAGCTAACACCAAATATGAAGGTAAAATACAAATGGATTAAAGACCTTGATATCAGACCTGAAACCATAGGTATATAGAACTACACATAGGTAAAACACTTCATGACATTGAAACTAAAGGCATCTTCAAGGAGGAAACAGCACTCTCCAAACAAGTGGAAGCAGAGATAAACAGATGAGAATATATTAAGCTGAGAATCTTCTGCACCTCAAAGGAAATAGTGCCTAGGGTACAAGAGCCACCTACTGAGTGGGAGCAACTATTTACCCAATACCTATCAGATATGGAGCTAATATCTAAAATATACAAGGCACTGACAGAACTTTAACCCCATCAAAAAATGAGGAGAAGAATTGAACAGACACTTCCTCAAAGAAGAACGAAAAATGGCCAAAAGATACATAAAAATGCACCACATCACTAATCATCAAAACAACTATGAGGTACCATCTCATGCCACAGAGACAGGTGCACATCACAAAGATAATAAAAATAAAAAATAAAGGAAAATCAGTGCTGGTGGGGATGTGGAGAGAAACGAAATCTTATTCACTGCTGGTGTGAATGCCATCTAGTCCAGCCTTTATGGAAAACAATATGGAGATTTATCAAAAACTGGAAAATGAGCTCCCATATGATTCAGCTATACCACTCCTAGGGATATATCCTAGGAACACAAAAAATGCAATTCAAAAATCCCTTCCTCACTCCTATATTCATTGCAGTGCTATTTACAATAGCCAGACTCTGGAAACAACCAAGATGACCTTCAACAGATGAATGGCTAAAGAAAATGTGGTACATATACAATAGAATATTATGCACCCTTCAGGAGATATGAAATCATGAAATTTTTCTATACATGGATGTATATGTAAACTACTATGCTGAGTGAAATATGTCACAGAAAGAGAGATAGACACAGACTAGTCTCATTCATCTATGGGTTTTTAAAAAATTAAAGACATTATTCTAAGAAGGCCAGAGACAGTAGAGTTATGGGCTGGAAGGCCCAGCTCACAGAATGTAGCTAACCACAATGAGTGGCAAATGCTGTTAGGGAAATAATTACACTATCAACTAGCATGACAAAGTTAATGAGTGAGAGAAGTAGAATGCCTGTCTCTAATACAGGCAGGGGTGAAAGAGCAGGGAAAGGGGTATTGGTTGTGGGAAGATTGCACTGCTGCTGGGGGTATTCTGTTTATGACTGAAATGCAACTACAATCATGCTTATAATTATGGTGCTTAAATAAAGATTTTATGAAAAAACTTGAAAATAATTTAGTCATTTGAAATATATTGTTAAAAAATATCAATAAGAGAATCAATTGAACTAAACTTAAATACTTTAATTTTAAAAGGGGCCTATTTTACTGGTAGGCTAGTGGGCAAAGGGCTGTGGTATAGGATGCATGCTGGGGCAATTGGTAGATGAAGGTGGTGGTAGGAAAGTCCCTGCCTCATTGTATATCTCAAATTCAGTTATGAAGAAATCTGTTGAGCATAATTCTTTCAATAAAATAAAAGAAAAAAGAAAATTCATGTTTCTTCAATCGTGTATACTGCTAAGAAAGCTTTAGCAATATTACCACATTGGAATTTGTATTCTTGCAGCAAATTTTAGAACTGTACATTCCTACGGGAAAGGGATGAGAAGCTTTGGCCAGCTCTAGAGTTAACATATTCTTTCAACTTCCTTCTCCATAAATAAGGACACACCATGAGATATACCGTATTTTCTGACGTATAAGATGATCGGGCGTATAAAACCGCCCCCTAATTTTACAGTAAAAACATAGGTTTAGGCCTATGTTCGCTGTAATAGACTTCCTCTCTGACTCTGGCCAATCTGAGCAGGCTTCTTACAGTGTAGATTTGGGTACAGAACATTGTATAATTTGCATGCATAAAAAGCCTTCTTGGATTGACTGAGTTAGAGAGGTGGTCTCAGCAGCCTTGCAATGATTGGTGCAGGATCGAGTTGGAAAATTCGTTTCGTGTCAATATCCAGATGATTTTCGTTTATTGGCATATTGAAAAGTTTCTCAGGATATACTCAGTGTATAAGACGACCCCCGATTTTTGGTTGACTTTCATTTCAAAGTCGTCTTATACGCCAGAAAATATGGTATCTGTTTAAGACTTTTACAAGTAAATAAAGTGTTGTCAAATAAGAATATCTTATTCTATGGCAAATCTCAAGAATATATTCATTTTGCATAACAAGCTTTATACTTATTGATTAGAAAACTTTTTCATATAGTAACTATGAATATATCATCAAGATGAATCAAAGATAAAGAGGAAAAATAAAATCCAGTGTCTATGAAGATAGATCAAATTGGCATATCACATGCTTAGAATGTGTAAGATTTGAGTTTGAACACTATAACTACACTGTGATCCCAGTACCGATAGGCCTGTACACCATGCAGTATGTCAAGAACCTAATCATCAGGCCATCTCTATGGCTCAATTACTACTAGGTATGGCTCCTAGTTAATCCTACTATTGCTACATGAAGTACATATTAAAATTATAAAATATAGTTGTTGTTATTAGTCTTTTAATCCAGAAAGTATCCTAGAATTTTTTTATTTTATTAAAAAAACACAATAGATTTTTAAGAGTAATTTGCTTTCCTATAATAGTTTTTAAATGTCTATAAACAATGATATCTACAAAAAGTACTAACAGTGACCTGTAATACAGCAGGTAGGGAAATTTCCTTAAAAGTGGCCAACCCAGTTTTGATCCTTGGATTCCCATAATGTACCCAAGAAGTAAGAAGTATAAGAAGTAAGAAGTAAATAAAAAGTAAACTTTGAGTGCAGAGCCAGGAGTTACACCCTGATCATGACCAGGTGTAGACAAAAACAAACTACCCCCCCAAAATAAACAGACATGTGTTGACATGCCATAAATAAAAAACCTAGAGAGGCAAAGCAGCAGCGGCAGCGGCTCCTCCTGTCAACGGGGGGCGGCAGGTCCGGAGCAGCCGGTGGTCCCCGTCCCGCACTCCAGCCCATGTGGCCACTGTCACTGTCGCCATGGTTCTGCGGTATGTACGAAGGCAGGAAAGGCGATTGTCTCCCGACAGTTCGTGGAAATGACCCGGACTCAGATAGAGGGCTTATTAGCAGCTTTCCCGAAGCTTATGAACACGGGCAAGCAGCACACGTTCGTTGAAACGGAGAGTGTGCGCTACATCTACCAGCCCATGGAGAAACTGTACATGGTGCTAATCACCACCAAAAACAGCAACATACTGGAGGACCTGGAGACACTGTGGCTCTTCTAGCGAGTGATTCCTGAATATTGCCGAGCCTTAGAGGAGAATGAAATATCCGAGCACTGTTTTGATTTGAATTTTGCTTTTGATGAAATTGTCGCCCTGGGATACCGGGAGAATGTCAACTTGGCACAGATCAGAACCTTCACAGGAATGGATTCTCATAAAGAGAAGGTGTTTAGAGCAGTCAGAGAGACTCAAGAACGAGATGCCAAGGCAGAAATGCGGCGTAAAGCCAAGGAATTACAACAGGCCCGAAGAGATGCAGAGAGACAGGGCAAGAAGGCACCAGGTTTCGGAGGATTTGGAAACTCTGCGGTATCTGGAGGCAGCACAGCTGCCATGATCACAGAGACCATCATAGAAACTGATAAGCCAAAAGTGGCACCTGCCCCAGCCAGACCTTCTGGCCCCAGCAAGGCTTTGAAACTTGGAAAGGAAGTAGATAACTTCGTGGACAAGTTAAAATCTGAAGGCGAAACCATCGTGTCCTCCAGTATGGGCAAGCGCCCCTCCGAAGCAGCCAAAGTGCATGCTTCACCCATTAAGATGGAAAGTGTGCACATGAAGATAGAAGAAAAGATCACATTGACCTGCGGAGGAGATGGAGGGTTACAGAATATGGAGTTGCACGGGATGATTATGCTTCGGATCTCGGATGATAAATTTGGCCGAATTCGCCTTCATGTGGAAAACGACGACAAGAAAGGGGTGAAGCTACAGACACATCCAAATGTAGACAAAAAACTTTTCACTGCGCAATTTCTTATTGGCTTGAAGAATCCAGAGAAGTCATTTCCAGTTAACAGTGATGTGGGGGTGCTAAAATGGAGATTACAGTCCACAGAGGATTCTTTTATTCCACTGACAATTAATTGCTGGCCCTCAGAGAGTGGAAATGGCTGTGATGTCAACATTGAGTATGAACTACAAGAAGACAATTTAGAGTTGAATGATGTGGTTATCACTATACCACTCCCATCTGGTGTTGGTGCACCTGCCATTGGTGAGATTGATGGCGAGTATCGGCATGACAGTCCGCGAAATACCTTGGAGTGGTGCCTTCTGGTGATTGATGCCAAAAACAAGAGATGCAGCCTGGAGTTTAGCATTGCTGGGCAGCCCAACGACTTCTTCCCTGTTCAAGTCTCCTTCATCTCCAAAAAGAATTACTGCAACATACAGGTAACCAAAGTGACCCAGGTAGATGGAAACAACCCTGTAAGGTTCTCCACAGAGACCATCTTCCTAGTGAATAACTATGAAATCCTGTAATACCATGATGAGGAAACCGAAAAGGAAAAGTTTGAAATTAATAAAGAAGAAGCCAACAGTGGCTGAAGAGTTTTTTCCAAATCTACAAGCCATTGGAGACCCTTTTTTTCTGACACAATGCTCGATTCTCTGCACACAGGACCCTCAACCTCATCCTCAGTGTTCTGGTGTCACAGAGACATTCATTGGGAAAGCAATGACACACACACGCGAAGGGGAAAGGGTGCGGATTTCTTTGGCAGGTTTGACTGGCCAGCAGGAGAGCTTGAGCACCCCCAGTTAACCACCTTTTCTGCCTTCATCTAAGTTGTTCTTTTATTTTAATCCCTAAATTTAGATTTTCTACCTTTTTTTTAAGCACAAGAGGCTTTCTCTGCAGAGATTTTTTAATCTTCATACACCTTTCATTTTTTTCTTTCTAAACATTCAGTCAGGCATTGGGATCCTCTTGTATGGGGCACTGTCTTGTTTGGCATTCCCGGAACAGCTTCCTTTAGTCCAGCTATGATTTTGGACTAAACAGGTAAACTGCTTGGGGCCTAGAAGTTAAGAGATGAGGGCATCTGTGGCCTTTTCTTACGTTCACTCACTGTCCTCCCCACCCCAACCTCTTTGGCCAAGTTGATTTCTGTCCAGGGCTACCTCCAGTTTTAGAGCCCTGCTGTGAATCCTACTTGTGTCTCTAAAGCGAAAGAGAAGCCGCTTTCAAAGGTCACAGCATCCCGCGCAGGATGGCTGGGCGGGGAGTGGCTCAGTACATTTAGGTGGTTAGTTGACGTCCACTGGTAATCATGTTTGCAGCTGGTGCTCCATGTTTGAGTACTTAAGTTAAAACATAACAGCTGCTCATGGTTCCTCACATTCAGCACCTTGGTCTTCCAGGCTGTGGTCAAGACTTTTCTTTCTAGCAGAAATGAGGTTATGACCCTGGAGGTAATGCTGTCTGTCTTTCTGCCAGTCACCTGGGCTGTGAACTATTGAGGAAACTCCCTTTTCCACTATCAGGTTTTGAGCATTTCAAGAGGGAGCTGAATACTGGTCTGTAGGGATTGTTGGGCTATTCTCTATTTCCTTCAAGTCTGGCCACCATTTTTTCATCAGCCTGTCTGATCATGTCTCTGGATTCCATTTTTTTTCCTTACCCTAAGCTTTGTCCACTGTTATTCTTTGGTGATGGCTTCTCAGGCCTGTGTGTTGAATGGAAAGGGCCGCATCTGCCAACCCAACATCAGCTTTTAATCCAGTACTGCACTCAGTGGGTTAATGGAGTTGCTACCATGCAGCCTGGCAAGGCTAAGAAGCTGATCACTCCATGCCCTCGTGCCTCTCCGCTCTGCCTGACCTTCCCAGCTGAAAAGGAACACACATGGCCATGGAACTGTTTGCCAAAGAAATTCTAGGTCTTTCCCATTCCCTTAACAGTATCAGGGAAGCATCCTTTATCTTGAGCTTGGTGTCCACATGAGGTTTTTGAGGAAGAGGGCTGGGCCAAGGAATCTTTCATGTAGTGAAGTAGGCAAGAAATCTTATTAATCCAGTTTTGTTTGAGAGTTGCTTGTCCATATGATTTTTTTTAAAAGTCGTTTAGTTTCACAAAACAAAACTTTCTGAGATTACTTTTGGGATAATATTTAAAACAAGCGGTTTTGTAACCTTGTAAAATACATAGGGAATATAACATTCCAGTGTACACAAAGAAGGCAAATTCTTTAATCAAATAAAGAATATTATAAAATGAAAAAAAATAAAAAAATAAAAAACCTACAGCTAATTTTATACGCAGTGAAAAACTGAAGTCATTTCTCTAAGATCAGGAACAAGATACGAATTTTTCTCTCAAAACTACTATTAAATATAATCTTATAAATCCTAGCCAGAGCAATTTAGCATGAAAAAGAAACAAAGAGACTATCATTATTTGGAAAACACATTGTAATATATAGAGAATCCCCTAAAGATTCTGCAAAAATAAATTATTAGAAATCATGAATCAGTGAAGCAGCATGTTTTAACAATGTAAACAACAAACTTGTGTAAACAAAAAATATAATAGATGAAAATTAAGAAAATAGTCGTATGTGTAAGCACACGACAAAGAATAAAGTACCTATGAATAAACCTGACAAGGGAAGTGAATGAAAATGAAAATGATCATATGTCACTTAAAGAAAGAAGACAAAGAAATGGAAAGTTATAGTGTGCTAATGGATTTGAATAACTTGCTCTGTTAAAGTGGAGTTTTTAACCCAAATCAATATTAAGAATGATTTGTTGGGGCTGGAGTGGTGGTGCAAGTGGTAAGGCTGTTCACGCTAGCCTAGAACAGACCATGTTTTGATCCCCTGGTGTCCCATATGGTACCCCAAGCCCGGGGCTATTTCTGAGTGCATAGCCAGGAGTAATCCCTGAGCATCATCGGGTGTGGTCCCAAAAGAGTACCCCCCAAAAGAATGATTGTTGTTTGTTTTTAGGTCACATCCTGGTGCTCAAGACTTACTTCTGTCTCTTTGCTCAGGGTACAGGAGATTATATAAGGGGTCTGGAATTGAACTCAGGTTAGTTATATGTAACTCAATAGCCCTACCGACTCTATTATCCATCTCCATGAATATTAGCCCCTATAATGTCTTAATTGAAAATTAAATCCCAGCAGGAAGGATGGCACCTAAGGCAATACCACCCTTTTCAGTATTGCATGTCAGCATCCAGGTGCTGCTACATTCCTCACTGCCTCAGCAGTGTAATTAAATTGTAACTTTAATTTGTCTCAAATATATTAATTCGCAAGGCACTAATGTGAGTGGCATTGTTTTAGTAATGTCCAATTATTCTCCATAATTATTTGTGTATAAGAAAATCATTGACTTTTGCATGTTAATTTCATAGCCTGCCACTTTGCTATATGAATCTATTGTTTCTAGAAACTTTTTAGAAGAGTCTTTAGGGTTTTCTATATATAGTATAATGTCATCTGCAAACAGTGAGAGCTTGAATTCTTCCTTTCCTGTATGGATGCCCTTGATATCTTTTTCTTGCCTAATCGCTAGGGCAAATACTTCAAGTACTATGTTGAATAGGATTGGTGAGAGGAGGACGCCTTGTCTTGTACCAGAATATAAGAAATGCCTTTTAGTTTATCTCCATCAAGAACAATATTTACCATTGGCATGTGGTAAATGGCCTTGACCTGTGCAAAGAAAACTACAAAACTACAAAACACTGCTTAAAGAATTACAAGAGGACACAAGAAAATGGAAACACATACTCTCTTCATGAATCGGGAAAATTAATATCATTAAAATGGCTATACTCCCCAAAGCATTGTATAGATTTAATGCAATTCCTCTAGGAATACCCATGACATTCTTAAAAAGAAATGGACATGGGGCCAGAGAGGTGGAGTAAGTGCCTTGCAAGCACTAGCCTAGGACGAACTAGGGTTCGATCCCATGACATCCCATATGGTCCCCCCAAGCCAGGAGCAATTTCTGAGCACATAGCCAGGAGTAACCCCTGAGCATCAAACGGGTGTGCCCCCTTCCAAAATAAGAAGTGGATCAAAAAATATTAAAATTTATTTGGAAATATAAACACCCATAAATAGCTAAAGCAACCCTTAGGAAGAATTAGATGGGAGGCATCACTTTCCCCAATTTTAAATTGTACAACAAAGCAATAGTCATTGAAACTACTTGGTATTGGCATAAAGATAGACAGATAATAGGAATAGACTTGAGTATTCAGATAATGTTCCCCAGACATACAATCAATTAATCTTTGATAAAGGGTCAAGAAATGCAAAATGGTGCAAGGAGAGCCTCTTCAACAAGTTGTGCTGAGACAACTCGTCAGCAAAAAAGCGAGCTCAAACCTCTATCTAACACCATGCACAAGGTCAATTTCAAATTGATATTAGACCTGAAACTATAATGAATATAGAATAACACATAGGTAAAACACTCTATAATATTGAGACTAAGGGCATTTTCAAGAAGGAAACAGCACTGTCCAAACAACTGGAAGTGGAGATAAACAGATGGGACTATAAACAGATGGGACTATATTAAGATGTGAAGCTTCTGAATCTAAAAGGAAATAGAGACTAGGATACAAAAACCAGCCACAGAATGGGAGAAACTATTCACCCAATATCCATCAGATATGTGGCAATATCTAAGGTATACATGCTACTGATAGAACTTAACAAAAAAAATCATCTGACCTCATCAAAAATGTAAAGAAAAATGAACAATTTCTCAAAGAAAAAAATACAAATTGCCAAAAGATACATAAAAGTGCTCCACATCACTAATCATCAGGGAGATGCAAATCAAAACAACAATGAAGTCAGCTCACACCACAGACAATGGCACGTGTCACAAAGAATAGGAACAATCAGTGTTGGTGGTGATGTGGAAAGAAAGGAATTCACATTCACTGCTGTTAGGAATGCCATCTAGTCCAGCCTTTTATGGAAAACTGAATGGAGATTTCTAAAAAAAAAATAAAACTGGAAACTAAGCTCCCATATGATCCAGCTATTCCACTCCTAGGGATATAGCCTAGGAACACAGAAACACAATAAAAAAATTGCCCTCTGCAAACCTATATTTATTGCAGTGCTATTTACAATAGCCAGAATCTGGAGACAAGCCAGTTGTCCTTCAACAGATGAGTGGCTACAGAAAAAGTGGTATATATACACAATGGAATACTATGCAGCCATTTGGAAAAAATAAAGTCATGAAATTTGTCTAAACATGAATGGACATGGAAACTATTATGCTGAGTGAAATAAGTCAAAGAAAGTTAGATAGACACAGAATAGTTTTCTCTTCTGTGGTATTTAAGAAAGAAAACATTATCGTAATTACACCAAAAGACAATAGGGATAAACATTACAAGGAGTGGCCCATGGTATGAAGCTTATCACAATGAGTGGTGAGTTTAGTTAGAGAAATAACTACACTAACAACTATCATGACAATGGTAGTGAGTGAGAGAAATAGAATGCCTTTTTCAAATTCATGCAGAGAGTAGGGAGGAGGGAGATGAGTACGGGGCATTGGTGGTGGGAAATTTGCATTGGTGAAGGGGGGGTATTCTTTTTTTATAACTGAAACCCAACTACAAATATGTTTGTAATCATGGTGTTTAAGTAAACATAATGTTAAAAATAAAGAAATAAAATGTTACTTTAAATTTGAAGACAATGAGTGATTTATTATCTACCTCTGCCTCTATCTCTGACTCAGCATGAATGTGGATGCTGTCAAGGGATTTGGAGAGATAGGAAAGTGGGTAGGGCTCTTGATTTGCATGAGACCTTAGCAATTTGGATCCCTGAAACTCCATTTTGTCTCCTGTGCACTACAGAAATAACTTCTGAGTTCAGTGCCTAGAGTATTTTCAGGTATTTTCTGGTTCACGTACAGCTGCACCAAGTTACATTATGATCTCTGCTGTGCCAACACCTCTGCCAATATGAGTTCATCTTAGATCCCCACAGCCACAGCTAAAGTCCCTGACAACCATTGAATATGTCATAGAGAACCATGTGATGACTCGAGGCCATTGCAGAGGGCAGTGGTTGAGCAGTTGATTCTGGGCCTCCTCTCTAGCATGCTTGCACCAGTTCATTGGAAAACTCTGAACAGAAAGGCATTATTTGACCCACATCCCTCAGATGCTTCCAGGTAAACTATGGCCCGACTTCACTGTTTCAGGACTTTCACAGAGGTTTCAAGCTATGGAAGTTTTTAGTAACAGCAGTTTTCAAGCAAAAATTTCTGGCGTCTTCTCAGAGTGAGCACTGGCAGCCTCCCCATCAGCCCTATGTAATTCCAGAGCGCTAAGCAGCCACATCCATATCTCATAGCCACCATGGTGACAATGGCTCCACTTTGCATCGTTTCTGGCTAATCTTGAAAGAGATACAACCCACACCAAGCAGCAGAAACTTATTGACCAAGTTCTACAGAACATGGCCACAAAACATCTTCAAATTCACAATACTGATAGGGCAGCAGGAGCAGACTTAGTTGGAAAAGTAGCATAGATGCCAACTAAGATCAATAAACAGAAACAATAACACACAACTGATTAGCATAAATTGATTAATAAACCTTCAGATATGGAGTTAATAACTTCACAGTTTTTCCTTTAATGAACCATCTTGTCATAATAAGCAATATAAAAAGTTGGGGTGGAGCGGTGGCACAAGTGGTAAGGCATCTTCCTTGCTGGTGCTAGCTTAGGACAGTCTGCGGTTCAATCCCCTGGTGTCCTATTTGGTCCCCCAAGCCAGGAGCGATTTCTGAGTGCATAGCCAGGAGTAACCCCTGAACGTCACCAGGTGTGGCAAAAACAAAACAAAAGAAATTAAAAATAAATCATTTTGCGATTGACAAGGGGGCAGGTTTGAGGGGTGAGGTAAACTAAGGACAATGGTAGAGGTATTGGTGTTGGAACACTGAATGCTCAAAACAAATCTATTATGAACAACTTTATTAACCATAATCTTTAGAGAAAGATAAGAAAGGAAAATTAAATTCTATTTCTTCAAGGAAATAAACATTACTGGAATTTGTATGGAACCACAATATATTAAATAGAAAAAGAAGTACTGAGAGACAAAATAAGGATGCTATCACACATTTCTAGTACAATCTATACTATGCTTTGCTACACTATACTACACTACACTATACTACACTAGTCAGGCTTCAATTTAAAATTATGATTAGCATAATAGCTTAGTGGGCTGCAGTACAATTTTGCATATAGAATGCTTTGGTTTTGTTCATGGCACTATATATTCCCTTGAGTATTTCTAGGAGTGATCCCTAAACTCCAAATCAAGAGGAGTCCCTTGAATTTAAAGGTGGTCCCCCCAAAAACAAATTACATAAAATATATAAATCATTGTATTTACTATACAAACCAAGAGCAATTAAGACAGTAAGGTATTTAAATAAAAGCAGAGCTAAAAATAGATTGATGGCACGGATCTGAGCCAAAACAAGCCCGTGCATATGGGGAGATAATTTATGATAAAGAAATCAAAAACATAAATTAAGTATAAAAATTTTAACAAAATCACACCTGAAAAACAAAACATGCAAAGTTATGAAATAATATTACTCTCATACCATACACAAATTATCTAAAGCAATGAAAAGTTTGGTTATATACAGGAAAACATAAAATACAGAAAAAATACTCTATTAGTGATTTCAATGATGGGTTTAGGGACTTAGTTACAGCAGCAAAGGAAATAGAAATAATGAAAATCTGATTCTATAATATGAAAAAACTTCTGAGTAGTGAATAAACTATCATGAAAAACAAAAGTCTATCTACTGATTAGGATAAAATATTTACATCATCCACATGGCAATAGATTGACATTCAAGGAGTAAAAGCAGTCAAAGAACTCAACAAAAAAACACCCCAAATAAAGAATAATTGCAAGTACAGCTGAATAGACACTTGCCCCCAAGAAGATATACAGATGGCAAACAGGCATGCCAAAAAAAATAGGCTAATAATAGGGATATAAAAGTCAGAAACACAATGAGTTACCACCTCCCACCTCTAAAAATGACCTATATCGAAACAACTGGAAACAGCAAATGCTGGTGAAGATGTAGAGAAAAAGGAACACTCATACACTATGAACAAGAATGTAAACTGGTATAATCTCTATAAAAATAGCATGGAAGTTAATTAAAGTCAAAGTAGGAGGATTTTCAAAATCCTTGCAAGCCCATTACATCAGTAGTAACAAGTGCTGACCAAATTCTGCCTCTGTGTCATTCACCAGGAATGACTGTCCTGCCATGAGGAGTCCTGAAATACTCACAGTCACAACAATATTGGGCCCAAGCACCAAGCAAGGCCGAACCCTGCAATGACCAACATTCTAGACTAGGGCCACATGGGTTTATTAAAAAAATAGTTTCAGTCTACAGCCATACCACCCTGAATGTGCCCGATCTCATCTGATCTTGGAAGCTAAGCAGGGTCGGGCTTGGTTAGTACTTGTATGGGAGAGAGCCTGGGGATACCGGGTGCTAAAGGCTTAAAAAAATAGTTGCAGATGTGATATTTCCTAGGAGATATAAACACCGACCCCCTAGAATATTCCAAGGAAGCCATTGTTGAAAATCATGTAAATGACTATATCATGAAATGAGGGAGGCAACTAATTAAACAAGATTCATAGGAAGGAAATGAGGTTGGAAAAGAGTTACAGTTAAGAAAAAGTTGAGAAACATTTCTATAGACCACAAAGCACAAGAAAACATGAAAAGAACAAAAGAATTTACTGTATCAACAGAGAGTGACAAAAGTCCAAGAAAATCCTTATGTGCATCATATCTATTAAAGCTGTCACTCTAGAACAACATTCTTCTTGTTGTTTAATGATCTGAAAGAAAAACAAATTAAACAATCAATAAATTTGAAGATAGTTTGATGGAAAATAGGATCAAATGCACTCAAGTAGAAATAAAGTGCTAAAGCATACAATAGTGAAAGTCTCAGTAACAGACTGGATAAGTCTGAAAATGAATTGGTGACTTTGAAAACAAGTATACAACTCCTTAAATACAGAAGAAATAATAGAAAAATATAAACAAAAAAAGTGAAGAGAATTTAAGAGCTCACAATTACAGAAGTAAAAAGCTTAGAACATAGGATTTAAGAATTAAAGCAATGAGGGAATGGAGAAGTATGGGAAATTAAAAAAATATGAACCGAGAAGATAGCTAATTTGAAGAGACTGGCGCATTAATACAGAATGGGCCACAGAGTGTTAATTTAAAGGAAAAAACCAATTTCTTGTAATCAAAATGTCAAGAAACAATGATAAAGACAGTTTCCTTAAAGGGAACTGAGTAGTTAGCACACATATACTAAAAAACATGCATAAGATTCACCTCAGATTTCTTTGTTGTTTTGTTTTGTTTTGGGCCACACCCAGTGGCACTCAGGGGTTACTCCTGGCTTTGAACTAAGAAATTGCCCCTGGCAGGATGGGGGGACCATTTGGGATGTCGGGAATTGAACCCGGGTTAGCCATGTGCAAGGCAAATGCTCTTCTGCTGTGCTATCTTTCCATCCCCTACCTCAGATTTCTTTTTCTTTCTTTCTTTCTTCTTTCTTTCTTTCTTTCTTTCTTTCTTTCTTTCTTTCTTTCTTTCTTTCTTTCTTTCTTTCTTTCTTTCTTTCTTTCTTTCTTTCTTTCTTTCTTTCTCTTTCTTTCTTTCTTCTTTCTTTCTTTCTTTCTTTTTCTTCCTTCCTTGATTCCTTCCTTTCTTCCTTCCTTCCTTCCTTCCTTCCTTCCTTCCTTCCTTCCTTCCTTCCTTCCTTCCTTCCTTCCTTCCTTCCTTCCTTCCTTCCTTCCTTCCTTCCTTCCTTCCTTCCTTCCTTCCTTCCTTTCTTTCTTTCTTTCTTTCTTTCTTTCTTTCTTTCTTTCTTTCTTTCTTTCTTTCTTTCTTTCTTTCTTTCTTTCTTTCTTTGCAGCAGCACAGAATTTTGAGTTCTGTCATCTGTACATTCCGACCTGATTGAGATGGGTACAATTATCAGTACATCCCCGGCCTGATGGAGACAGGTCCCATTTGCTGTACATTCCATCCTAATTGCTGGTGGGTCCTGTTCTCTGGACAATATGGTCTGTTCTATGTACATTTCCTATTTACATATTTATGAGCAGAACTGTGCCCACACAAAAATGTATATAAGCTAGGCCTTGGCTTTCAATAAACGGAATTGGGTTCAGTCTTGGCTGGAATTCTTTCTGTCTTTTTGTCTGTCTTTGTCTTTGTGTTTGTGTCTTCCTCCAAGAAAGAATAAACACATCTGAACTGGTGTCCCTGCAGGAAGTAAACCACACCAAAAGGATAGAAAAGTAATTGATATTAGATCTGAGTAAATACATCAATGTCATCACAACAGTAATGAGAGATTTTAACACCCTATTCTCATCTTTGGACAGATGAACCATATAGAAGTATATCAACAAGGTACTGAGAACCTTAAAAAGGGAATTGGAAGAACTAGGATTTATAAATATATACAGGACCCTCTACTACCACCAATCTAAATATACATCCTTCTCCAGTACTCATTTACCATATTTGGGGTCACAAATCTAGAATTAATAAATAAACAAAAATGTGGGTCAAAGAGATAATTCAGTGAAATGTAACACATCTGACCCCAGTATGACCTTGGTACCATATATGGTCCCCGAAGAACTACAAGGAATGATAACTTATAAGTGAGTCATAATTAAATCCTGGTGTGGTTCCAAAATCAACAAACATAAACAGAGATAAAAATCATATTATGTATTTTCTACATACAGTTTTATGAAAAAAGAAATTAAGTATAGAAAGTTTTAAAATTTGAAAACTAAACAACATACTCTTAGATGAAATTTAAAGATAAAATTTTTGAAAAGTAAAAAGATCCTTTAAGACAGACAAGACACAAACTATCAGAACCTATGGGATAGAGTAAAAGCAGTGCTAACTAGAATTTCATAGTAACTGAGGCTTACATTTAAAAGACAAGAAAAATACTTAAACAGCCTTACAATTTGAGAAACTAGAAAAATATAAAAAATCCCAAAGTAAGCAAATATAAGGAGATAACAAAAAGGAGATCAGTCCTTAGGAAAGGTACCTCTATATTTAAGATGCAGCACACAATACTACATAGAGAATTACTATTATTTATTGTTATCGAAATTACTGTTATTTTTCATGCGGCCTTTGGGGGGATATTATAGGAATAGCATGAGTGTTTTAAAATTTCTCAAGTCTCTATTAAAGAAAAAATTGTTCATAGCACTTGGTAAAACAGTAAAGTCGGTATTTTTGAAGTCTATCATAATTACTACAATGAGGTTGTACAAGAGGAGGAATAGATTTTAATGAAAGATTTTAAGTAAAAGGACTTTAATTTAGATAACAAGTGAAACTGACATTGATGGACAAGGCATAGTTTTTGGGGATCGAGAAAAATTACATATGACAAACTACATAGGAAAAAATATTAAGGGAAACCATATCCTATAGTCCTCACTGCCACATTGTCTAGTACTCTAGATGCAAAAAACGTGCTTGGCCTAAAAAGCTCCAGCCACTATATAATCCTGAAACCCCAATTTAGCAAATACCACCACTGTCAGTGAAAAAGAGCCTTGAAAGGGGAAAACCCCCAAATACCCACACACTAGCCAAATCCTCTTTAACTTATTTCAGCGTTTTTACTTATTTTTCTTTTTCTCTTCTCTCTTATCTACTGTTTTTCCTTCCTTTCTTTACTAAGCCATATCGTACCAATTATTTATCTTTTCTTAACTCAATCATATCTTAAGAGCTCAGACCCTGCCTGTGAGGATCAAGCCTCCAACAACCTAAGAATAGAACACTAATGGCTGTCTTTATATGGGCACGAGTGTGTAGAACAGTGGACTCCTCACTAATTGCCAAACCTAAAATGTAAAAAGCCATGCCTAAAATGTATATAGCCTCTTATATATTATCTCTCCTCCACCCTTTAGAAATCCTTCTACCTTCTCATGCCCCAACCCTGATCCATTATCCTTCTTTATTTAACTCTCTTTACCCTCAGTTATTAAACCATTAGGTACCAAGACCAACCTTCTGCTCCAATAAACCACCACCAAGCTCCCAAACCAAAAAGACATCCACTCTCCCAGCCCCAAAACACATGCCTCAGCAAGAAATTACAACCAACACACCTGCTGATTCATGCTTCATGGCCCTTCTTCTTACCCTCCTAATCATGGACTGTTGCATGCTACTGACTCAATCCCAGAAGGACCCCAGCACAAGGACACTTTCGTCATGACTACAGAAAATTTCTCATAACCAACAAGACATGATTTGTGATGAAAAATGCCTTGGACTCTATCCCCCACAAGAATATCTCAAAAGACTCAATGGGGAAGCCTATATTTCCCTAATTGTTTAATACCTCTATAATAATACCTCCTAGTCTGTTTATTCCCAAAAGTAAGTTAGCCTTGTAAACATTTTTCATTAATGCCTTTTTAAATGTATTTTAATTTATTTCTTCTATTATATATCTATATTGATATAGACATAGATATAATTTTTTCTCTCATTCTCTTCCAGTCTCACCTGCTTTGGTTCTGCTTGGTATAAAAACCTACAAGAAAAGTCTTGCCTGGGATAAAAGCTCGGGTCAAAACCAGGGCACAGAGATTTTGCATACTATCATTCTTACTTCCATAGGCATTCTAAATAAAGGGACATATTATGCACAGAAACAAGCTCTTATCTATTACGGATAAGAACCCATACTTTTTATAATGCAGGGTCACCTCCCTACTCTGAGCATGTGTCATGTGGACTCAATTTAGACTCCATGTGATTGAACAGTGACTGTCCAAAACAGAACCCAGATCACAGGCGTGGAAACAACACAGGCCCCAGCAACAGCACCAGGAACCAAACTTCTCCTGGGAAAATTCCAAATGCCTTCCCAGGTGGCACTGCACCAGTTTTCACATGATATTTTGACATTAGGAAACAGCAGCAACTTGAGCTAAGAGAGGTCTGCCCTATCGCATCACCTAATGGTATGATGGAATCAGGAGACATGCCATCTTTTGCCCTAAGCAAAAACCAAAATCGCTATCTAGAGAAGTCTTACTTTGACAAACATGGTCTGGACAGAACCTATCGAGGGACCAATGAGAAAGTTCCTAGTCTAGGCCTCGGCCTAGGATTTGTAAAAAAAATCAAGATCTCTAATTCCAGAGGTCTGACTTTGACAACTAAAACTGAGCAGATCTTCTGGAACTATGCTGAAAGACTAGGCTCTATCCTAGGATCTTAACAAAAACCAAGACCACTAATTATGGAAGACTGATTACAACAACAGTGATGGAACAGAACTTCTAGAACCATAAAGAAAAACTCTCTCTAGCCTTCACCCTATGACCTATGCAAACTACAAGATTTTCAGCTAAAGAGGTGGAATGTCATAACCCACATCTGAGTGAAAAGTTTCCTGGATCCATAAAAAGACCTTGTTGTGTGTAAATGAGTGTGTATGGAGCTTGTAGTTGTTCCTATGGCAGTATGCGTCAAGGGTGGAGAAACCTTGTACCTCCTAGGATAAGGGAATTCCCGTTCGAATTTCCCCAATATTTACTGTGCCTAGTGGCAATTCACCACCAGTATCTAATACTATCCCACAAACACCAATATTAAGTTCACAGGCTAGTCCTAATTCCATTAGTAATGGAGGGATAAATATCTCACAATCCAAGGCTGAATCAGAAAATGAATTAACCTCCCTTCACCCACATGGAAGCCTTGCAGAAAACCTGGTATTGATAACCTGGACTCAGTTCCCTCCGATAAGGAGAATGAACCAACCTATATACCTTTAGATATGGATCGAGTGAAGAAGAAGAAGAAGAAGAAGAAGAAGAGGAGGAGGAGGAAGAGGAGGAGGAGGAGAAGGAGGAGGAGGAAGAAGAGAAAGAAAGAAAGAAAGAAAGACGAAAGAAAGAAAGACGAAAGAAAGAAAGAAAGAAAGAAAGAAAGAAAGAAAGAAAGAAAGAAAGAAAGAAAGAAAGAAAGAAAGAAAGAAAGAAAGAAAGAAAGAAAGAAGAAAGAAAGAAAGAAAGAAAGAAAGAAAGAAAGAAAGAAAGAAAGAAAGAAAGAAAGAAAGAAAGAAAGAAAGAAAGAAAGAAAGAAAGAAAGAAAGAAAGAAAGAAAGAAAGAAAGAAAGAAAGACTGAAAAATTGTGAGTGCTGCCTGTGTGTGTCTGTCTACTATCCTGTTACGTGAACCTCTTCCAAGTAGGCCAAAAAGAGGCTCCAGAAAACTCGCTCTCCCAAAGGCCAATTCTAGGGCGGGAATGCCAAGGAACTCCTCCATTATGTGAAAACCGGCTATGTTTGCAGAAGCCAGGTCCCCTGTTTGTGACGTCAGGCTGGGAAAATCCACGAAACTACACCTGCCCAGTTTGGCCCGACTGTGAAAAATTGTGAGTGCTGCCTGTGTGTGTCTGTCTACATTCCTGTTGCGAGAACCTCTAGGGAGTGGGCCGAAAAGAGGCTCCAGAAGAGAACTTAGCTCAGCTTCGATACGCGGTCCTGTGCTCTTTCTAAGAAAAGAACACCATCGCAACAAGAAGAAAAAAATCACACTAAGAAGTGTGCTGGAACACTGAAGCCCAGAATTTCTCTCCGGACAGTCTTCTCTGCTGCATGCTCGGGCCTAAGATTTGATCCCGTGTGAGGCTTCATCCACGGAGGACTCCCCTCCCTTGAAGGCAAGCCGACCCATCCAGAAAGGGTGGAGCCAGAGGAGTGTGCTGCCTGCATCATTTAGCCAACGAATAACACCACAAAATGTAGAAAAACCCACGATACAAGTGTGACAATAGGGAAACAACACAGGCCAGCATCAGACATAGAGAATGTAGATGAAAATTCTCATGACCAGATAATGACCAACAAACTAATCAACCTCACAGACAAGGCCGTTAGACTAGCAATATGGAAGATGCTCAAGGAACTCAAAGAAACCACGGATCGAGTTGAACAGAACACTAATAAGAACCAAGAAAATAAGAAGACAGAAATCACAAAACTCCAAAATGAAATAACATGTCAACTAACAGGCCTGAAAAACTCAGTAAACGAAGTGAATGACAAAATGGATAAGCTCTGGGACAGGAGATCAGAAGCTGAGAATAGAGTTGGTGCTGTTGAAGATGAGATACATAACAATTTCATACAGCAGGAGAGATTGGAAAAAAAAACTTGAAGCAAATGAACAATGGAAAAATAAGTCAAAGAATGGGAACAGAAGAAAATAGAAGTCTATAATAAGATCAACAGAAACAACTTAAGAATCATTGGAGTCGCAGAGACCCAGGAAGAAAATTTCCAGGAAGACTCAATGGTCAAGAACATCATTAAAGAGAAACTTCCAGACCTAAAAAATATATGTGATCAATTCCTGAATGCTCAAAGAGTACCAACCAAAAGAGACCCCAGAAAAAATACCCCAAGACACATCCTAGTCACAATGACAAATCCCACAGATAAAGACAGAATTCTGAAAACAGCAAGATCAAAAGGGGAAAATTACGTTCAAGTGAGCATCCTTGAGATTTACAGCAGACCTGTCACCAGAAACACTCAATGCCAGAAAGCAGTGGTGGGATAGTGTGACAAACCTGAATGAAATGAATGCTTCACCTAGAATACTGTACCCAGCAAAACTCACTTTCTGGTTTGAAGGAAGAATACATGGTTTCACAGAAAAAAAATAGCCCAGAAACTTTACAGACACAAAACCAGTCTTAAGAGAAAAACTGAAAGACCTAATTTAAGACAAAACTAACCAAAAGACACACCAAATTTCTATATAAAGATGGCATAAAATCCCAGGAAAACTCTTTCTCTCAATGTCAATGGACTAAATGCACCAGTTAAGAGACACAGAGTGGCTAAATGGATCAAAAAACTCAATCCAAAGTTCTGCTGCCTACAAGAAACGCACCTGAATGGTCAGAACAAAAATAGACTCAAAATAAAAGGCTGGAGAAAAATTATCCAAGCAAACAACACCCATAAAAAAGCTAGAGTGGCCATAGTAATATCAGATAATGCAAACTTTATACTCAGAAAGGTTGTAAGGGACAAAGATGGATATTTTATATTAATCAAGGGGTATGTAGAGCAGGAAGAAATAACTCTCCTAACCATATATATGCACCGAATGAGGGGACAGCAAAATATTTAACACAACTGATGACAAATCTGAAAACTAATATTAATAACAACACAATAAATGTGGGGCACCACAAAATGGCTTTGTCAACACTGGATAGGTCAACCAGACTGAAACCCAACAAGAATATACTAGACCTGAGGAGAGAAATGGAATAAAGAGGCCTACTGGATATATATAGGACACTCCATCCCCAGAAACCAAGATACACATTCTTCTCCAATGTACATGGGACATTCTCCAGGATAGACTACATGCTGGCACATAAAACATACCTCCATAATATCAAGAGGATAGAAATTTTGCAGACTACCTTCGCTGATCACAAGGCTCTGAAATTATTTTTGAATTCCAAAGGGACTCAGAAGAAAAACTTTAACACCACGAAGTTAAACAGCCTCATACTCAATAACCGGTGGGTCCGAGATGAAATCAAGGAGGAAATCAAAAGGTTCCTGGAAACAAATGACAATACAGACACAAACTATCAGAACTTATGGGACACAGCAAAAGCAGTACTGAAAGGAAAATTTATAGCTTTGCAAGCACACATCAGGAAGGAAGAAGGAACTTACCTGAGTAGCTTAATGACACAGCTAATAGAAATAGAAAGTGCTCAACAAAAGGAACCAAAAATAGGGAGACAGAAGGAAATAACAAAGCTGAGAGCAGAAATCAACGAAGTGGAAACCCAAAAAACAATCTGAAAGATCAACGAAAGCAGAAGTTGGTTCTTTAAAAAAAAAAAAAAACAAGATTGATAGACCACTGGCAAACCTAACAAAGAAAGAGAGAGAGAGAAACTTGATAACTCATATTAGGCATGAAAATGGAGAGATCACTACTGATATGACAGATTTTCAAAGGGTAATCAGAAACTACTTTGAGAAACTCTACGCCACTAAAAATGAGAACCTGGAAGAAATGGATAAATTCTTGGCCTCTTATAATCTTCCACGGTTGAAGGAAGAGGATGTAGCATATCTAAACACCCCCATCACCATTAATGAAATTAAAACGGTAATCAAATGTCTGCCAAAAATATAAGCCCAGGCCCAGGTGGATTCACTAATGAATTCTTTCAAACTTTCCAAGAGGAACTACTACCAATCCTGGCAAGACTCTTTCATGAAATTGAACAAACGGAAACACTTCCAAATAGCTTTTATGAAGCCAACATCACCTTGATACCTAAACCAGACAGAAATGCTACAAAAAAAGAAAATTACAGACCAATATCGCTGATGAATGCAGATGCAAAAATCCTCAACAAAATTCTGGCAAATAGGATTTAATGCCTCATTAAGAAGATCATATACTATGATCAAGTAGGTTTCATCCCAGGAATGCAAGGATGGTTTAACATCCGTAAATCTATCAACATAATACACAACATCAACAACAAGAAAAATAAAAACCATATGATCATATCAATAGATGCAGAGAAAGCATTTGATAAGGTCCAACACCCATTCTTGATCAAAACTCACAGCAAGATGGGAATGGAAGGAACCTTTCTCATTATAGTTAAGGCCATCTACTGCAAGCCAGTGGCAAATATTATCCTCAATGGAGAAAAACTAAAAGCCTTCCCTCTAAATTCTGGCACAAGACAAGGCTGTCCTCTCTCAACACTCCTATTCAATATGCACTGGAAGTACTTGCTATAGCGATTAGGCAAGAAAAAGATATCAAGTGAATCCAGATAGGAAAGGAAGAAGTCAAGCTCTCACTGTTTGCAGATGACATGATATTCTACTTAGGAAACACTAAAGTCTCTACTAAAAAGCTTCTAGAAACAATAGACTCATATAGCAATGTGGCAGGCTACAAAATTAACACACAAGAATCAATGGCCTCTCTATACAACAATAGTAATTAGGATGAAATGGACATTAAGAAAACAACCCCATTCACAATAGTGCCACACACACTCAAATATCTTAGAATCAACTTGACTAAAAATGTGAAGGACATATACAAAGAAAACTATAAACCTCTGCTCCAAGTAATAAGAGAGGACACACAGAAATGGAAAGGCAATCCTGCTCATGGATTGGTAGGATTAACATCATCAAAATGGCAATACTCCCCAAGGCATTATACAGATTTAATGCTATCCCTCTAAGGATACCCATGACATTCTTCAAAGAAGTGGATCAGGCACTTTTAAAATTTGTTTGGAACAATAAACACCCTATAATAGCTAAAGCAAACATTGGGAAAAAGAATATGGGAGGAATTACTTTCCCCAACTTTAAACTGTACTACATAGCAATAGTTATCAAAACAGCATGGTATTGGAATAAGGACAGGCCCTCAGATCAGTGGAATAGGCTTGAATACTCAGAAAATATTCCCCAGACATATAATCACGTAATGTTTGATAAAGGAGCAGGAAATCCTAAATGGAGCAGGCAGAGCCTCTTCAACAAGTGGTGTTGGCACAAGTGGCTAGCCACTTGCAAAAAAAATTGAACTTAGACCCCCAGATAACATCATGTACGAAGTAAAATCCAAATGGATTAAAGACCTCGATATAAGACCGAAAACCATAAGATATATAGAATAGCACATAGGCAAATCAGTCCAAGACATTACAGGCATCTTCAAGGAGGAAACTGCACTCTCCAAGCAAGTGAAAGCAGAGATTAACACATGGAAATATATTAAGCTGAGAAGCTTCTGCAGCTCAAAGGAAATAGTGCCCAGGATACAAGAGCCACCCACTGAGTGGGAGAAACTATTCACCCAATACCCAGCCGATAAGGGGCTAATCTCCAAAATATACAAGGCACTGACAAAACTTTACAAGAAAAAAACATCTAATCACATCAAAAAATGGGGAGAAGAAATGAACAGACACTTTGACAAAGAAGAAATACAAATGGCCAAAAGACACATGAAAAAATGCTCCACATCACTAATCATCAGGGAGATGCAAATCAAAACAACGATGAGATACCACCTCACACCACAGAGAATGGCACACATCACAAAAAATGAGAATAAACAGTGTTGGCGGGGATGTGGAGAGAAAGGAACTCTTATCCACTGCTGGTGGGAATGCTGTCTAGTTCAACCTTTATGGAAAGTGATAAGGAGATTCCTCCTGAAACTGGAAATAGACTCCCATAAAATCCAGCTATACCACTCCTAGGAATATACCCCAGGAACACAAAAATACAATAAAAATACCCCTTCCTTACACCTATATTCATTGCAGCACTATTTGCCATAGCAAGACTCTGGAAACAACCAAGATGCCCTTCAACAGACGAATGGCTAAAGAAACTGTGGTACATATACACAATGGAATATTATGCAGTTGTTAGGAGAGATGAAGTCATGAAATTTTCCTATACAGGGATGTACACGTAATTTATTATGCTGAGTGAAATAAGTCAGAGAGAGAGATAAACGCAGAATGGTCTCACTGATCTATGGTTTATAAGAAAAATGAAAGACATTCTTGCAATAATAATTTTTAGACACAAAAGGGAAAAGAGCTGGAAGTTCCAGCTCACCTCAGGAAGCTCACCACAAAAAGTGATGACTTTAGTTAGAGAAA
The DNA here is from genome assembly GCF_024139225.1 of Suncus etruscus. Lineage (NCBI taxonomy): Eukaryota > Metazoa > Chordata > Mammalia > Eulipotyphla > Soricidae > Suncus > Suncus etruscus. The sequence goes on from NC_064868.1 coordinate 3,121,160, forward strand.
TAACTACATTTTGAACTGTCCTAATAATGAGAATGTATGAGGGAAATGGAGAGCCTGTTTAGAATACAGGCGGGGGTCGGGTGGGGGGGAGGGAGACTTGGGACATTGGTGATGGGAATGTTGCACTGGTGATGGGTGGTGTTCTTTACATGACTGAAACCCAAACACAATCATGTATGTAATCAATGTGTTTAAATAAAAAAATAGAAAAAAAAGAAAAAATAAGAATACACTATACCTGAAAAGAGAAATGGAAGAAAGAGCCCTAGTGGATATATATAGGACACTCCATCTCCTGAAACCTGAGTACATATTCTTCTCCAATGTACATGGGACATTCTCCAGGATAGACTGCATGCTGGCACATAAAACATACCTCCATAATATCAAGAGGATAGAAATTTTGCAGACTACCTTCGCTGACCACAAGGCTCTGAAATTATTTCTGAATTCCAAAGGGACTCAGAAGAAAAACTTTAACACCAGGAAGTTAAACAGCCTCATACTCAATAACCGGTGGGTCCGAGATGAAATCAAGGAGGAAATCAAAAGTTTCCTGGAAACAAATGACAATACAGAAACAAACTATCAGAACCTATGGGACACAGCAAAAGCAGTACTGAGAGGAAAACTTAAAGTTTTGCAAGCACACATCAGGAAGGAAGAAAGACCTTACCTGAGTAGCTTAATGACAACAGCTAATAGAACTAGAAAGTGCTCAACAAAAGGAGCCAAAAGTAGGGAGACAGAAGGAAATAACAGAGCTGAGAGCAGGAATCAATGAAGTGGAAACCCAAAAAACAATCTGAAAGATCAACGAAAGCAGAAGTTGGTTCTTTGAAAAAATAAACAAGATTGACAGACCACTGGCAAACCTAACAAAGAAAGAGAGAGAGAAACTTGATAACTCATATTAGGAATGAAAAAGGAGAGATCACTACTGATATGATAGAGATTCAAAGGGTAATCAGAAACTACTTTGAGAAACTCTACGCCACTAAAAATGAGAACCTGGAAGAAATGCATAAATTCTTGGCCTCTTATAATTTTCCACGGTTGAAGGAAGAGGATGTAGCATATCTAAACACTCCCATCACTATTGATGAAATTAAAATGGTAATCAAATGTCTGCCGAAAAATATAAGCCCAGGCCCATGTGGATTCACTAATGAATTCTTTCAAACTTTCCAAGAGGAACTACTACCAATCCTGGCAAGACTCTTTCATGAAATTGAACAAACGGAAACACTTCCAAATAGCTTTTATGAAGCCAACATCACCTTGATACCTAAATAGACATAGATGCTACCAAAAAAGAAAAATACAGATCAATATTGCTGATTGATGCAGATGCAAAATATCCTCAACAAAATTCTGGCAAATAGGATTTAATGCCTCATTAAGAAGATCATATACTATGATCAAGTAGGTTTCATCCCAGGAATGCAAGGATGGTTTAACATCTGTAAATCTATCAACATAACACATAACATCACAACAAGAAAAATAAAAACCACATGATCATATCAATAGATGCAGAGAAAGCATTTGATAAGGTCCAACACCCATTCTTGATCAAAACTCTCAGCAAGATGGGAATGGAAGGAACCTTTCTCAATATAGTTAAGGCCATCTACCGCAAGCCAGTGGCAAATATTATCCTCAATGGAGAAAAACTAAAGCCCTTCCCTCTAAATTCTGGCACAAGACAAGGCTGTCCTCTTTCACCACTCCTATTCAATATGCACTGGAAATACTTGCTATAGTGATTAGGCAAGAAAAAGATATCAAGTGAATCCAGATAGGAAAGGAAGAAGTCAAGCTCTCACTGTTTGCAGATGACATGATATTCTACTTAGAAAACCCTAAAGACTCTACCAAAAAGCTTCTAGAAACAATAGACTCATATAGAAAGGTGGCAGGCTACAAAATTAACACACAAAAATCAATGGCCTTTCTATACACCAATAGTAATAAGGATGAAATGGACATTAAGAAAACAACCCCATTCACAATAGTGCCACACACACTCAAATATCTTGGAATCAACTTGACTAAAAATGTGAAGGACGTATACAAAGAAAACTATAAACCTCTGCTCCAAGAAATAAGAGAGGACACGTGGAAATGGAAACACATACACTGCTCATGGATTGGTAGGTTTAACATCATCAAAATGGCAATAATCCCCAAGGCATTATAAAGATTTAATGCAATCCCTCTAAATATACCCATGACATTCTTCAAAGAAGTGGATCAGGCACTCTTGAAATTCATTTGGAACAATAAACACCCTAGAATAGCTAAAACAATCATTGGGAAAAAGAATATGGGAGGAATTACTTTCCCCAACTTTAAACTTTACTACAAAGCAATAGTTATCAAAACAGCATGGTATTGGAATAAAGACAGGCCCTCAGATCAGTGGAATAGGGTTGAATACTCAGAAAATGTTCCCCAGACATAAAATCACCTAGTGTTTGATAAAGGAGCAGGAAATCCTAAATGGAGCAGGGAAAGCCTATTCAACACGTGGTGTTGGCATAACTGGACAGCTACTTGCAAAAAATTGAACTTAGACCCCCAGCTAACATCATATGTGAAGGTAAAATCCAAATGGATTAAAGATCTCAATATCAGACCCAAAACCATAAGGTATATAGAACAACACATAGGAAAACAGTCCAGGACATTGAGACTACAGGCATCTTCAAGGAGGAAACTGCACTCTCCAAGCAAGTGAAAGCAGAGATTAACAGATGGGAATATATTAAGCTGAGAAGCTTCTGCAGCTCAAAGGAAAATAGTGCCCAGGATACAAGTGCCACCCACTGAGTGGGAGAAACTATTCACCCAATACCCAACAGATAAGGGGCTAATCTCCAAATTATAAAGGCACTGACGAAACTTTACAAGAAAAAATCTAATCCCATCAAAAAATGGGGAACAAAAATAAACAGACACTTTGACAAAGAAGAAATACAAATGGCCAAAAGACACATGAAAAAATGCTCCACATCACTAATCATCAGGGAGATGCAAATCAAAACAATGATGAGATACCACCTCACACCACAGAGAATGGCACACATCACAAAGAATGAGAATAAACAGTGTTGGCGGGGATGTGGAGAGAAAGGAACACTTATCCACTGTTGGTGAGAATGCCGTCTAGTTCAACCTTTATGGATAGCGATATGGAGATTCCTCCAAAAACTTGAAATCGAGCTCCCATAAGATCCAGCTATACCACTCCTAGGTATATACCCTAGGAACACATAAATACAGTACAAAACCCCTTCCTTACACCTATATTCATTGCAGCACTATTTACCATAGCAAGACTCTGGAAACAACCAAGATGCCCTTCAACAGACGAATGGCTAAAGAAACTGTGGTACATATACACAATGGAATATTATGCAGCTGTCAGGAGAGATGAAGTCATGAAATTTTCCTATACATGGATGTACATGGAATTTATTATGCTGAATGAAATAAGTCAGAGAAAGAGAGATAAACGCAGAATTGTCTCACTCATCTATGGGTTTTAAGAAAATGAAAGACATTCTTGCAGTAATAATTTTCAGACACAAAAGAGAAAAGAGCTGGAAGTTCCAGCTCACCTCAGGAAGCTCACCACAAAAAGTGATGAGTTTAGTTAGAGAAATAACTACATTTTGAACTTCCTAATAATGAGAATGTATGAGGGAAATGGAAAGCCTGTTTAGAGTATATGTGGGGGTCGGGTGGGGAGGAGGGAGATTTGGGACATTGGTGATGGGAATGTTGCATTGGTGATGGGTGGTGTTCTTTACATGACTGAAATCCAAACACAATCATGTATGTAATCAAGTCTTTATATAATATATAAAAGAAAAAATGACTAAATATAAATATATATTCAAATATGTTTCTGGGATTAGTTCTAGTTTTATTAGTCTATCTGCTTACAAATTCTGTAACACTCTAATAATAGGGACATTATAATACAATGTAATATTTGTTATGGGATAACTTCTGCCTATTTTATTTTTCTTAAGGTTTCTAAAGGCATTTTTAAAAATAAACTTTATAACTTGTCTAGTGTTGTGTATGTAAACATTTTATGGGATTATTATGTTACTGACTCTACCCTGGTGGTTATTGTGCCCTACCCTAGGGTGTGACTTGGCATTCTGCTCCCACCCTAGGGTGGTACCTGATTCTGCTCGCACCATTCGGTGGAATCTAATTCTGGGGGATAAAAGCAAGGGTCTGTGGAAGGCAAGGGGCTATTTGGCTGGAACTGATACTGTGGTTTTGGGCTTCAGTCTTGTCCTCCGAATAAAGCTAATATTTTCACAAGCCTGACTATCTGCTAGCAGTTTACCCACCGCTTCACCTCAGAACCACCGGCTGAACAGGGTAGCAGACGCGTGCTCCAAGCTGGAGGGGAAAGACCTCATCCTCCATCCCTCCATCAGTCAACCTCTTCAGGGGCTAACTTGAAACAGTCTAGAAAATTGACATTTGAATTTAATTATATTCATAAGTATACTTAAAGAAATATATAAATAGCAAAAGCTGATATCTACTATTTTGTCTTCTCATTTCTATGATTATGTTATGTCCTTCAATAAGTTTATATATACTTTTTAGAAGTAACTCATGTGGGCTTTATGACTTTTTGGTTTATGCTTATGTTTTAACATCTGCTTATAAAGTCTTTTATGTTTTAGTTCGTTATACATAATACTATATTAATAACTACATTTATTTTATAAATATTTTAGTTCTTAAATTTTTATGATACAATTCTTCCATATATCAAAGTGGAAACAAGTGAATATCAACCCCATAATCTCAGTAGGAGACACAACAATGATCACTTTACTAGAAATTTAATTCCTAACAACCAACCTGCTTACTTCTAGACTATACGGAAGTCACTCTATCATATACTATAATCCATATTTATGCCAGTATATATTTCCCAAAGATGAGTGATTCAGGGGGGGGGGTTCTTTTGAGGCTAAATTTGATGAAATTAGGTGGTGTCAGAGATCAAACCAAAACAGACCACAGGCAAGGCAATCCTCAATCCACAATACTATCACTCTGGTCTCCACATATTAACATTATAAACATTTGTTTATTCTAATCAGTGTATGATTAATGTCTACACATTGCAATCCTTTGATGTATCTTTTGATCTATAGGTACTTTCTCCATCTCCTCTAATTTCCCTTGAAAATTGTTTTTGAAAAAAATTAGAGTATTTGTTCCCTACAGAATTTCATATTATTGCTGACTTTGTCCTCCTTATACTGTTTAATATGTGCTTTCATCTATCAATTTCCTATTAATTAGTAAATAGAATAAGAAAATTAATTAGACTCAATTTCACATTTTTGTCAAAAATACTTTCCTAAATGTATTTTTTTTAACTACATGATTGGGTCTGGACCGGTGGCACAGCAGTGGGGCCTTTGCCTTGCAAGCGACAGTCTGCGGTTTGATCCCTCTGCGTACCATATAGTCTTCCAAGCCAGGAGCAATTTCTGAGCACATAGCCAGGAATAATCCCTGAGAGTCACCGGGTGTGGCTCTAAAACAAAAACAAACAAAAAATTACACGATGAAGCACTAATACCTAATTGTGTTTATTTTAAATCTACTAAGTCATGTAATTCAGCAGTTTGAAAAAATATCTTAATTTTTCCAAGTTTTTAAATTTATTAATATGAATTTTACAGATATATTTCTTATTTATTTGATTTTCCAGAATATGGTTGATATAAGAAAATATGATTATCCTTGATTCATCTTCTTTATTTAATTACTTTCAAAATAAGATTTTTAGTATACTTCAAAGGTGAAATGATTTTTTCTCATCCTCATTGTTAAAATGAGTTGTTAAAAAATACTGAATGTTCAGTGAAGGGGGAAATGTGTTCTGTTTATGACTGAAACCCAAATAAATTATGCTTGTAATCCTGGTGCTTAAATATTTTATATATTAAAAAATAAATAAAAATAAATAAATGTACTTAAATTTCTTATAATTGTTCTTATGAGGAGGATAAGTAGAAGACTCTCCTTTATATATGAGCTTAATAATGCTGGTAGTTTGCTAGATTTATACCTTAGAAACATGTTTCTTACATATATTTTATGTAATTTGCTCCAAACCAGAAATCAATCAGCTCCACAAAAGCCATTCATCCCAATAATATGAAATAAGATTTTGAGATTACAATTTCAAATTTGAAGTGTTCTTTATTATTGGCTATTCACTGTTTCTATATTATTTCTTACTACAGAAAAAGGAAATGCATTTTATTAAGATAAAATATGCATACAGACAGATAACTCCAATCTAACACTAAAGTATATTTAATTTAATCTCATTAAAATTCGCATAAATTTTTGTTTGCATAACAGATATCTGAATCCTCAATAATATGGGCATACTTATTAATTTTATTTATCAAAAAATAAACATGACATGTTCAAAATACTAGTAAAAGTAACATGATACCATTACATCTATTCCTTTCTGTGTTCTTGAAATTGATTGTGTATTTGTTTCCCAGAATGAACAATTCAATGATTGGTGGGTGCTAAAACAAGCCAGAAGGGCAATAGTAGCCTCAAGAGCAATTATGGTAGCTTTCTGTTTGTATGATTAAATAAGGGATATTTCTAACGTAATACTATATGATTTGCTTTTCCTCTGAAAAGTGATCACCAGGTCATAAGACTCAGGGAACCTCTAAACTAGATGATAATATTTAATCTTAATGAAAATATGTGGATGGATAATTGGATTTATTTAATTAGGAAGCTAGATTATTAAAAGGGATACTTTAAAATATTTTAGTGAAATTCCTTAAAGAACTAGAAATTGAGCTCCCATATGATTCAGCTATACCTAGTATAGGGATATATGTCCTAGGAACACAAAAATACAATTTAAAAATACCTTCCTCACACCTATCGTCATTGCAGCACTATTTACAATAGCCAGATTCTGGAAACAACCAAGATGTCCTTCAACAGGTGTATGGCTAAAGAAATCATGGTAGATATATGCAATGGAATATTATGCAGCCATCAGGAGAGATGAAATCATGAAATTTTCCTATACATAGATGTATATGGAATCTACTATGCTGAGTGAAATAAGTCAGAGGGAGAGAGATAGACACAGAATAGTCTCCCTTTATTAGTTTTAAGAAAAATAAAAATCAGCATTGTAATAATGCCCAGAGACAATAGAAATAAAGGCTGAAAGGACTGGCTCATAATATGAAGCTCACTACAAAGAGTGGTGAGTGCAGTTAGAGAAACTGCACTGACAACTATGGTGACAATGTTAATGAGTGAGAGATGTAGAATGCCTGTCTTGAATAAAGGCCAGGTAGGGGGAAGGAGGGAGATAGGGGACAATGGTGATGGGAATGTTGCACTGGTGAAATGGGGTGTTCTTTTTATGATTGAAAACTAACTACAATCATGTTTGTAATCAAGGTGCTTAAAAATAATATTAAAAATAAACACTTGAAAAAAAATAAAGATTAGTATAGTCACAAAAAAGCAATCTAGCGCAAAATTAAATCTGAGCAAAATCCTAACAAAAATTTTTAAAGAAACAAATATTCTAATATTTTTCTAGGATTATAAAATACCTTCAACATCTAGAGTAACACTGAGGAAGAAACAAAGCTGAATGCATTCTGCTTTCAAACTATGATTTCAAACTGCATTATAAAGCTCTACTAGTCAAAGCAGTATTGTACTTGAAAAGTGTCCTATATTGTTTAATGGACCAAAATAGAGAACACAAAAATGAATCCACACACAGATAGACAATAAATTTGCAACAAGTCTGTTAATAACATGCAGTAAAGAAAGTGCAAGCACTTAAATAAATGAAAAGTAGCACGGAAAAGAAAGCAAAAACAGTTTGGTGAAATACATTTCACAAAAAAAAAAATCAGTGAATTATATTAAATAGGACTACATACAATTAAGAAACTTTGCACAAGAAAGGGAAACATTAGCACTTAAAAGAGCAATGAATATATGGCACAAAATATTTGAAAACCATGAATCTGCTAATTTATCTTAACTATATAAACAACTCATAGTACTAAAAACCAATGAAATAATCTAAATAGGAGTGACCTCTTTATCAAATGTTCTTCCTACCTCCAATCCCTAATTTGGATTCATTCCTTTTAATTAATTTTATTTATGACAGTACCATGATTAATAAAGTTAATAATAATTGAGCTTTAGAAATACAATATTTCAGCTCTAAACCCACCAGTGTCAACTTCCCTCCACCATAGTGCTCAAGTTTCACCCCACACATCTTGAAAAGCGCCTTTTTAAGTTTGGTTATTAAAGCTAGGATCTCATTATTTCAGTGTGTTGACCCTAGGATTTGGATATTTAGCTCTGTTCTTAGCAAGACCACTATTCCTGAATTTTCTTGACTCGTGCCGATGCCATTTCTAATCTGTCTTTTTCACCCCCCCCCCCTCTATTTCTTTCCTCTCTTCATTATACTCTTGGGCCAAAAGTAATTCAGGCATGGTCCCTTCCTCAAACAGTTGTTCTAAATATAACATATAAATTGATATTACCCCTGTATTTATACTTCTTATGGTTTACTTCATTTTAATATTTTTCCAGTACCATCCATGTTGCAGTGAACTTCATGATCGCATCATTTCTTATAGCTATTATGCATAAACATAAAAACACCACATCTTCATGATCTACTCATCAATTCCTAGACAACTAGGTTGTTTGCAAATCTTAGCTATTTTACTGAGTGCTGCAATAAGCAATGGTGTGCAAATGTAATGAATCTTTTAAATGAAATCTTTTAAATGAATCTTTTAAATGAAATCTTTTAAATGAATCTTTTAAATAAAATCTTTTAAATGAATCTTTTAAATGAAATCTTTGAAATGAATCTTTGAAATGAAATCTTTTAAATGAATCTTTTAAATGAAATCTTTTAAATGAATCTTTGAAATGAAATCTTTGAAATGAATCTTTTTCTGTCCTCAGGATAGACATCCAAAAGTAAAATTGCTGGGTTATATGGCGACTTGGTTCTGATTTTATTGAGAACTCTCCATACTGTTTTCCACAGGGGTTGAACCAGACAACATTTCCACTAGCAGTGGGTGGGGGCTTCTTTTTTATTATATCCTGCCAACAGATTGTTCCTATTAATTTTGATATGTGCCATTCTCACTGGTAGATGATATCTCATTGTCTTCTTGATGTGGATTTCACTAATGATAAATGATGAGCAACAGGCACATGAAAAATCATTGCTATTTCTGAACTATTATTTTTCTCTGTTCCTGACAACTGTTCGTTTGAAGCATATGCTGTTCCAATGGCATCAATTATTTATTTTGTCAGTTTTGTAGCTTGCTTTGTCAGTAATGATAGTGTCAGAGGAAAAAATTGGAAATATAGCAGATGAATTGCTGAATAAGAACATGAAATTTTAACTGTAGGACAGAGTTCAAACAGAGGAAGGTGGATGGGGGATGTGTAAGAAATAGAAAATATTTAAATAATAGATATAGCATTCGGTATTTTTGAATTCTACTCTCTCAAAAGAGTAAGTTTAAATTTTCAGAATTTTGCAAATTAGCATACTGCCAGCTTAAAATGGGACATTTTAAGAATATTTACACCATTGTAATCTGCAAATTCTACTAATCAGCATTCTTTCTCTATTGAGAGTGCATTTTTAAGCATATATTAATCAGCATGCCACTGGGCAGTAGAGAGGAAAAGGAAGCAAAATACTAAGTGGATCTAAGATTAGGAAATTTGAAGCCAAATTTGACCTAATTCAAAATCATATTTAGAATTTATCACCCTAAAAGGTAAAGCAATAAAAATAAGAAATATTTAAATGCCATACCTAGAAATGGCAATATTAGAAAATGTCTATGCCATTGATAATATTTTCTATGTATTCATTGCAGGGCAATTTAATGGGCCCATCAGACGAATTTCCTGATGTGGATGACTGCTATTCCCACGGAATTTCATCAAAAGGCTCGCCGTGGAAGTTTCTCTCCTGCGAGAATAGTTGAGGAAATTCCATAGAGATATTTTTGAAATTTATGTCATGGTCTGACATTATATTCCTTTCATATTATTCGGCCTAAAATTATTTCTCCCTTGTATATTTATAGGCCAAAATGTGACCTCAATCAAATTCTTTTTTGCCCAGAGAATTTTCAAGTACCAAACAAACCAAGACAATTTTCTTCTCTCTGTCAACCCTATTTACATTAAAAAGCATGGTCAGAAATTTAGCTCTGAGTCATGAAAACTTCTTGCCAGGTACAAAATTTATATTTCTTTGGCCTGGCTCTCTTTTTACTCAAAAGTGGCTTTCCCTAGACTGACTGGTTGAACCTGTCAGGTAGTTTAGCTCCCAAAGATTCAGTCTTTCTCCCTTCTAACTCAGGACTTTTACTCATCTACATCTTTTCACCTGAGCTGCCTAGCCAGTTAGATTGGCCTGCTGCTAATGATTGTGGTTTTCTAAAACTCCTGTCCTTTGTCAATGCGGATATTCCTTTTATACCCATAATTGGCATTTTACCCCTTAAACACTCGTAGCTTGGAGATTAAATTTGGAACACATTTGTCAGAACGTGTTTCCCCATACGTTCATTGTGTGGTCTCGTTTCTTTATATTTTGCTACCGCCCTGCATACACTCTCCTCAAGAGGACTCGTGGCCCTCTAATTCAAACCATAATCCAGCAACTAGTCTGCAAGAAGAAACATAACAAGAACATGAGAAATAATCTATTTGTGAGCTTACAAATAGGTTTAATATTTATTGATAGAGAATGATTAAGAAAATTAGAGGGGCCGGAGAGATAGTATGAGGCAAGGAATTTGCCTTGCATGCAGAAAGTTGGTGGTTTGAATCCCGGCATCCCATATGGTCCCCAAGCCTGCCAGGAGCGATTTCTGAGCATAGAGCCAGGAGTAACCCCTGAGCGACACCGGGTATAACCCAAAAACCAAAAAAAAAAAAAAAAAATTAGAAAGGATCTTAGCTAGTTTTTCTGAAACACTAGATAATCAGGTTAACTTCAATACACATGTTTTTTCCCTGTATATAATTAGGCTTTGATTAGAGTTCTGCTCTTCAAACAGATGGACTAATAGCAGAATGTAAGAATAATGGGAATATTGAAATGTCTAGTTTTTAAGAACCAACACAATGAAAAGGGTACAGTTTGTCTCTTGTCTCATTGTGTCCATTAACCAATATTATGTAAGCTATATAACCTTTCTGAACTAATTTCATGAATTAAAATATGACAATGAGTTACATATTAGAGTAATTTTGAAAATTACTCAAGATGATACAGTTTAAAAATCCTAGACTAGTGTTTTGCTTAGATATACAGAAATCTGTTTCACTTTATTTCTCATACCCTCTGAAACCTTGCTTTTTCATATGGTAAGACTGAATACGTATCTTGAGAAAATGCAACTACAAAATGAGAAGATCTCTGAGTGCCAAACATTTTGTTATTAGCCATAGTAAAAATACTTTAGGCGCTGCAATCCATACAGTCTTTACAACTACACAATTCTGTTGTGGTGGTAGAAAAGCAGCCATAAAGTATAGATATATGTGTGATTCAATGAAATGTGAAATGCAAATAATTTTACATAAAAAATTTTGGAAAAAATCCATTTTGATGTTTTTATCTGGTTAAAACATAAAAATAATTCCTGGCTCAAAGATCACACATAAACATTTGGAAGTTTGATTGTATTTAAACCGCACTTTCCTCAACTTATACTTACACTTCAAAAATAAACAAGAACAGGTCAGACCTTTTAAAATATATTTTTTTTTGTTTTAGGATCACACCCAACAGTACTCAGGGATTACTTTTGGATCTGCACTTAGGATTACTCCTAGTTGGTTAGGGGTATTGGATGAAATGCCAAGGGTCAAATCCAGGTTGTGTACAAGTCAAGCACCATTCTGGCCCTTAAATATATTGTTATATCTGGACCTGTTTTCTTAAAAGCAATCTTCCATGACAACCCTTTATTGCCATATTATCTATGAGAATGAAAATCATGCATTCTTCCCATGTTCTCAAAACTCTAGTTTCACACCAATACACACATGCATCTATTTCCCTCTCTCTTTTTCTCTTTCTTACATACACAGAAAACTGAAGAAGTATTATAAGACACTTCATTGAAATCCATAGAAAGAAACAATAAACCTTTTGTACCATATGTTTCCCTTTAATGCAAACAAGATTCCAATATGAAATAGGAAGGGAAAATCGTTTTTAAATGACTTCAAGAGACTTAAAGTTCATTATATTCTACATTGATTCTTATTGAGACTTTCCCATATTGGTTTCTCAAATGAATCTCTCTTATCTGATGAAAATATCTATACTTTAATAAAGTAGATTATATTTTTTTCTGTATAATGACACTCCTTTCTTTTCTATACTAGTTTCTATTATTAGCATTGGGCTTCTACTCTAGTCTAGGGCACATGACACATTTGGGACTTAGTCATCATGCTATTCCAATCACAAGTCCTTGACCAAGTCAGTTATAAAAATAAAAAATGTTATTTAATCAAGTCAGTGGGACAAAAATCCATCAAAGTAAAGCTTCTATACAGACATCCTTCAAGAGTTATTAGTTATCAGATTAGAGTAATAAAAATGTAAAGAAGGAAACAAAAAGTTAGTTAGGTCTATGCACCAAGTTCTGTGCTTAATATTCACCTTAGATTGAGGAAATCTCTGATAAACCATTTTTTTTTGTGGGGCCTTCCGGTGAAGACCAGAAGGCCTGCTGGACAAATTCTAAAAGAGCTGTAACACTTGATAAACCATTTTTTTTGGTTTTTGGGCCACACCCGGCGGTGCTCAGGGTTACTCCTGGCTATGTGCTCAGAAATAGCTCCTGGCGGGCACGGGAGACCATATGGGACACCGGGATTTGAACCAACCACCTTTGGTCCTGGATCAGCTGTTTGCAAGGTGAACACCACTGTGCTATCTCCCCGGGCCCTGATAAACCATTTTTAACAAATGATATAATGTATAATTTAATTGAAGATAGAGGACAGAATTGATAGTTTTTTTAAGCCTTTTTATTTTAGGTAATGTATGAATTACATACTTCATCGATTTCTGTAGATAGAGTTTGTCGCAAGGAGGGATACAATGAGAATAAATTGATCCTAGAAAAAACTCTTTTGCACGACCATTAAAAGCTTCAGCTGGAAAAATAAGGCTACTTTTAGTGCAAAAGTAGATATAAACATTAAAGAGACAAACATATGTTACAAAGTTCATCCTCTCTAATTAACATTAAGTGATAAATGAATATATTTTTCTACTTATGTATCCTTTTTAAAATATTGGTGGGGCCGGGCAGTGGCGCAAGAGGTACGGTGCCTGCCTTGCCTGCACTAGCCTTGGACGGACCACAGTTCGATCCCCCGGGGTCAGGTCCCCCAAGTCAGGAGCAACTTCTGAGCGCATAGCCAGGAGTAACCCCTGAGCATTATCGAGTGTGGCCCAAAAACCAAAAATAAAAATAAATAAATAAATAAATAAAATAAAATAAAATATTGGAAGCTCACAAAGCAGTGTTTGGTGGCCTGAAAGAGAGTTCTAGTAATGCCTGGCCAACTGGGGTAAACAGTGTCCCATGGCTTTGGTAGGCGATGTGGTACTGCTACATCCTGGCACATGGCACTACTTGATCTCAAAAGTGTGAAGTAGAAGCAGAGCCACATCTGGTGGTATGTAGGGAGCAAATGATGCCAGGAACTGAACTCCCATACTACACATGTTAGGCACAAAGCCCTGACTCTGAGATATTGCCCCATGCACGTGGTTGCATGGTTTGGAGGTGGAGAACATGTGGTAGGGAACGATTCAATATACTTTAGAAAATAGACAGATCAGAAAACACAAATAAAACTCATGTCTTGACATATTTCAGAATACTTATGTTTTAACATATGCATAATTTTTGATAATTTAGTTCAATGATTTATTTTAATTTTAACTACTTATTTGTTTTATCACTTTTTAGATAAAAACTAGCAAAGTTTTACCTAGAAAATGAGTTTAGTTTCAAAATATATCCCATAGTTTAAAATGGGAAATACTTAAAAAATTAATGCTTCTTTTTTTGCCCCTGTATTTTTTATTTTATTAATTAATTTATTTTATTTTTATTTATTTTATTTTCTTCTTTCTTTATATATTTTAATAATATTTTTATTCAAACACCATTATTACAAACATAACTATAGTTGGATTGCAGTCACAGAAAGAACACCCCTTCACCAGTGCAACATTCCAACCACCAATGCCTCCATCTCCCTCCTCCCACACCTGTCTGTATTTGACACAGACATTCTATTTCTCTCACTTATTACGATTGTCATGATAGTTGTTAGTGTAGTTATTTCCCTAAAAATTGATGCTTCTAATATTTTTTATTACCCTCTCCTGTCAGTTTTGAAAAAATATTCCACACAAACGGAGACTTGATACAAATCTATTGACCTACATTTCTCAATCAACCACCATCTGTGTACATTCCTAAGTCTTCTAGATCAAGTCGCTCAGTTTCATTTACCCCGCTTTATACACAGGAAACAGATTTTTAGGGGAGTCCATCAAATGAGATTCTGGACTCACTTGGGAAAGAATATGTATGACATCATCATGGAGGTTGAGAGAAAGGTATTTTCCCCTTGGCTCCTTTGTTTAACAAAAGTTAATGAGACTACCATTCCTCAACAAAAGAGAAAAAATCCTTTTAAAACTTTGGAAAATTCACCCTGAAGATGTATATATCCATAATACTAATAGTTCTCATTAAAACAAAGGCGAAAATGTGTAAATTGTTTCCCTAACAAAATAACCCGAGGTTGGGATAGTCCCTTGGGCAAAAACAGCTTAGGTTTTTTAGAATATGACAAAAATGCATCCAGGAAGAAGTAGGTTATATAATAAAGAAGAAAAACAGCACCTTGTTTTTGGGGGTCACACCTGGCAGCTCAGTGATTTTTTTTCTGGCTCTGCACTCAGGTGCCTATGGAATGAAATAAGGTCTAGCTTATTAAAATATCTAGGCTTTAGGTCTTTTAAATGTAGAGGGGAGCATAGGAAAGATTAGAATAAGTAATTGTTACTATTTATTTTTAGGGGGCCTGCTATTTGGCTATGTGAAATACTCCAGACTTTGCTCTAAGTGTACCTTCTGAAATGGGATGTCCTTTCTGTCCTTCTGGCACAACCCACAACCACAGACACCAGAAGCCAGAAAGTACTAGCTTTCTTGACATGTCAAAAATGCTTCTGTTGGGCAGGAGAGATAGCAAAGAGGTAAGGTGTTTTCCTTGCATGCAGAAAGTCAGTGGTTCGAATCCCAGCATCCCATATGGTCCCCTTAGCCTGCCAGGAGCGATTTCTGAGCATAGAGCCAGGAGTATCCCCTGAGCACTGCCGGGTGTGACCTAAAAAAAAAAGAGACTCTACCAAAAAGCTTCAAGAAACAATAGATTCATAGAGCAAAGTGGCAGCCTACAAAATTAACATACAAAAATCAATGGCATTCTTATCACGAATAATGATAGAGAAGAAATGGACATTAAAAATCGATCCCATTTACATTAGTGACACACAAACTCAAATAACTTGGAGACAACTTAACTAAAGAGATGAAGGACCTATACAAAGTGGCAGGTGCTACTCTACAAAACTACTTTAAGAAATAAAAGAGGACACAAGAAAATGGAGAATCAAGCCCTGTTCATGTATTGGGAGGATTAACATAATTAAATGGCAATACTCTCCAAAACATTGTCCAGACTTAATCTAATTTCTCTAAGGATACTCATGATATTCTTAAAAGAAGTGAATCAAACAATCCTGAAATTCATTTAGAACAATAAACACACACGAATAGCAAAAACAAATCATAGGAAAAAGAAGACAACTTTAAATGTACTTCAAAGCAATAGCCATTGAAACAACATGGTATCAGAATAAAGATAGACCCTCAGATTAGTGGTAGGGTCAGTTACATAATAATCCCCTAATATATTTACATACACAATCCCCCCATTTGTTTTTAGTAAACAAACAATATTGTCTACAATTATTAAAGGAAAAACTAGTCAATAATAAAAGAGCAGCTGTTTGAATAAGCGCATCACAGGAAAATGTAAGGGAAAAACTTCTAACTTAAAAACGCAGGGTGTCTAAAACCAGAAACATATATCAAGGAATCAACTACAAGCTCCTGAGAAGATAAATCTAAAGATGTACATAGATCCTTCGAAGAGACGCCAGAAAGGTTGTGTAGCAGGCGAGAAGAAGCACGTTTTCTTTACTTGTAGTTGTTGTTGTTGTGTATGTAAATATTTAGGGGATTATTATGTTACTGACCCTACCCTAATCGGTGATTGTGCCCTACCCTAGGGTGTGACCTGGCATTCTGCCCCCACCCTAGGGTGGTACCTGATTCTGGGGAATAAAAACAAAATTGCATTGTCTCCAGCCATCATAGTTTGTGGAATTTCTGTGTTGGCTCTCATTGTTATGGTGAGCATAGTTATTGGCTGGTATTTAGGAAATAGAAAGTGTAGAAATGGTGAGGCTAAAACCAGTATGGATAATAAGGAAATCTTTCCGAAGAAAATTCAGACCAAGGTGCTGACGAATCCAGCCCCACCATCAACAATATAGAAATTTTTGCTGGAAGAAAAACAACTCGGAAAGTTAAGCCTGATTCTAGCAAATTGCATGACAGTAGTGACTCAGACAATGATCCACCACCAGTGCTAACTCCAGAAGTGAGGCTTCGTTCTATTCACAAAATTGAATCGCACAACAGTGCGGATTCAGATGATGAACCACATGCACGGCCTCAGAGCTCTATTCAAAGTAATTTTGCTAATCCAGCCTCATCCCCTTTACACGGGGTAAATGTTTCTAACTATGTACCCTATCAGATGGAAGAATTAGGTCTGTTTGAAAAAGCATGTAAAGAGTATGGGCCAAATTTCACTTTTTTCTACCTTCGTCTCTCTGAGGAGGAGATTTCTAGAAGAATTCTGCTTATTTTCTGCGTATTAGACCTTTACCCCAGTTTACTACTATTCCCTTCTTCAAACAAAACCATGTAACTTGAACTAGCTAGTCCTGCCCCCCAGTTAGAGGGGGAAATAAGGGAGACACCAGGACCAAACAGGTGCAAGACTACTAAGTATTAGGCTAGATACAGAGGGAACAACATATTCTGGCAGCCCTAGGGGTGAGGGAAGAGCATATGGGAGGCAGGACAAAAATGGAGGTGTAGGGAGGACAAATTGGTGATGGAAATCCCCCCTGATTTTATGTAAATATGTACCTAAAATATTATTGTCAACAATATGTAAACCACTATGATCAAAATTAAAATTAAATTAAAAAAGAGTATGGGCCAAAATCACCATACAGTGTGGAGTTACTAAGACTTTGGAGTCATAACTCATCTTGGACTTTGTATGATTTTAAAAGAATCGCTGAAATATGCCTGTCGTCTAAACAGCAAACTGGGAAATGTACTATTTAGAAGGTGTAAAAGCCAAAATATATAGCCCGGATGGTACGAAAAAGCAAGTGGCAGGTGCTACTCTATCGTATGAATTATTGATGGCAGAAAATCAATTTGCAAATATTCAGACACAAACAGCTTTACCTAAAGAAATCTTAAATTTAATTAGGGATATTGTATTGTCATCATGGGAAAAATTGATTCTAATAGCATTGGTAGAGGAAACTTTAAAAATTACCCAATGCCCTTATGAGTCATGTGCAGAGTTTGTAGGTAACATTAAAGATGCTCTGAAGTTACACGTCGAAGATGAGATGAGAAACTTCTTAGTGAAATCTTTGGCTTATCATAATGCAAATTTGGCCTGTAGATTAGTATTGAATAAATGAAAAGGCAGATGTGAATGATTTTCTTTATGCCTGTCAGAATGTCTATGGGGAACCCCAAGCCCCACTCCACTTAGACTCAGTTACCAAGGGAATGATGCCTTACTCCCCTCGGGAACAGGACACTTTCCGTAAACCAGGTCTTTGCCCAAAATGCAAAAGGGGTCACCACTAAGCAAAAGATTGCAGATCCAGAAACCTCATTGATAATAACCTAAGTAGAGGTTTCAACACAATCCCCAGGAGGCAAATCACCTGCTACCATTGTGGAAAACAGGGGCATATCAAAAGAAATTGCCGTTTCCTTATAAATTCAGCTCCTCAAGAACACACATACAAGATGCAGGGAAATGTCCACAGGGCCTCCCCCCGGCCCTTCCAAATCAGGGGCAAAGCTCACAGACAATAATACTTCCAAGCCCAGCCCAAGAAAATTCATCACAATAAGGGAATTAATTCACTCCATATCCAGGAGTGCCGGATTAGACATATTATGCCCAGAGGACATTACAATTTACCCAGGAGCATGCCCTTACATGTTAGAAACTGGCATTGTGGGCCTGCCAACCCCAGATACTATGAGTTTGATTCTTGGCAGAAGTTCCCTCAACATAAAGGGTATATAAGTAATCACTGGTGTCATTGACTCAGATTCTATGGGAAAAATCATTGTAGTCATTACTCTACCAGTTATATGGACCTTTAAAAAAGGAGAAGTGATTGCCCAGATAGTAATAGTACCTTATGTCAAATTTGGGACTTCAGGTAAGACTAGAATTGGAGGTTTTGGAAGCACAGATCCGGGTGCTGCTCAAAACCCAATCGTGGCTCTGGTTACTAAATTTAAAGATGAAGACCCAATGATCAAACTTCACTTGGAAGGGCAACCCTTTGACAGAATGATAGATATGGGTGCTCAGGTTACCATAATTTCTGATAAAGAATGGCCAGAAAAATGACCTCTTCAGGAAATCCTGTATTCGCTAGAAGGAATAGAAGGCCTGAGCTCCTGTCTGTTGAGTACGAGGACTATGATATTTTATGGCCAAGAAAATCAAAAAGCAATAATCAGACCTCATGTGGCCCATTTTCACCATCCCTGTGGGGCCGTGACCTATACAAACAGTGGAAAGCAGAATTCCACATCCCATTAGCTCCAGAAGAGCCCGAACCTTCTTTTGATTTAAAAACCCAAAATTTTTAGTAGGGACCACTACCATAAAAACACCAGCACCAATAAAAATAAAATGGAAATCTTATGAACCAATTTGGACAGGTCAGTGGCCCCTTAAAACTGATAAATTAAAGGTGCTGGCAGAATTAGTGGAGGAACAACTAAGTTTAGGACATATTGGACCATCTTTTTCTCAATGGAATTCACCTATATTCACTATAAAAAAGAAATCCGGTAAATGGAGACTTTTGATGGATCTTAGAGCTGTAAATTTATCCATGATACCTATGGGAAAATTGAAGACTGGTTTACCATCACCTGTAGTTATTCCAAAGGAATGGCCACTAATTATAATTGATCTGAAAGACTGCTTCTACCATATTCCTATCCACCCAGATGATAAAAAACGTTTTGCATTCTCAGTTCCTTATCTCAATAATACCCATCCCTGCAGACGTTTCCAATGGACTGTTCTCCCCCAAGGCATGCTGAATTTCCCAACAATGTGCCAGTATTTGTAGATAAGGTTTTGAGCCCTGCTCTTGAAAGATTTCCTCAATTCATGATATTTCATTATACAGATGATATCTTGCTCACAATGAACAATAAAACAGATTTACAGGACTTATACTCTTATGTTATTGACTGTTTACAAACATCAGGACTGAAAATAGCTTTAGAAAAAATACAGATAATGCCACCGTATCAATATTTGGGTTTTATTTTGGACCGGACATCTATACATCCAAAAAAAATTTCTATCAAAAAAGAAAACGTCAGAACACTTAATGATTTTCAGAAACTTTTAGGTGACATAAATTGGCTCCGTCCTGCAGTAGGAATCCCGATTGCAGAGTTATCTAATCTGTTCAAAACGTTGGAGGGTGACCCTGCTTTACATAGCCCGAGAAACTTAATAACAGCTGCCAAAAATGAATTGGACAGCTTCTTGAGCAGATTACAAAAATCGTTTCTCTCAAGATTCATCCCAGGAGAAAAGGTATTTCTGTTAATCTTCCCTACTATAGAAACCCCCACAAGGGTCTTGATACAACAGTCAGGCTTGTGGAAATATTAGCTTTATTTGGATGACAAGACTGAAGTCCAAATACTCAGCATAAGTTCCAGCCAAAAGCCCCTCGCCTTCCACAGACCCTTGATTTTATCCCCCAGAATCAGGTACCACCCAATGGTGGGATCAGATACCACCCAATGTTGGATGCAGAATCAGGTACCACCCTAGGGTGGGGGCAGAATGCCAAGTCACACCCTAGGGTAGGGCACAATCACCGATTAGGGTAGGGTCAGTAACATAATAATCCCCTAAAATATTTACATACACAACAAAAATAAATATAATCAAAATAACCAACAATAATAAAAAGCATAGAAATATTGCATAACTTTGCTTTCCCTTATCTTGAAACAAAGGCATTATCAGTTATGTCAACTATTAGATGCATTTTATTTAAATAAAAATAAATGTATTATGATCAGTTATGTCAACTATTTGATATATTTTCTTTAAATAAAAAAGTGTGACTACTTTTATTTTGTGCAAGTACAATCAAATAGGCACAGAGTTTCTTGCCAAGACTATGTTCTATATAAGAGAACATTATTTAGGAAAGACACGTTGGAAAATATACAGACGAGTCAAAAATTTCATTAAATGGAAAACGACATTTCGTCACTAAAGAATCACTATTAGCTGCTTATTGTAAAGAGAAAAAAATTAAATTGCCTTATCAAAGAAAATCTGCAGAGAGATGTAATTTTAGAAATATTAAAAGTTATAAAATTGTATTTAGCAAATTATGGAGGATAAAGTGCTTTGCAACCCTAAAATAAGCAATATCTGAAATTTCAATACCTAAAATACCATAACCAAAATTCAATACCCATAATGTACCTAAAGTACAGCCCTCTCTATTTTCAAATATTCTGAAAACCAACTTTATAAACTTTACAAAGGCAGTATCTTGGAAAGTTGAATAGTATAGAAAAGACAGTAGGACTTTTGGCGTATACTAGTAGTTATTTCAGATGCTGAAAAAATACAGAAAAGAGGTAAATGAACTAAAATAACCTTCACTCAATGTTCAAATTTCATAATGCTAGCCTTTCATCATATACTTTTACTTGTAGGATATTTTTAATATATTTTAGATGACCTATCTAGCACTATTGTTGCATCAAGTATCTGGAACTTATAACCCTTATCAGAAATTAAATCTCATGCTTAAATCTTGGGAGCATCTTATAGCCAATAAATAATCTTATTTTGATAAGATATAGTTATTTTAACATTATTTTGTGGCACATATTAGGTATTTTGTGAAAGCATTTTACTGAGAATAACTGAATATTTTAATAAGTCTTCAGATGATAAATATCTTTAGAACAGTTCTAAAGTCATTTTTATGGTGAGTCATTTATCCAGCTCCTTCCTAGTTTGAAGAATTAAGTAAGAGCCATTAAGATTGAATCTATCTCTCCACACACTCTCACATTATAAATTGGCAAGTGAATCTGTGCTAGAAAAACAAACTTCAAGGAGAATACATTAAAAGAAACAATTAAACTGCTTACTGTAACTCAGTTTTGAGTACTGTAAATAACTTATTCATCTAAAAGCTGAAATACGTGTCACTTAAATCTTTGGGATAATCAAAAGTAAAGTAGGTTCAATCACTAAAAGTAAGGAGGCAGGAACAAGAAACCAGAAAAAATATGAAGTATTTAATGATAATGTGCTGTAATATTGTAATGAAAATATTTCGGCTTTTTCTAAATTACACAATCCCCAAAGAATTCAAACCCCAAAGCACAGAGGAATAAGTATCAAGAATTTTATATTGCATTAACCAGAAAATAGAATATTGGTTTTTAGTTTTATCAATGATTATGTCTAGGTTCTCCCAAAGGCAAAGACCACCTGGCTTCTAAGGTTAAGAACTACTGTTGATTGCTCTCTGTCATTTTATGATTCCCTCTGTTTTCCTCATTGGTACTATGAAGCCTAATTCAACTGTGGTATCTCTTTTTGTCAACCTCGGCCTTCAAAAGGCACAATTGAATCTGTCAAAGGTGTCAATGCTTATTGTCAGGACATTCCTTAATGCTATATTGAAAAGACCTGTGAACTTTTTGGAAAACATGATCAGGTGGGTTGGGTTGCTGTTTTCCTGAAATAGAACCATTGTAACACTTTACCTTCTAAAGTCTTATCCCTTCCTCATTATCATGTTCATGCATTTTTGCAATTTGCCTCATTTATTGCAGTAGACCAGTGTTATACCAAAGTTTTTGAAAACCATCACAGAGTAGAATAAAATTCAGATAGCTATGACCACATTTTAAACCAATCAATAATTAAATCAATAATTCCCTGGTCCAAAACACCAATAATACTTCATTTTTTTTATTCCTGAGGCATACTTGCAATGCTCAAGGGTTATTCATGGCTTTGAACTCAGGAATCACTCTTGGTAGTGCCTGGGAATCATATGGGTTGGTACAACTGGGTTGGCCACATGTAAAGCGAGTGTCTTTTCCACTGTTCTTTTCCTCTAACCTCCAATGATTCATTCATAAATAGTTCCCCTGTTCCCTGTAATACCAACTACTCTGTCCTGTAAATTCCTTCAGAGATAAGTTATTTTTATCACAAAATGGCTGGTCTAGTTATAAAATTGTGGTTTGGTCATAGTTCCTAGTCTTAAGGTATAAGGGTGGCTGGAAGACCTCTATCTGGCAGTTATTTTTATACTCATTTCCTCTAAAGGCTCTGACTTATAACTATTATTTGCCTCCATACTTTTCCTGTGACCATTGGCATCACTTTATCAAAAACTTCTCCTTCTAATTAATCCTGTCTCAGTCCATTGATGGTCAGAGACTTAAGAAATATTTTGTTACTAGAAGCAAGACAGATACTATCACTACTACACTTTGGTACCATGCCTTCTACTGAGGTTTCTCTCAAAGTGGTGCATGAAAGAAAGGCAAATATAAAATCAATTTATTTGTAAATGTAATTCCTTAGCCCAGTTAATAAAGGAGAGATATTCTCTTACTAAACAGGAATAAAAGTAAACATAGGAATGTATTATCAAGCCAGCTACCAATGGGATGAATAAAATTGGATCCCAATGGACCTTAGGATAAGCTTTCTGAAATTTAGAAATTCTTTTCTGAAGATGAAAAGAAGAAATTATCTACTAGTTCTTGTTTCTATTATGTAATGTGGCTCCCTTGGTCATGGCCTTCTGGGTAAAGCACTCATGAGAAGTGAAGTTTCCTGGGGTTGACTGCTACTTACTGTGGTGACAGAGACTCCAAGCAAGAGTCAAATGACATTTGTTTGTCTCTGTAGTCTCTGCTGAATAATTATTGCTGTAATGATTGGAGTGGATTTGAGATGGACAGAATAGGTCTTTGATATGACTGTAATCACAGCTAGAATTTATGTTGATTCTCCTTTACAGAACACTGTGGATTAAGCACTGGATCTGTAACATGCCTAATTAGCCTGGATGAGATTTACAATCTGGTTGGGGGCACAGAAGATGCACAAATAAACATAAGTATATTTTGTGACTGTATCATATATGTATATAAATAAATACATCAAATAGTTAAGACTATAAAGACCATCTATTCTTCTGGAGAACCAAATGTTATTTTTAGATATAGATCATTTGATTAGTCACACATTTACATGACTTTTGACTACATATATAATTGGGTTTTACAAACCTTTGTTTTTTGGAAGTACTGCCATAGATTGGTCTTGAAATACATCCTTATTAAAAGATGCCCTTGAAATTCCAGTATAATATTGAGGATAATGTATTGCATATTCTTATTGGGATTGCATGTGGGATATTTCAAGCTATGGCTCAGAAAAGGTGGGCTTTTACTAGTGACATTTTTTCTTTTTTTCTTTATTTAAACATCTTGATTACACATATGATTGTGATTAGATTTTAGTCATGTAAAGAACACCCCCTTCACCAGTGCAACATTCCCACCAACAATGTCCCAAATCTCCCTTCATCCCACCCCACCCCCACCTGTACTCCAGACAAGGCTTTCCAGTTCCCTCATTCATTCACATGATTATGGTAGTTCTCTGTGTAGTTATTTCTATAACTTCACTCACCATTCTTTATGGTGAGTTTCATGAAGTGAGCTGGAAGTTTCAGACCTCCTCTCATTGTCTGAGGATTGTTGCAAAAATGACTTTTATTTTTTTTAAAACCCATAGATGAGTAAGACTATTCGGCATCTCTCTCTCTCCCTCTCGCTTATTTCACTCAGCATGATAGATTCCATGTACATCCGTATATAGGAAAATTTTATGACTTCATCTCTCCTGATGGCTGCATAATATTCCATGGTGTATATGTACCACTGTTTCTTTAGCCATTCGTCTGTTGAAGGGCATCTTGGTTGTTTCCAGAGCCTGGCTATTGTGAATAGTGCTGCAATAAATATAGGTATGAGGAAGGGGTTTTTGTATTGTGTTCTTGTGTTCTTAGGGTATATCCCTAAGAGTGGAATAGCTGGGTCGAATTGGAGCTCAATTTCCAGATTTTGGAGGAATCTCCATATCGCTTTCCATAGAAGTTGGACTAGATGGCATTCCCACCAGCAGTGGATGAGAGATCCTTTCTCTCCACATCCCCACCAGCACTGATTGTTCTCATTCTTTATCTCATCGTTTTGATTTGCATCTCCCTGATGATTAGTGACAAGGAGCATTTTTCATGTGGCTTTTGGCCATCTGTATTTCTTTTTTATTAAAGTGTCTATTCATTCCTTCTCCCAATTTTTGATGGGATTATATGTTTTATTCTTGTAAAGTTCTGACAGTGCCCTGTATATTTTGGATATTAGCCCCTTTTCTGATGGGTGTTGGGTGAATAGTTTCTCCCACTCGGTGGGTGGCTCTTGTATCCTGGGCACTATTTCTTTTGAGGGGCAGAAGCTTCTCAGCTTAATGTATTCCCATCTGTTGATCTCTGCTTCCACTTGTTTGGACAGTGCGTTTCCTTCTAGAAGATGTCTTTAGTCTCAATGTCATGAAGTGTTTTACAAATGTGTTTTTCTATATACTTTATGGTATCAGGTCTGATATCAAAGTCTTTAATCCATTTGGATTTAACCTTTGTACATGATGTTAACTGGGGGGTCTATGTTCAGTTTTTTGCAAATGGCTAACCAGTTCTGCCAGCACCACTTGTTGAAGAGGTTTTCCCTGCTCCACTTAGGATTTCTTGCTCCTTTGTCAAAAATTAGGTGATTGCATGGGAAATTGTCTGGAAACATTGTCTGAGAACTCAAGCCTATTCCACTGATCTGAGGGCCTGTCTTTATTCCAATACCATGCTTTTTTGATAACTATTGCTTTGTAGTACAGTTTAAAGTTGAGGAAAGTAATGCCTCCCTTTTCCTTTTCCTTAGGACTGCTTTAGCTGTTCCAGGGTGTTTATTGTTCCAGATGAACTTCATAAGTGTTTGATCCACTTCTTTGAAGAATGACATGGGTATTTTTAAGGGGATCACATTAAATCTGTATAATTCTTTGGGGAGTATTGCCATTTTAATTGTGCTAATCCTGCCAATCCATGAGCATAGTATGCATTTCCATTTTCATGTGTCCTCTCTTATTTCTAGGAGCAGGTCTTTATAGTTTTCTTTGCTTAGGTCCTTCATGTCTTTGGTCAAGTTGACTCCAAGGTATATGAGTTTGTTTGGCACTAATGTGAATTGGATTGCCTTCTTGACATCATTCTCTTTCCTATCATTATTGGTATATAAAAAGGCCATTGATTTTTGTGTGTTAATTTTGTAGCCTGCCACCTTGCTATATGAGTCTATTGTTTCTAGAAGCTTTTTCATAGAGACTTTAGGGTTTTCTAGGTAGAGTATTATGTCGTCTGCAAACA
The DNA here is from genome assembly GCF_024139225.1 of Suncus etruscus. NCBI lineage: Eukaryota > Metazoa > Chordata > Mammalia > Eulipotyphla > Soricidae > Suncus > Suncus etruscus. Next base: position 3,147,342 of record NC_064868.1, read on the forward strand.
GTGAGAGCTTGACTTCTTCCTTTCCTATCTGGATTCCCTTGATATCTTTTTCTTTCCTGATCGCTATAGCAAACACTTCCAGTACTATGTTGAAGAGGTGTGGTGAGAATGGACAGCCTTGTCTTGTACCAGAATTTAGAGGAAAGGCTTTTAGTTTTTCTCCATTGAGGATAATATTTGCCATTGACTTGTGGTAGATGACTTCAACTAGATTGAGAAAGGTTTCTTTCATTCCCATCTTGCTGAGAGTTTTGATCAAGAATGGTGTTGGACCTTATCAAATGCTTTCCCTGAATCTATTGATATGATCATGTGATTTTTATTTTTCTTGTTGTTGATGTTGTGTATGATGTTGACAGATTCGTGGATATTAAACCATCCTTGCATTCCTGGGATGAAACCTACTTGGTCGTAGTGTATGATCTTCTTGATGATGCATTGGATTCTATTTGCCAGGATTTTGTTGAGGATCTTTCACCTGCATTCATCAGGGATATTGGTCTGTAATTTTCATTTTTGGCAGCATCTCTGTCTGGGTTTGGTATCAAAGTAATGTTAGCTTCATAAAAGCTGTTTGAGAGTGTTCCCGTTTTTTTCAATTTCATGAAAGAGCCTGGCTAGGATTAGTAGTAGCTCCTCTGGAAAGATTTGAAAAAAATCCTTAGGAAATACATCTGGGCCTGGGCTTTTCTTTTTTGGCTGATGTTTGATTACAGTTTCAATATCCTCAGTAGTGATGAGGGTGTTTAGATATGCTACATCCTCCTTACTTAACTGTGGAAGGTTATAAGTATCCAAGAATTTTTCCATTTCTTCTAGGTTCTCATGTTTAGTAGCTTACAGTTTCTCAAAGTAGTCTCTGATTACCCTTTGGATCTCTGCAGTATCTGTCGTTATCTCCCCCTTTTCATTTCTAATATGGTTTATCAGGTTTCTCTCACTTTATTCATGAGTTTTGTCAATGGTCTATCAATCTTGTTTATTTTTTTAAAGAACCAACTTCTGCTTTCGTTGATCTTTCGAATTGTTTTTTGGTTTTCCACTTCATTGAGTTCTGCTTTCAGCTTTGTTATTTCCTTCTATCTCCCTATTTTTGGTTCCTTTTGTTGGTCATTTTCTAATTTTTTTGAGCTGCATCATTAAGTTATTCAGGTTATTACACATCCTTCCTGATGTGTGCTTGTAGAAGTATAAAATTTCCTCTCAGGACCACTTTTCCTGTGTCCCATAGATTCTGGCAGTTTGTGTCTTCATTATCATTTGTTTTCAGGAAAGTTTTGATTTCCTTTTTGGTTTCATCTCGGACCCACTGGTTGTTCAGTAGCAGGGTGTTTAATTTCCAATTGTTAAAGTTTATCTTCTATATGGCTTTGTAGTTCACATCTAATTTCAGAGACTTGTGGTCAGCAAAGATAGCCTGCAAGATTTCTATCCTCTTGATTTTATGGAGGTATGTTTCATGTGTCAGCATGTAGTCTATCCCATGTACATTGGAGAAGAATGTGTATCCAGGTTTTTTGGGATGGAGTGTCCTACATATATCTACTAGTCCTCTTTCCTCCATTACTCTTTTAAGGGCTAGTATGTTTTTGTTGGGTTTCAGTCTGGTTGACCTATCAAGTGTTGATAGGGCCGTGTTGAGGTCTCTCACAATTATTGTGTTATTGTTAATTTCTTCTTTCAGATTTGTCAGTAAATGTATTAGATAATTTGCTGGTCTCTCATTGGGTGAATATATGTTTAGTAGTCTGATTTCTTCCTGTTGCACATATCCCTTGATTAGTACATATTGTCCATCTTTGTCCCTTACCACTTTTCTGAGTATAAAGTTGGCATCATCAGATATTAATATGGCCACCCCAGCTTTTCTGATGTTGTTGTTTGCTTGGATGATTTTTCTCCAGTCTTTGATTTTTGAGTCTATGTTTGTTCTAACTATTCAAATGTGTTTCTTGTAGGCAGCAGAATGTTGGATTCATCTTTTTGACCCATTTTCCACTCTGTGTCTTTTAATTGATGAATTTAGTCCATTGACATTGAGGGAGATGATTGTCATAGAATTTAAAGTCATCTTTGTAGACAAATTTGCTGTGTTTGTTGGTCTCTCTTGTCTTAGAGTAGACCTTTCCGTTTTTTCTTTAAGTCTGGTTTTTCATCTGTGAAGTTTCTGAGTTGTTTTTTGTCCATGAAGCTCTGAATTCTTCCTTCAAACCTGAACATGAGTCGGGCTGGGTGCAGTATTCTCAGTGAGGCATTCATTCCATTCAGTCTTGTCACAATATCCCACCACTGTATTCTGGCCTTGAGAGTTTCTTGTGACATATCTGCTGTAAGTCTTAGGGATGCTCCTTTGAAGGTAATTTCCTTTTTTGATCTTTCTGTTTTCAGTATTCTATCTCTGTGGGATTTGTCATTATAAGGAGGATGTGTCTTGGGTGTTTTTCTTTGGGTCTCTTTTAGCTAGTACTCTTTGGGCATGCAGGATTTGATTGCATGTAGTCTTTAACTCTGGGAGTATGTCTTTGATGATGTCTTTGACAGTTGATTCTTCCTGGAGATCTCCTACCTGGGTCTCTGGGGCTCCAATGATTCTTATGTTGTTTCTGTTCAGTTTATCAAAGACTTCTATTTTCATCTGTTTGCATTCCTTGAGTACTTTTTCCATTGCCTGTTCGTTTGTCTTAAGGTTCTTTTTCATTTTCTTCTGCTGTATTAAGTTTTTCTGCATCTCATCTTCCAATACTCCGATTCTCTCCTCAGCTGCTGTTACCCTGCTGGCGAGGCCATCCATTGAGGTTTTCAGTTGAGCTACCGTGTTTTTCAGATCTGATATTTCAGTTTGGAGTTTGCTGATTTCTGTCCTTGTTATCTGTTCACATTGATCTAAGCTTTCTTTGAGTTCTACAAACATCTTCCATATTTCTATTTTAAGTTTCTTATTTGAGAGGTTAATCAGATGGTTGGAATTTTTTGGGTCATCTGAGCTATCGTCTTCATTCTCTGTGCTTGGTGTTTGCCTGTGAGGTTTCCCCATTGTCACGCTTGTAGTGTGGTTTTTCCTGCATGTTGTGGTGGGGTTCATTGGTAAGAAAGAATGTGTGCGAAGCAGAACAAAGTGACCGAGCTCTTCTGCTGCCTCTAGTTGACATTTTTTGGGGGTCTGCTCCCTAGGCCTCTGAGGAGACCTTCAGGTATTCAAGAAACACAGACAGGCATAGGAGAAATTTCCCTTGAAGTCCTTAGTAATCAAAGGCACAGCAGGGCAGAGCTGGTGACAATTTTATATTTTGTTTTTTGGGTCACACCCGTTTGATGCTCAGGAGTTACTCCTGGCTAAGCACTCAGAAATTGCCCCTGGCTTGGGAGACCATATGGGACGCTGGGGGATTGAACTGTGGTCCTGATCCTTGGCTAGCGCTTGCAAGGCAGACAACTTACCTCTAGCGCCACTTCGCCGGCTCCGGCGATTTTTAAAATATTTTCCAAATACAACTCTTGCAATGAATGTTTTCTTGACAACCATAAACATTATATTAAAATATAGACTTTATTTTAGTTATTTAACAGAACTTTATAATTGCCACTTTTGGGGATAATACAGGATCAATGTCTTGCATGAGATGAGTTCAGTTTGAAACCTGGCACAGCCTGGTCTTTGTAGCATTGCTGGGCACAACTCTGTGAGGTGGTCTATCACCACTGGCTGTGAGCCTGAAGTGTACTCCCCAACCAACCAAGAAGGACGATAGACTTGGCCTCTTGCACCTGTTGACAACCCTGGGAGATGCACCCAAGCCTCCTAAGAACTGCTTAAAAAATTCACTCAACCAGAAATGCATTTCTGTAAACTAATACTATCTTGTATTTTCAGTTTATTAATATACTATTATAATCCTTTCCAATGATATGTTTAGAAACTAACATTTTATTTTTTAAACCACAGTAAGTCCTAACCTATAATAACATAGGTGTAATTAATACAGTATAAGCAATTTATGTAGTCATTCATATAAATTTTAATTTATCTTTGACATTATGTCAAAGATGTTCATTATCAATTTTACATAAATTTCAATTATTTACATTTTAATTATATGACAGAATAAATTACTGAAATTTAAAGATACAGCAGAAAAGGCAGAGCATAATCATGTAAAATAGCAGTTTTTCAATATCTTTACTTAACTACAAAAAACAGAACTTGTATAATTGGCAATAGGACATTAGATTTTCTTTTACATGGTTTTAAGTTGCAACAAAATATGAAGAAGAAATTAGAGACATTTATTTTCCTTACATATTTCACTTCCTGTATAATTATTTAGGTAGGAGAATTATCTAACTTAAAATAAATTTACTGGGCAGGAGCGATGGCACAGTTGTAGGATATTTTGCCTTGCACACGGCTGACTGGGGACAGATCTAAGTTCAAACCCAACATCCCAAATGGTTCCCCAAAACAGGAGGAATTTCTGAGCACATAGCCAGGAGTAACTCCTGAGCATCATAGGGTGTGGCCCCAAAACAAAGAAAAACCAACCAACCAAACAAAAATCTTTAGCAATAAAGAGTTCTAATATTGAGATGGCATACGTTTATTTAATTTTCTAACTGAAACAATTGAGTCTAAAATTGCCAAATTTAGTAGCAGTGTTAAAAGGCAGTGCATAGCAGAATTGACTCTGTATCACAACAAAATCAAATTGATAAAAAAATAAATAACCGTGTTAGGGCCAGTGAAATAGTTCAAGTGGATATGACATATGCCTGGCATAAGTGAGGTGCCATGTTTTGATTTGCAGCATGAGATAGCTCCTAAGCACCCCTGGTACTTCCAAAGAATTTTGGGATGATATCTACAAATAAATACTGGGAAATAAAAATGTACAAAACATAAAGGGTTATATCAAAATATTACTTTCCAACCAGGTAGCATATCTTCATATTTAAGGAATATGAATGGTCTTTTTGATGTGCGCCAGTCTCATGGGTATAAGGTGATATCTCAGTGTTGCTTTAATTTGCATATTCCTTATGATTAATGATGTAGAGCAGCTGTGAATATACCTCCTGGCCATCTAGATACCTTCTCTCCTTCCTTCCTTCCGTCATTCCTTCCTTCCCTCTGTCCTTCTTTCCCTCATTGCCTCCTTCATTGCCTTCTTTTTTCCTTCCCTCCTTCCCTTTTTTCCTCCATCCCTGCCACTTTTCTTACCTCTTTTCTTTCTTCCATCCATCTCTGATACTTTCCTTCCCTCCTCTATTCCCTTCATCCTTCCCTCCTTCCTCCCTCCTTCTTTCCCTCCTTTCCTGTCGCCCTTCCTCCTTCCCTCCCTCCCTCTTCCCTTCTTTCTTTCTTTCCTTCCTTCCTTCTTCCTTCCTTCCTGTCTGCCTGCCTTCCTTCCTGCCTTCCTTCCTTCCTCCCTTCCTTCCCATTCATATTGTTTTGTTTTAAAGTCTGGACTAGATGACATTCCAATCTGCACATCCGTGACAACACTGGTTGTTCTTGTTCTTTGTAATATGTACCAGTCTCTGTGATGTGATACAACAACTATGATACTTCATAGTTGTTTTGATTTGCAACTTCCTGATGATTAGTAATGTAGAGCAGTTTTTTATGTGCCTTTTGGCCATCTGTATTTCTTCTTTGAGGAAATGTCTGTGCATTGCTTCTCCCCATTTTTGGATGGGGTTAGATTTTTTCTTGTTACATTCTATTAGTACTTTATATATCTTAGATATTAGGCCCTTATTAAATGGATTTGATGGGGCCGGCATGGTGGCAATAGAGGTAAGGTGTCTGCCTTGCCAGCGCTAACCTAGGACAGGATCCCCCGGCATCCCATATGGTCCCCCAAGCTAGGAGTGACTTCTGAGCTCATAGCCAAGAGTAACCCCTAAGGGTTACCGGGTGAGGACCCAAAACACCAAAAAAAAATGGATTTGAGGTGAATCATTTTTCCATTCTGTGGGTAGCTTTTATATGCTAGTCACTGTTTCCTTTGGAGTGCAGAAGCTTCTCAGTTTAATGCAGCCTTTTGTTTATCTTTGCCCCAACTCGCTTGGACAGTGATGATTCCTCCTTAAAAATGCCTTCATCATCATTGTCATGGAATGTTTGTCTATGATTTATTCTATATACCTTATAGTTTCATATCGGATATCAAAGTCTTAGGTCCATTTTTATTTGACCATTTTACATGGTGTTAGATAGAGTTCTGAGTTCATTTTTACATGTGGCTTATCAGTAGATGCAGTGATTATTTAACACACAACTCAAATAGCATAATACACTATAAATAGAAAAATAAATACTGTATGATTATATCAATAGATATATAGAAAGCATTTAATAAGATCCAAAAATCATTCATGATAAAAACTCTCAACAAGATGGGAATGAAAGGAACTTTTATCAATATAGTCAAGGGCATTTAACTCAAGACTATGGCAAATATTACACTCAATGTGAAAACCCAAAAGCCTTTCCTCTAAAATCATGCATAAGACAAAGCTCCCTCTTGCCACTTCTATTCAAAATAGCAGTGGACATACTTGTTAGAGCAATTAGGTAAGAAAAAGATACCAGGGACAGAAGTAGTCAAGCTCTCACTGTTTGCATATAATAAATACAATATTTAGAAAATCCTAAAAACTACCAAAATATTCTAGAAACAATATATTTGTATATTAAAGTGGCAGGCTACAAAATTAACACAGAGAAATCAATTGCTTCTTATATACAAATAATGAGAGAGAAGAAATAGACATTAAAAAACAATTTCATTCATAATAGCAAAGTAGAAACTCAGATACTTTGGTGTCAACGTAACTAAAAAGGTGAAGGACCTATACAAAGAAAACGACAAAACACTGCTTCAAGAAGTAAAAGAGGGCACAAAGAAATGAAGACATTTACCCTGCTTATGGATTTGGAGGATCAAAATCATTAAAATGACAATACTCCCCAAAGCATTGCAATCTCTCTAAGCATGTAATCCGTCTAAGCATGCCCATGACAATCTTCAAATAAGTGGTTCAAACTCTCTCTGAAATTTATTTGGAAGAATAAATGTCCACGAATTAGATCAAGCAACACTTAGGAAAGAACATCACTTTCCTCAACTTTAAATTGTATTACAAAACAATATTCATCAAAACTACATGATACTGGAATAAAGACAGACCCTCTGATCAATGGAATAGACATATGACCCCTAGACATACAATACAATAAATTAATCATCAATAAAGGGACAAGAAAGCAAAATGAAGCAAGTAAATCCTATTCTACATGTGGTGTTGGGACAACAGTTCAGCCACATTTATACCATTGTTGAGTAAGTATCCATTTCTTTTCCCATTTTCTTTGGACTACACCTGGTGATGCTCAGTGGTTACTCCTGGCTATGCGCTCAGAAATCGCTCCTGGCTTGGGGGACTATATGGGATGCTGGGGATTAAACCAAGGTCCCTCCTGGGTCAGCCACATTCAAGGCAAATGCTCTACTACTGTGTTATTGCTTTGGTCCCTATTTTCACCATTTTAAAATGTTATTTAATTAAGTTTTATAAATACTTTATATATTTTAGTTAGTAATATTTTGTCAAATGAATGAAACTTGCCTCCCAGTCTGTGGGGGTGTCTCATGATTTTTATTCTCCTGATTGCTTCTTTTGAGTGCATCAATTCCTTACTTTGATATAATCACATTTATCCTTGCTTTGGTTCACTTGCTCAATGGCATGGAGTCACTGAAAAGGATACTAAAGCCAATGTCATGAAGGAATAGTTTTGATTATATATTCCTGAATATAATACAGAGACTATTCCTGGCTCTATGCTTAGAAATAGCCTGGATGAGAGCCTCTAGAAGCCCATTGTCAGCATATTTGATTTTTACCGCATTTTATTACTTTTCCCTTCTTCAAACAAAACCACATAACTTGAACTATCTAGTCCCGCCTCCCAATTAGAGGGGGAAATAATGGAGGTACCAAGACCAAACAGTTATAAGATCACTAAGTAGTAAGCTAGACACAGAGGAGACCAAGCATTCTAACAGCCCTGGGGGTGAGGGTGGAGGATATGGGAGACAGGATGGGAATGGAGGTGGAGGGAGGACAATTCAGTGATGGAAATTCCCCTGATTCAATGTTAATATGTATCTAAAATATTACTGTGAACGATATGTAAGCCACTATGGTTAAAATAAAAATTATATTAAAATTTAAAAAAATTGCCCACGGCAAGCTTGGGGCACCATATGGGATGCCGCATGCAAGGCAAATGTCCTACCGCTGTGCTATCTCTCCGGCCCCTGTGGATCTTTCTCTTGGCTCTCACTTTTATTTCACTGTTCTGTGAGTTTTCTTTATTCCTTACCACACTGTCGTGATTATTATATATTTATAGCATAATGTTAAAGTTAGGGGAAAAAAGAACTTCCCATGTTCTTTTTTGTAAGATTGCTTTAGGTACCTGGAATTTCATTTCTCATATTATTTTAGTATTATGTTGTCTACATCTGTAAAAAATATCATGAGCATTTTATAGGGACTGTGTTGAATTTACATAGTGATTTCAGTTTCTCATTTCACAATTTCAGTTGTTCTAGTCTGTAAACATATGCATAGGAACATGCAATGTTTTCTTTCTCTTCATTTTCTTTATTTTATTGAATAATTTCTTATTTAAACATCATGATTACAAACAGAATTGCAGTTAGGTTTCAGGCATAACAAGAACACACTCTTCCCATAAACAATGCCACCATCTCTTCCCTCCCCCACCTGCCGCCTGTATTCGAGACAGGCTTTCTACATCCTTCACTCACTGATAATGTTATGATACTTCTCAGCGTAGTTATTTCTCTAACAGCACTCACCACTCTTTGTGGTGAGCTTCATTCATATCTTGAGCTGGCCTTTTTGGCCCTCATCACTGGGAATTATTTCAATGTCTTTAGTTTTTCTTAAAACCCATAGATGAGTGAGACTATTCTTTGTGTCTCTCTCTCCCTCTGACTAATTTCCCTCAGCATAATAGATTTCATGTACATACATGTATAGGAAAATTTTATGATTTCATCTTTCTTGACAGCTGCATAATATTCCATTATATATATGTACCACAGTTTCTTTAGCCAGTCATCTATTGAAGGATATCTTGGTTGTTTCCAGAGTGGCTATTGTAAAAAGTGCTGGAATGAATATAGGTGTGTGGAAGGGATTTTTGTATTTTTGTGTTCCTAGTGTATATTTCTAGGAGTGGTAGAGCTTGATCAAATGAAAGCTCAATTTCCAGGGTTGTTTTTTTTTTCTTTTTGAGGACTCTCCATAATGTTATCCATATGTGCTTGACTAGACGACATTCCCACCAGCAGTGAATGAGAGTTCCTTTCTCTCCACATCCCTGCCAGCACTGATTGTTCCTGTTCTTTGTGATGTGTGCCAGTCTCTGTAGTGTAAGATCATACCTCATTGTTGTTTTGATTTGCATCATGTACCTTTTGGCTATTTTTATTTCTTCTTTGACAAAGTGTCTGTTCAATTCTTCTCCTCATTTTTTATGGGGTTAGATGTTTTTTTTTCTGTTAAGTTCTTTCAGTACCTTTTATATCTTAGATATTAGTCCCTTATCTTATTGGTATTGGGTGAATAGCTTCTCCCATTCTGTGGGTGGCTTTTGTATCCTAGACATTATTTCCTTTGAGGTGCAGAAGTTTCTTATGTTAATATCATCCCATTTCTGTATCTCTGCTTTGACTTGTTTGGAAAGTGCTGTTTCTTCTTTGAAGATGCCTTTAGTTTCAGTGTCCTGAAGTCTTTACCTACATGTTGTTCTATATACTTCATGATTTCAGGAACCCTAAAAACACTACTAAAAATCTTCTAAAAACAATATATTCATATAGCAAAGTGGAAGGCTACAAAATTACCATGCAAAACCAATGGCTTTTTTATACACCAATAATGATAGAGAAGATATGGATATAAAAATTCCATTTATATTAGGGCCACACAAACTCAAATATCTTGGAGTCAACTTAACTAAAGATGTGAAGGACTTATACAAAGAAAACTACAAATTCTACTTCAAATAAAAGAGGATACGTGGAAATGGATGTGTATTTCCTGCTCATGGATTGGGAGGATTAACATCATTAAAATGGCAATACTCCGTAAGGCATTTTACAGATTTAATGCAATCTTTCTTAGGATACCCATAACATTGTTCAAAGAAGAGGATCAAACACTCCTGAAATTCATCTGGAACAATAAACATCCAAGAATACCTGGAGCAACAGTTGGGAAAAACAAATATGGGAGGCATCACTTTTCCAAACTTTAAATTTTATTACCAAGCAATAGTCATTAAAACAGCATGGTAATGGAATAAAAACAGATCCTCTGATTAGTGGAATAGACTAGAATATTCAGAGAATAATCCCAGATATACAATCAATTAATCTTTGATAAAGGGCAAGAAATGCAAAATGAAGCAAGGAAAGCCTCTTCAACAAGTGGTGTTGGACAACTGGTCAGCATTTGCAAAAAAATGAACTCAGATCTCCATCTAACACCATACACCAAGGTCAAATGCAAATGTATTAAATACATTGATATCTTTCTTTTTTCTTTCAGTCTCTTTCTCTCTTGCTTCTTTTTTCTTCCTTCCTTCCTTTCTCTTTCTTTCTTTCTTTCTTTCTTTCTTTCTTTCTTTCTTTCTTTCTTTCTTTCTTTTTCTTTCTTTCTTTCTTTCTTTCTTCTTTCTTTCTTTCCTTCCCTCTTTCTTTCTTTCTTTCTTTCTTTTTCTTTCTTTCTTTCTTTCTTTCTTTCTTTCTTTCTTTCTTTCTTTCTTTCTTTCTTTCTTTCTTTCTTTCTTTCTTTCTTTCTTTCTTTCTTTCTTTCTTTCTCTCTCTCTCTCTCTCTTTCTTTCTTTCTTTCTTTCTTTCTTTCTTTCTTTCTTTCTTTCTTTCTTTCTTTCTTTCTTTCTTTCTTTCTTTCTCTCTCTCTTTCTTTCTTTTTCTCATCTTTCTTTTTTCTTTCTTCTTTTTTCTCCCACTTTCACCTCCCTCCCATCTTCTTCTTTCTCCCTCCATCTATTCAATCTTTGCCTCTCTCCATCCCATCTTTCCCTCTCTTCTTCTCTTCCTTCCTTTTCTGGGGGTGTAAACTGGGCCACACTTGACTGCTTTTAGGATTTCCTCCTGGCGGTGTACTCAAGAGTCAATCCTTACTGGCTCGAGGGAACATATATGGTGCCAGGAATAAAAAATAGGCCAGCCACATGCAAGGTAAATAACCTACTCACTGTACTATCAATCTGTCCCTCCCAATTCCATTTACTGTGTCTTCTTTATTTCTTTTAGTGGTTTTTTTATGGATTTCTTGTACCTAAGCCTTTCATTTCTCTTGTTAAGCTGATTCCCGAGTCCTAATACCTGGTATTTTTGAAGTTCAATTACATTGTAAAAGTAATTTTATATTCCCTTTCTATTTTACTGTTTGCATATTGGAATGTTATGGAAATTTTGCATGTTAATTTCATAGCCCATATGTTACTATACAGGTCTATTTCTAGAAACCTTCTATAGAATCTTTAGGGTTTTCTACCCTGTCATCTATTTTCTTCTGTATTATTTGCTGGTAAATATCTTACATGACTTGTTTCTTTTATGAAAATAATAGCAAACCGTAGTCTGTCCTAGGTCAGATGCATGCAAGGCAAATGCCCTACCACTGTACCACCACTCTGGCCCCTGAAATTAAATGATTTTAAAATGGTAAATTGTACTCTTCCAAGTATGGAGACCCTAGATATGTTTTGTTCTCTTATGCTAAAGTACTTTCCAACTTTTGTGCATATTTTTAACCACCTGATCTTTGCAGGGAAGGTGTCATGAAAATCATTTTTGCTTTCTCAGTAAATGGTGCTTTACCATGGTGTTTGCAATGCTTCATCTTGTGACAGCAACAAAGAAAAAGACATACTGAGCTTCTATAGTACAACCACAGGCTATGACCCTGTACACAAATTCTCCTGAAACAAATCTCAATTTTTATTTGTATTACAAGGAAGAAAGTAAACACATGAATGTGGCAGACTGTAGATTTAAACTGGAGAATAAATAAAAAGCCACATATATAAATAAAAACTCAAGTATGATCATGGGAATAGGAAGGAAAATGTCAACTGTATAAATTAAACTTATTCTAGGCTTCTGGTCATTATGAGGTCAATCTCAGTTTTTCAATTGTCATATTTAAAAGCCTTCCCATATAGACCTTTCTAGCATGTTGGAAAAATACTATATAAAACAAATATTAAGTGGCATAAAATAAGCAAACAGTAGTAGTCTCATTACATATACATATATATGTATGTATACACATATTGTCCTATATATACACACAAATTCTATTTTTTTCTTTATTTAAACATCTTAATTACACAAATGATTGTGATTACATTTCAGTCATGTAAAGAACACCCCCTTCACCAGTGCAACATTCCCACCACCAATGTCCCAAATCTTCCTCCATCCCACCCCACCCCCACCTGTACTCCAGACAGGCTTTCCAGTTCCCTCATTCATTCACATGATTATGGTAGTTCTCTTTGTAGCTATTTCTATAGCTGCACTCACCACTCTTCGTGGTGAGCTTCATGAAGTGAGCTGGAAGTTCCAGTCCTCCTCTCATTGTCTCTGAGGATTGTTGTAAAATGACTTTTATTTTTCTTAAAACCCATAGATGAGTGAGACTATTCTGCGTCTCTCTCTCCCTCTGACTTATTTCACTCAGCATGATAGATTCCATGTACATCCACGTATAGAAAAATTTCATGACTTCATCTCTCCTGACAGCTGCATAATATTCCATTGTGTATAAGTACAATAGTTTCTTTAGCCATTCGTCCATTGAAGAGCATCTTGGTTGTTTCCAGAGCCTGGCTATTGTAAACAGTGCTGCAATAAATATAGGTGTGAGGAAGGGGTTTTTGTATTGTATTCTTGTGTTCTTTTTTTTTTTTTTTTTTTTTTTTTTGGTTTTTGGGCCACACCCGGTGACGCTCAGGGGTTACTCCTAGCTATGTGCTCAGAAGTCGCTCCTGGCTTGGGGGACCATATGGGACGCCGGGGGATCGAACCGCGGTCCGTCTCCTAGGCTAGCGCAGGTAAGGCAGGCACCTTACCTCCAGCGCCACCGCCCGGCCCCGTATTCTTGTGTTCTTAAGGTATATCCCTAAGAGTGGAATAGCTGGGTCGAATGGGAGCTCAATTTCCAGTTCATGGAGGAATCTCCATATCGCTTTCTATAGAGGTTGGACTAGACGGCATTCCCACCAGCAGTGGATAAGAGTTCCTTTCTCTCCACATCCCCGCCAGCACTGATTGTTCTCATTCTTTGTGATGTATGCCAATCTCTGAGGTGTGAGGTGGTATCTCATCATTGTTTTCATTTGCATCTCCTGATGTTTAGTGACGAGGAGCACTTTATCATGTGCCTTTTGGCCATTTGTATTTCTTTTTTATCAAAGTGTCTGTTCATTTCTTCTCCCCAATTTTTGATGGGATTAGATGTATTTTTTTTGTAAAGTTCTGTCAGTGCCCTGTATATTTTGGATATTAGCCCCTTATCGGATGGGTGTTGGGTGAATAGTTTCTCCCACTGGGTGGGTGACTCTTGTATCCTGGGCACTATTTCTTTTGAGGTGCAGAGGCTTCTCAATTTAATGTATTCCCATTTGTTGATCTCTGCTTCCACTTGTTTGGAAAGTGCAGTTTCCTCCTTGAAGATGCCTTTAGTCTCAATGTCATGGAGTGTTTTACCGACGTGTTGTTCTATATACCTTATGGTATCAGGTCTGATATCAAAGTCTTTAATCCATTTGGATTTTACCTTCATACATGATGTGAACTGGGGGTCTATGTTCGCTTTTTTGCAAGTGGCTAACCAGTTCTGCCAGCACCACTTGTTGAAGAGGTTTTCCCTGCTCCACTTAAGGTTTCTTGCTCCTTTGTCAAAATTAGGTAGTTGTATGTCTGGGGAACATTGTCTGAGAACTCAAGCCTACTCCACTGATCTGAGGGTCTGTCTTTATTTCAATACCATGCTGTTTTATTAACTATTGCTTTGTAGTACAGTTTAAATTTGGGGAAAGTAAAGCCTCCCATTTTTCTTTTCCCTAGGAGTGCTTTAGGTATTCGAGGGTGTTTATTACTCCAGATGAACTTCAGAAGTAGTTGATCCACTTCTTGAATGTCATGGGTATTTTTAAGGGGATCACATTAAATCTGTATAATGCTTTGGGGAGTATTGCCATTTTAATGATGTTAATCCTGCCAATCCATGAGCAGGGTATGACACACAAATTCTTTACCTCTACGTTATGTACAAAATTATGTTTACAATTAAAAAGATTAGCTTTCTACTATATCATTATATTTTTGCAACATATCACAGGGCACTTCTGAGAAACAATATTTCTTGGAGATAAACGTACCTCATACTGGTCCATTCTTAGGTCTCTGTCTTCTGCTACCAAATCCTAGTAGTGGCACTTAATCATTATGACAACCGAAAACACCTAGAAATATTTCAACCCACACCCTTGAGTTGCACAAAAATGACCCATTTGGGACTAAGCACCACAAAGGAGACCCAACTTAGAGAAATTCTTAATGTAACAGATTCATAGATTTTTATTTAGGATATGTTTATTTAGTAGAGACCTGTGCTAGTTACTGAATATGTCTTTGAGTCTGGCAGATAAGGTTTCTGCTGTAATAGTACTTGTAGTATATTGTGAAAGCTAGATATTGATTAAATCTTTATACACATAAATTTATAACTCAAAGGGGCATTAACGGTACACATGATGTTCTTAGACTCTAATGGGAAGATTTGTTGGCCAGATTAGTTATGAGAGTATATCCAAGGATGTGATGATTTAACTGAAATTGGAAGCATAAGTGGAAGTTCTTTCAGTGATGATGAAGGACAAAACTATTCCCAGTAAAGATAACAAAATATGTGAACCTACACGAAGGATATGGAGCTTTGCAAATAGTGAATTACTGTGGATATATCTGAGAAAGCAAAGTATATTTTGTGAGATAAGACTATACAGGTAAATTTGAAAATACATAGATGGTCTGATGACCCATGCTAGTAAGAATTTATTGGAATGATTAATCAAGTGAAACTTGGTATAATTAAGAATATATAGTTTAATTTTATGAAACAAATTTATCAATGGATATTGTTTCACAACAGTTATGAATATTATGTTCTCAGAACAAAAATCAAGCTAGTAGCTCATGATGTGTTATGTAGAATCAACTCAATTTATTTGTAATATGTAAGGTTCTAAGAAAATTCTGATGTGGCAGAGTAGATGTCTGTCTAGGAATGTTGGGGTAACCTGTAAACAATCAAGTGTTATAGGGGAACATATATTAGAGTTGAAGCTCTAGGACATGGATCCTGCTCTGAGACATTATTGCTGTAGGATCTGTATCAGTTTCATGATTATTTTTATATTAGTAAAGTGAGATTTTTAGGTCTTCATCATTTTTATCAGTAAATGTGAATAATACCTGAGCTTTCTGAGTACAATTAACCAAAATGCATTATAGAAGAGTATCTACCCAACATTTGGCATCTAGTGGGTATAAAATGTATGATCTTAATAAAACTGATTCTCCAGGTATTAACCCCCAAGTTATTATAATGGCAGGTGGACAGGTAAATAAAAAATAAGAGTATTATAATAAATAATGGAATGTGGCATGAATTTATTATTATTTAATTTTTTTATCAGTGGACACTTCACATAGACTAGGGGTTCCAGGAAAATCACTGTCACTTAAATCCTCAGAAAAGGCATAGGTGTAGGGAAGAAGAAATAAGAGTATGCTCAGTTCTACAGTCCAGCACCAAGAAGCCATAAAAAGACTCACCCCTTTAAGTATGACCCTAAAAGTGATTGTCTGGCTGAGTCTATAGAGCTCCTCCACTCCCAGGGAAGACTGGCTGGAGAATTGTTGGCAGTTAGAAAAGACAATTGAAGGAACAATAGGATTGATTTGTTTCTCCCCTAGCTACAGCTTTTCTCCTTGATTTGAACAAACCATTGGCTACTTTTAGCTGTACCCTTTTACTTTACATCATATACTTGTTCCTTTTACCTGGCCCTCAATCGTACTTATCCTGGTCTCAAATCCATTTCTCTCCCTCATTCTCTCACTTCTGGTCTAGGGGTTTGTCATATGTCCCTGGGCTTCTCTAATAAAAAATACTGAGCTATTTGTCAGCCTTTCCCGAAAGGCCCCATGGACACCAGCAACAAGGACCCATCTCTGGCAGCTCAGCTCTGACAAGTGTGTAGGTTTTTTTTGTTGTACCAATTAAATAACTGCTATTTTGAAGAGATTGTTTTATAGTGCAAATTTACATGCTCAACATTTTTTCTTTGGATTAATTGCAGAAATTAAAGTATTGGTTTATGAGTAGTACACTTTGGATTTGAGGTTTGATATTAGTCTTAAAATAGTTATGAACTAGGAAAGCAGAAAAAAGAATTAGCAATATGGCAATATTATGCATAATTAAATTAAATGACTTAATGTTTTCCAGACTGTAGGAAATTGGTCCTGTATCAATCTGAATAATTTTATATGTCCCCTTAAAATATTGCTTTGGACATTTCAAAATCTTGACTACTAATACCTGATCACAATGCTGTGTCATAATGAGGCCTTTGGAATTTGTAATTTTGCTGTTATGATGGAATTATTCCGTTCACAGCAAACTAAACTGTCATCAGAAGCAGCTAATACCTCTGAACTTAAGTTTGTTAGAGAAGTCACATAAATGTGTAAGAGAAAGCAAAAGATAAACAAAGTTTTTACTTGTCTGGGAATAGGTCCTGAAAGCATGCACCTCCCATAAATAGAAAAAATCCAATGACTTTGGCATTTTACTTGGAGAGATTACAAAATAGCATTAATGAAGTCTCAGTTAACCTTCTTCTCCTTCCCTGTTCAAACAGAATAGCTTTGGATTTACTTTATACTCACCATTATTTGGATTTTCTGAGAAATTCCAATGGGGTACAAAGGCTACTTTCAGCAATACTCAGAATATTGTGTGTTTGGTGCTCCTCAGACTCTGTGATGCTGGGAACCATCAGAGCCTCCACATCAAGGCTCAGGAGTCTCCAGAGCTAAACACAGTGATGCTACAAAATATCTTATGACACTGGGCCTTGAACTCTGGTGGTGCACATGCTAACCCTATTACTCTCTCACCGACATCCAGATGAACTTAGTCTTTATAAATTAATATTTTTATTTAGGCATCATGATTACAAACATGTTTGTAGTTGGGTTTCAATTATAAAAAAGAAGCCCGCCTTCCCCAGTGCAACATTTCCACCACCAATGCCCCCATCTCCCTCCTCTCCCACCCACAGCCTCTATTCGAGACAGGAATTCTATTTCTCTTATTCACTGCCATTGTCATGATAGTTGTCAGAGTACTTATTTCTATAACTGAACTCACCACTTTTTTTTAAGGAGCATTCTTTTAGATTAAAGAAAAACATTTCAAACATAGGCTAGAGCTTTTTATTGGTCCCAGGATGGGTACTGTCCAGTCATGGTTGTAACAGCCAGTCATCTGTAGATAACGATCTTGGCTTTTGCACAGATCAAAGGGTGACATGTCTTCAGCTTGTTGTCTTATCATTGGCTAATGAGGTAGGACAACCTGCTCTTAGATCCAGTTGTTCCCATTTCTTCGTTGTCAGGATATCATTTTAGAACTGGCACATGTTGGTGTTAGAGCAGTATTAAGGGTGCCCCGGAGGGGATTTGGTTCCTGGAGCTGTTGTGGGGAACTGTAGTTTCTATGTCTGGATTCAGAAGTTAAGGCTGGACAGTCGGTGTCTAATTCTCTGGGGTCTAAGTTGAGTCCATGTGATATGTGTTCAAAGTGGGAGATGCCCCTGTGTTGCAAAAAAAAAGTAAGAGTTCTTATCCCTAGTAGATAAGAGCTTGTTTTTATACAAGAGAGTTCCCCTTTTTTAGTATGCCTTTGCAGGAAGAAGTGGTGCTACATTGTATTGCTGGTGCATTTGTGGGTGAAAAGAGAAGAAAACAGAAACTGGACAACAAATAAAAGTACATATATATATATATATATAGAAAAAGAGAAAAGAATTTTTAAACTAAGTAAAAAAGAGTAATTAAAAGAACAAAGTGATGGAGGAGATTACCTTATATCTGGGGAAAATCAGGTTAAGAGGTAGCGTTATATAGGTCTTATACTTATGATGAAAGTATAGGATTCCCCATTGTCTTTTGAGATTTTCTTGTGGGGTGTGGGCTCTAGGGGACCTCTTTATCACACACCCCGGGCTTCTTGAGATTTAGAAAAGATTTGCTGCAGGGGGTCTTGGGTAGAGTTCTTGCAGTGGGGATCTTTTTGGTCCTCAGTCCAGTATCAAGCCACGGTCCACGTTAGGGAGAGTTGATAAGGAGGGCCGTGTAGCACAAGTCAGTAGGGGTGTTGGTTGTATTTTCTTGCTGGGCACGAGGTGTGCGTTTGAGTGGGTGTCTCTTCACTTGGGTGCTGGGTACTGGTTCATTGGGGTAGGAGGTCGGTCTTGATGCCTAATGGATTAAGAACTGAGGGTGAAGGGTTTTAATAAGGTGGGAAATCGGGGTAGGGCTTGAGGGGTGAATGGATAGTCAGACTTCTGAAGAGATGAGTGGTTAGTATATGGGAGAGGCTATATAGGCTATAGGTATGGGTTATTTATAATCTAGGTTTGAGTCTCAAGGAAGATTCCTATCTTTGTGTGCTCTTGCCCACATATAGCATATAGAAGTTACCTTAGGTGTATATTAATGAAAAGAGGTGGAGAGGGCAAGGAATAGCTGAGTATAGAAAGCTAGGTACATATAGTACATGTAAGGTAAAGAAACTAATTGGTCGAGTTTTGGATACATATAGCATTCACATCTTGAGTACTAAACATTGTGTTAGTGAGGTCTATCTATATAGGTGTTTACTCTTAGCAGTATTGTCTGCAGCACCTTATGTATCAGCTTTCTTTTCCTATAGAGGAAGCACCCGTATGGTTCTTATTTGACATGGATTGAATTGATGATAATGAGGAGGGAAAGGTAGAAGAAGAGGAAGCAAAGAGAGAAAAGAAGCAAAAAAAGAAGTAGTAATAAGAGAGGTGAAAGAGCAGGGGAATGTTAGTTTGCATGAATGTGTTCGATGATTCAGCACTGTAGGTCTGTAGGTCATAGTTATTTGTCAGGGACCTGACAGCCCCACACCCTTGGTCTGCTTCTGCTGCTGCTTTGCAGAACTTCCTGGTATAGCTGCCTTCGAAGCCTCCCACCCTGGAGCTTAGGAAATGAGTAAAAACAAGACAAAGTTAACACAAATTGTGCTACCAAACAGGATGCCTGAGGAGGTTTGCAAAACTATGTTGCCAGCCTTGTTCCTGTTGACCTTTCAAGCATGAGTTAAGATCTAGATTTAACTTTATGTTTAGTAAAAACATTGGGTAATTGTAAATGTTTTAAAGATAAATGCCTTCATATTACACATTTGTTTCGGCAGGCCCACCCCCTGCCTCTTTGTGGCTTGGTATATAAACTCTGTGAACTTTGCAATAAATGACTCTTGATCAGATTATTGTCTTGAGTCCTGTTTGTTCCCCTCCTCAATTCTTTTACAGATTAAGTCCTCTTCGTGACCCACAAATAACTGGCGACCCCCGTCCCTGAGGGCAGGTTCGGGTGGTCGCAGTTATTGCTTCGGTGGTCTGGCTGGTCACGTGCTTCAGGTCCTAAGAGAAGGCATAATCTAGAGATAAACGGTATGTTAAAGAGTTTTATCAAGACATTTTCATAATGCAAGCTGGGTATGGTATTTCAAGTGACTGAGCACAGAAGTGCCCTATTGGGTCGTCCACCCTTTGTATCCAAGAAAGCCTATGGACAGAAAAACTGAGCAGTTATTTTAAATATAGTGAGGTTGAGGCATTAAAATATTGTTTTGAATTGCTTCTGTTGAATTCAGTAATTTCCCATCGTGATCTTTACCTGTGATCCTGTATAAGATCCCTAAGAAATTATCGTGGGCCTTTGTAGTAAAAGGTAACTACCTGTTCTCTCTATACTACTATTTCTGCTGTTGCTGGTTTCTTATGGAATAATGTGTAGTCAGGCTTTGTGTTGTTTCTCCTCCATTTGTTTTGGGCGCTACTCCCCAGTATATGTTGATTATAACAGTGTTAGGGGTTTCTACCCTGTTAAATCCTGTTATTTGATCATGGAGTATTGGTTGTATATATGGTATATATTCTAGGTACTTCATAATAGTGCTATCATTCTGTGTTTATCTTTCGTCTTCTAGCTTACTTCATTTAACACATATTTTCTAGGCCCTTCCATGTTGCTGCAAAGTCTGTGATTGTATCATTTCTAACTGCCATGTAGTATTCCATTGTGTATAGATACCACATATTAATGATCCACTCATCTGTTGTTGGACATTGAGGTTGGTTCCAAGATTTGGCTATAATACTGAGTGCTGTGATAAATAGTGGGGTGCACACATATATTGGGATGAATGTCCTTCCGACTTGGGGGTCGAGAACTAGGAGAGCAATTGCTGAGTCAAATGGCAGCTCAATTCTGAGTTCCTTGAGCACTCTCCAGACAGTTTTCCATAGGGGTTGGACTAGAGGGGCATTCCCACCAGCCGTGGATGAGAGTTCCTTTCATACCACATCCCCTCCAACATAGATTGTTCCCATTATTTTTGATATGAGCCATTCTCACTGGTGTAAGATGGTACCTCATTGTTGTCTTTATTTGGATTTCCCTAATGGTGAGTGAAGGTGAGCATGTTTTCATTTTTGTTGGCCATCTTTCGGTCTTCCTCGGAGAAGTGTCTATTTCATCTCCCCATTTTTCTATGGTTTCATTTGGTTTTGGGGGGCTTGGCTTTCTGAGTGCTTTGTATATTCTGGATATCAGCCCTTTATCTGATGTGTTGAGTGCAATGATTGTTTTCCATTCAGGTCTTCTTGTTTTAAGTTTGGTCTCTTTCGCCATGCAGAAGCTTTATAGTTTGATATAGTCCCACTTATTTATGTTTGATGCTAAAGTTCTTGCCATTGGTGCTCCAACTTCAAAGGCTTTTTGATATATAGGTCTTCGAGTGTTCTCCCTATTTTTCCTAAATAGGCTTTATAGATTTGGGTCTGATTTCGAGGTCTTTAATCCATTTTGAGTTGACTTTTGTAAAAGGAGTGAGATATGGTGTGTCAATTGCAACTGAATGGGTTTTTTGGAAACTTAACGAAAGACTCTATCCCAGACTCCATCCTAGGAGCAGCACAATGACATGACCACAAACTACAGAAGATGGATTAAAATGACACGGAAGGAACAGAACTCCTAGAACCACAAAGAAAATCTTCCTCATAAGCTCCATTTCTTGACCTGTGCAGCCACTAATATCTCTAGATATAGATGTCTGATTTTATCACTCATGACAAAGCAGAAGTCATCCATACACCACAAAAGCACCGAGGGGAGAGTAAATGAACAAACAAGGAGTCTACAGTCAATCCCATGACAGTATACTTCAAGGGTGAAGAAACCCTTTATATCCTAGGCCAAGGGAATTCTCTCTCTAATGCCCCCAATATTTACTATGCCTCTGCAGGAAAAAATAGGCACAAAATAATCTTTTTTTATCTATTTATCTATTTGTTCATTTATTTTTATTATTTTTTAATTTTGTTTATTATTTTTTTGACTTCTTCGTTTTGGTGTAGATATTGAAGTTGATGCCTCCAACTTTATTTTATGTTATTTTATCTCTCTCTTTCTCATTGGGCTCTGGCATGTTTTTATTTCAGGACTGAGACTATTATGTGATGCTTGCCTTTAGTGCTGTAGTGCTCACTGGATATTTTATTTGATATTTCTTTTTGTATTGCTGTGGTATTTCAGTTCCTTTTTTCCTGTCCTCTCTCAAACTGAGGTTGAGAACCTCTGAAAGGACTACGCTCATTTTCAGCTTATTTCATTTTCACCCCACTTTTATGCTTTGCTTTTCTTCAAACAAAAACCCATATCTTGAACTATCTAGTTCCGCCTCTCAAATAGAGGCAGAAATAAGGGAGGGTACCAGGACCAAACAGATATATGACCACTAGTAATAAGCTAGACACAGAGAGGACCACTTATCCTGGTAGCTAGGGGGATGAGAGTGGGGGATATGGGATGCAGAATGGGAACAGGGGTGGAGGGAGGACAAACTTGGTGATGGTAATTTCCCTGATTCAATGTTAATATGTACCTAAAATACTATTGTGAAAGATATGTAAGCCAATATGGTCAAAATAAAAATTATATATAATATATAAAAAACATTAAGACATAGGCCTTAAAGATGTCCTTATACTTATATAGTTCAGTCTTCTGTTCAGATTTTCATTTTAGTCATCATTTCTTTTTTTTTTTTTTGTCTGTACCGCTCTATTTATTTTATTTACACTCCATTTTGCCCTTCCTTGAATTTGTCCCTCCTGGTATTGAGTTAGGACAGAGCCTTGATGGCAGTGAGTGGGGGTACCCAATTTTTTTCCTCTTGATTTTTTATATATAAAAAAAACCTTCACCACTGCAACATTCCTATCACCAATATCCCAAGTGTCCTTCCTCCTCACCCCACACCAGTCTGTAATCTTGACAGGCTTTCTACTTCACTCATTCAGTCACATTTTGTTATGATAGTTCTCAGTGTAATTATTTCTGTGACTGCACCCAACACTCTCTGTGGTGAGCTTCATGTCGGGAGCTGGACCCTCCAGTTCTCTTCTATTTTGTCTCTGAGAATCACCACTCTTTTTTAGCAAGCTTTGATTAAGAGATTATGGCATCCTGGTCATTCTAGGGCTGATGCTGAGTCTGAGATTTCCTTAATGATGGATTTCTAAGGATATTTATATTCTAAGAACATCACAAGTCCCCTATAACTTGCATTCCTAGTTCTATATCAATGCATGCTTTTCCAGAAATTAGTAAACACCTTCTCTTGTCCTTTGGCTTCTCATTCTCTTCCCAATTCTCTTCTGACAGAACTACCATTAAGAGCTCCCCACTGCTGGCTAACTGTTTCAGTCTGTTGAATTCCTAGTGCCAGCTACTGAAGCCACTAGGTCAGCCTCTCCAGAGTGTTCTTTGAGCTAGGCCTCAATCACTGTTTCATATCTACAGAACAGGTGCAAACATCATGGCCCATACTTACTGACATTTCCTATCAGTTTGCATTACCAGGAACATCAGAGTAAGATAAAGCTCAGGTGGTCAGAGAGATAGTACACCAGGAAGGACAATTGCCTTGCACTTGGTCCACAGGGGTTCAATCTCTTGCATCCCTTCAGGCTTTCTGAGCCTGGTCCCTGAACACAGAACCAGGAGGAAACCCTGAGCATTTCAGAGCATGGCCTCAAACCAAACTAATAAAAGATACAGCGCAGTTACACTCCAGAGGTTGCTGAGAACATAGAAATTTTGTTTTATAAAAGTTTACAAGTTTTTTTTTCAGTATCTGTACTCAATATAGTCAAACACCTTGTATATTGTTTGCTTTATCTCACAGACTTAACTTATTTAATAAACAGATGTTCCATAAACTGATATCAACAGGGGTGACAATTTTGGTTTCTTAGAAGTGGTTTTAAGAAAGACACAAAAAAAGGACAAATTTTAAAAGTTCTATGTATACCAGTACCAGAGTCAGTGTGATTTACATAACAATCACTTTTGAAATAGCTCAGTAGGTTCCTATTATATCTGAAATAAGTCCTGGTAGAATGAGAATACTTATTTATGCTTTTCAAATATTAACATTTTTGGAACTAACAGAATGAGATCGTTATTTAGGTGTGAAAATGTTGCCAATAACCAATTTTATGGGTTTTCAGAATAAATATTAAATATTGCTAAAGAAAATTGGCTTCATTATTTTAAATTTAAAGCCTTTGCTGATAAACATTTAACACATATAAAATAACATCAATATGATACTCTTTATTCATAGTTTACAAAAAACAATACTTACCTCCTGAAATATTATGCAAAATCTTCAGAATGAAAACCAGAAAATCGTGTTTAAGCTCTATCCTAAACCATTTTTACCTTTACTTTTTTACCTTTAGATCATCACTGCTTCCCCTATCTTAAGTCATATGCCCTAGAAACAGATACCTTTTAAAATAATATTATTGTGACCACCATGAATTACAAATTATTCACAGTAATATTTGAGGTACATAGTGGCATTGTATCAGGGGTATTCCCACCACCAGTGTTGTCCTCCCTCCACCCCAGTTACCAGCGTTCCCCTCCTTTACCCCCTGAAATGTTAGGATAATTGGTCCCCTCTGTGTATAGCTTGTTGAAAATTGGGTATCCTGTTGTTGTTGACTTTGGGATTGGTGTTTAATTGTGATACTTTTAAATTTCTAATAAATGTTCATTCAACTGTTTGGTTCTGGTACCATCCATTTTCCCCCCTAATCTATGAGCCAGAACAAATGATTCAATTTATGAGGTTCTGATTTTTAAAAAATAAAAGAAGAAAAACATAACAAAAAGGCAAAAAAAAGACAAAAGCAAAACCCTACAATAAACACAAAATGAACAAAATGAAAATAAACAAAAATCAAACAAAAGACCAAAACCAGCAACTACAAAACAGCACCACAGCAAAAACTACAATAACCAAACAATAACCATGAGAACAAAAGAAAGAAAAAGAAATTTAAAAGGAAGGGGGGCTGGTGTGGCAAGGTTTTAGTTTTAGTTTTTGTTTTTGCATAGGCAAGTAAATATTGGGGAAATTAAAAAGCGAATTCCCTTGGCCTAAAGCAGGGGTCTTCAAACTATGGCCGCGGGCCACATGCGGCCTGCAGAGGAGTCTGATCTGGCCTGCCAGCAGTGAGCGCTGTTTGGTTGCTAAGATACCTGCCAGCATATACACTCAGTGTCATGGTTTCTCAGAGATGAAGTCAACCACCTCCGCCCATGGCATGTTCTGTGCTGGGAGGGTGGGCGTGATTTTGCCCAACTTCTCATTTATATGCGTGGGACAAATGAATATTTTGAAGTCACAGAAGAGCTTGCCGCACTGCAAAGTATCAAAGGTACAACCACAGGAGTGGATATATTTGAAAAGGCTTGCAAAACTGTGAATGGTTTGGAGCTGGACTGGGTTAAACTAGTCAGTGTAACAACTGATGGTGCTCCTAGCATGGTGGGGTTTAAGAGAGGAGTAATTGCTCACATTACACAAGAGATGGACAAACATAACCATCCTCATCCAATTGCCATACACTGCCTCATCCACCAACAAGCGCTGTGTTGTAAATCACTGAAGTGGGACTCTGTTATGAAAAGTGTGGTATCTTGTGTTAATTACATTAGAACTCATGCACTAAACCACAGACAATTTCAGGAATTTCTATCTGAGGTAAATGTTGCCCATGAAGATGTTCTGTACCACACAGAAGTTCGTTGGCTGAGTAGAGGGAGAGTTTTGAAACGTTTCTATGACTTCCACATATTAAAGCTTTTCTGCTTTCAAAAAACCAAGAAGTACCAGAGCTCAATGATGCAGAATGGAAATGGCACCTTGCCTTTCTGACAGATATAACAGAGCTACTCAAAAGTTTCAATCTGCAACTTCAAGGCAAGGGGAAGCTCATCTGTGATATGGCATCGCATGTGAAAGCATTTGAAGTAAAATTAGGCCTTCTCATCAAACAAGTACAGGAGGAAAACTTCAGTCATCTCCCAACAACTCAAAACCTGTCAGCAAACCATTGGTTGCATTCCCAAAGGAAACATGTCTGGCTTCACTAGAATTGTTGCAAAAGGAGTTTCAATTTAGATTAAAAGAGCTTCATCTCCATGAATAGGACATACAGCTTTTTCATAACCCATTTTCTGTTGAGATTTAAAATGTCCTTACAATTTACCAAATGGAACTGGCTGAACTGCAGAATTGTGACTCTCTGAAAGACCATTTAAGTCAAGTAACCTTTTGAATTTCTATGCATCTTTCCCCTATGAGACATATCCAAATATCAGGAGCCATGCATTCAAAATGGTAACCATCTTTGGTAGCACTTATGCCTGTGAACAGACTTTTTCAAGAATGAAACATCTGCAATCTCCAACCAGATCAAGATTAACTGATGCCCACTTGCATCACTTGTTATGGCTGGCAGTGACAAATATGGAACCAAACATTGACCATCTCATTAGCCAAAAGCAGGCCCACAGTTTCCATTGAAATACTGGTGCATGATCTGTTTATTTATAAATGGTTTTCATTTTATTTATATAATATATGTGCAGTGTGAGTAGGAATTAGTAGCTCATATAGTTCAGCCCTCCAGCTCTCTAAGGGACCGTAATCCGGCCCCCACTTTAAAAAGTTTCAAGACCCCTGGCCTAAAGGATACAGGGTTTCTTTGCCCTTGAAACATACTTTCATAGGAATAACTACAGGCTCCACAGACACTCCTTTTCACACCCCCAAAGACTTTCTATGGTGCCAGGAAACTTTCTGCTCAGTTGTTGGTGATAGAATCAGGCCTCTAACTAGAGATCTTGGTATTTGTACAAGTCATAGGTTGAATCCTAGAATAGCATCTTTCTTTACGGTTCTAGCAGTTCTATTCAATCATTGTTGTAATCAGTCTTTTGTAACTGGTGGTCTTGGTTTTTGCACAGATCATAGGATGAAGCCTAGGCTAGTCTTTCATTATGTTTCCAGAAGATCTGCTCTGTTGCAGTTGTCAAAGTCAGACCTCTGGAATTAGAGATCTTGGTTATTGTACAAATCCTAGACTGAAGCCTAGGCTAGGGTCTTTTTTTTTGTTCCTACGGTAAGTTTTACCCAGACATGGTTGTCAGTCAATCTTCTGTACTTAGCAATCTTGGTTTTTGCACAGATCAAAGTATGACATGTTTTCTGATTTCATCTTACCATTAGGTAATGATATAGAACAACCTGCTCTTAGATAAAGTTGTTGCTGTTTTCTTAGTTATCAGAATATTATTTCAAAACTGGCTCAAGTTGGTGCTAGAGCAGTATTAGGTAGATTGTTTCCTCGTACTGTTGCAGGGAACTCTGTCCATTCTATGTCTGGGCTCTAGGGCATAGGATTGGACGGTGGCTGTCTAATCTCAGAGAATCTAAGTTGGGTCCACATCACACATGTTCGGGGTGGGAGGTGCCCCTGTATAAATTGATCAATACCTCACACCTTACACAAAATTCAACTCAAAATATATTAAAGACCTTGAAATCAGACCTGAATATATAAAGTTAATTGAAGAAAAAATGGGCAGAACACTTCAACACTTATACATCAAAAAAGTCTTTGATGATAGAATGCCAATACAAGAGTCATAGCATCAAACTTAAATAATTGGGACTACATCAAACTAAAAAGTTTCTATGTGGCAAAGAAAATACTGGTAAAAATTAGAAAACACCTAACAGAATGGGAAAATATTTTTGCACTTCACACATCAGAGTTGATATCTAGGATATACAAGCACTCAGAAATATTAGGTCCAAAAACCTAATAAAGTCATAGAAAACTGGGGAGAAGAAATGAATAGACATTTTTCTGAGAATACCAACAAATAGACACATGAAAACATGTTCAACATCACTTATCATTAGGAAAATCTTAATTAAGACAACAATAAGGTACTACCTTACACCAGTGAGGATGGCACACATCAAAAATAAAGTGACTAAACTCTGTTGGAGGAGATGTGGTAAGAGAGGAACTGTTATCCACTGTTGGTAGGAATTTGTGTGGTTTTATCCCTATGGAAAATCATATGTAGGGTGTTTAGTAAACTCAGAACTGACTTGCTATATAACCAAGCAATCTCACTCCTGGGTATCTATCCCCAAGACAAAGGGACATTCATCCCAAAATATGTATGCCCTCCACTATTTATCTCAGCACTCAGCACAATAGCCAAAATTTGTAAGCAACCTCGATGTCCAACAACAGACGAGTGGATCGTGAAGATGTGGTACTTATACACAATGCACTAAATAGCATTTAGAAATGATACAATCATGGATTTTGCAACAACATGGATGGAACTAGAAAATATATTAAATGAAGTAAGCCAAAACAAGGACAAATACAGATTGATAGCTTTTATCTGCGGTATTTAGAATAAATACCATATATGCATATAATACTTCAATAAGAAACACAACGGTCTAAAGGGTAGACACTCTGAACACCATAAGTGTCAATGTATAACAAGGGGAAGTGATCATATTAAGCAGAAGAGGGGAAACACAAACCGTTGACTATTATACCATAAAGATACCAGCAACAAGGGAAACAGTGGTTCAGAGTGAACAGGTGTTTATTCAACCTCTCACTATAAAGGTCTATAATAATGTTCTAATGTATTGAACCACAGAACTAGGTGCAGAATAGGTAAGGAAGCCAAGGACCCAAGCTTTAGTGATTACTAACAATATGTTTTAATCCCTTAATTTTATTAAGTATAAAATAACCCTTCAGCTTCTTTTGTTCACAGTGGTTCCTGGAAAAATAGGGTGGACACCCTAATTTTGCAACTTGGTACTCAATCATACTAGATACCAGGTACAGTATGCAATATGACAATGTATTGATAAAATACTCCCAATTTCCCATTACCTTTTGTGTATGTCTTCTATTTGAACCCAAAGTACAGGACCATTGAGACCACAGAGACAACTGCACACCACAGACTTACGTTACAGTTTCCACTCATCAAATAATTTTTTGAAAATTACTATTATTCCATTTCTTTTTTTATTCCTTTCCATTCTTTTCCTTTTTTCCTTTTTTGCCGGCCAGCAGCTTCAGTTTATTCGTGCTCGTGGAAAGGGTCTGCACCTAAAACGGAAATGGGTGGGAAAAGGGGGACCAACAAGGATTCTAATTATGGCTTCGATTTATTTTTGAAATGCCATGACTTATATAGATTTTACACAAAGGGAGGAGGGGATAGTGCAAACATTTGTCAAGCATACATTTGTCATCAAGCAGTTCAAAAGGTTTGGCATGTGCCTGTTAATTTAATACAAGTTTCCTGAGGAACATCCTATTATCACACCAAATGCTCTATCAATAGGTCTGAGTTTCCTGAGCCAGAAGAGTGTGACTTTATGGTTCTTTTGATCTGTGTCAACTCATGGCCAGTTGGCATGTACACAATTTAACTAAAGGACAGGCCTGTTAGAAAATGGCAGTTTGCTACAAGATGGCTGTGCTTATGCCAAGACTGTGAGGGAGAATCTGGCTCCCTACACTTTTTCTCTCATTTTTCTTATTTATTCGACACTTCTCTCCTTTCTTCTTCAATGCAACCTATGTTACATAAAGCCTAATCTGCAAGTTTCTTTTTAGGAAAGGAACCTTGATTAATAAGACTAGGTGGATGATACTACATAGGGAAGACACCTCTTATAGACCTCACCACTACATTGTGTAGTACTACAGACTTAAAAACTAGGCTTATCCTAAAATGCTTCAGCTACTAACTAACCCTGAAAGCTTTATTCATCAAAGATTACCCCTGTTATTGATGAAGTGTCTAGAAATAGGAAAACCTCCCAACCCCAAGGTTCTGACACAATTTCTTATTTTTTTCTTTTTCCTTTCTTTTTTCACTTATTTTCTTTGTTTTTAGCTCTTAGCATTTTCTTTTATTTTTCTCTTAATTTATAAGTTATCTATTTATCTTTTCTTAATTCAATTACTTCTTAAGCACTCACACCCATCTTATGATGTCAGCCTCCAATAACATATATGTGGGCATGAGTTTGTATACAATGGACTCCTTCTTGTCAGCCAAATCTATATTACAGATTATCCAGGTCTACAGTGTATATAACTCCTCTTATACATTATCCCTCCCCCCTTCAGAATTCCCTCTATCCTCTCATCCTCCCAATCTTTATTCGTTATTCCTACCTTTTTAACCCTCTTTGCCCACAGCTCTTAGCTCAGCAGGTACCAAGTCTGACCTCATGCTTTAATAAGCCAACACTCAGCTCCCAAAGCGAAAGTATACCCTCTCAGTTCGAATCTCTTGCCCCAGAAAGAAGTTACAACCACTAAGCCTATTGACTCATTTTATGTGGCCATCTTTTTAACCCCCTAAATGCAAACTGTGACATGCTACTGGATTCATCTCCAGAAGGACCCCCCCAGTCCAAGGGCATTAACTGCTCCCTTACTGCTGCTAACCAATTCTCAACTCAACAAGACTATGGTATGGGATGAAAAAGTACTCTGGATCTCTCCTCTACAAGGATATCTCAAAAGACTTAATGGCAACACTTATGTTCCCCAGAGCCACACAGGATCAGTGCATAGCCTGAGCACCATTTGGTGTGGCCCACAAACAAAAGTATCTATGAATTTGATTATAGCTTCTGTCAGGTGACTTTTTTCTAGCAATTCATGTAATATGTATAGATCACATTGAATAATGGATGAAGCTGTGTGTATAAAATGTGCATATAAGGCTGATATATTTTATATAAAATATAAACCTGCAAGCAAAATTCCCATAAAATTAACTATTGAACTATGAGGTTCAAACTAAAATATGATGTTTAAGTCTATAATACCCACATAACTTGATAAGAATAGCACAAATAAAAAATTTTAAGCTGTTAGAAATAGCATAGTCTTTGAAATGAAGCAAACTAAAATCACATTTAAGGGAAAAATTAACAGGTCAAGGAAGAATAGTAAACACAAGAAAATAATAACACAGGGGAAATGGACATAGAAAAGAAAAATGTGTTTGGTTTCACCATGTTGTCTTGGAGTATCTTAAAGGGCACTACATAGTAATGATCTTTAATATTTTTCCAGACATTTCACTCTTTTGAGAGTTTGATGAACGTTCTAGACATTCTTTCCAGAGGAAAAATTGCATATGCACACAAAACTCTGATAGCAGCTTAGGGTAATAAAAAATAGCAAATCCTCTCATAATCCACTGTAGTAGAGAAAAATGTATTGAGGCCAGAAGGAAATTATCATTTTCAACACACTTTATTTTGCTTTCACTTAGACATAGTACATCTCTTTCTTATTGAATGAAAATTAAGTTAATAAAAGTAATGGTAAATATATATAATACAGTATTCACAAGTTTTTGTGTGAGGAAAAGAAAGTAATTAGAATTGAAGATCAAGGAGTTATTTCCAAACTGACTAGGCAGAGATTAGATTTTTATACCAAAAGAATTATTCATTAAGTTTTTGTTATATTTTGCTTTCCTTATAAAATTATCAAATCACACTCTTTAATTACTCTTGACATCCTTACAACCTCCCTTTGAACCCAAGATGTCATCTCACAGAAAGTCCTTTGCAAAGCAAATATTTCTTTCCCTCTTCTACTTTAGTCAAATGAAGAGAAACTAGCTTGACATAAACTGACACTGACCTTTATATATTCCAGCTCCATTTTAACTACTGTTTTTTCTTTACATTTTCAGATCTCTACAATTTGTACTTAGCCTTTTCCGACAATCTATTGTCTTGACCCCACAATGTTTCTTTCTTCTATTTCAAATCCACCAGCATTTATTTTGCTTTGGGAGCTATGTTGACCTCTGTTCACCAGCAGGGCCTCTAAACAGATTTCTGGAAACAGAACAGGTCATCTCTACAGCTCCAACTCAAGTTAAAAAAATCATAAGATATTCTTAAAGCACAGTGTTTATATTGAAAGAAAACCTAATTGGCTCAGATATTAGTTTTTATTTGAGTTGTGTTTAAGAGAGTACTTAATCATTGTGAGATTCACTTACATGCTCCACAGTGCTCACACACTCCATTTGAAAATTAGGAGACAGATTAATTCTTCTTTCCTCTCAAATTATTCAAACAGGTAATACACTTTTATTAATGTTAGGACTAACTGAAATAATTTTTGAAAATTAATAATCCAAATGAATGCAATTTCAGAGCTCAGTGAGTACGTTATAGGCTTATTTTTCTTATTCTGTATGGGATGTGATATTCAGAAGTTTTGATTTCTATAGTAGAATAGGGATACTTTTTCTGTCTTTTCTGCATGATCCCTTTATGACGTGACACTCTTCCTAAAATAAAAGGCATTACTGTAGCATAATACATCAAAACTTTTAAGAACAATCAGTTAATATATTAGAGTACAATGGAAAAAAGAAATGGGTTAGATTTTCTGAATATGCCCAGAGATATAGTGAGGGGCTGGAATGGTGTGCAGTGTAGGACTTTTGCCTTGCACACAGCTGACCTATGATGGATGGTGGTTTGATCCCCCAGCATCCCATATGGTCCCCCAAGCCAGGAGAGTTTTCTGAGCACATAGCCAGGAGTAACCCCTGAGCATAACCAGGTGTTGCCCAAAAAGCAAAAAAAAAGAGAGAGATAGTGAAAATGCATGCCATTCTTTTTAACTCTCACAAACACAAAATTTCCATTGTAAATAATATGCATATATGTCATCATGTCAAGCATAGGCAGTATGCTCATTATATCAATAGTATAGTTAGAATAGACCACATTTACACTAGTGAAGCATATTATCTGAATGATTAAAAAGAAGACACATGGGGCTGGAGAGATAGCATGGAGGTAGGGGTAGGGCAGTTGCCTTGCATACGAAGAATGGTGGAAGAAAGAGGCCTAGTAGATATATATAGGACACTCCATCCCCAGAAACCTGGATACACATTCTTCTCTAATGTACATGGGTCATTGTCCAGGATAGAAAACATGCTGGCAAATAAAAGATACATCCATAAAGTAAAGAGGATAAAAATTTTGCAGGCTACCTTCACTGACCACAAGGCTCTGATATTAGATCTGAACTACAAAAAGGCACGGAAGAAAAACTTTACACCTGGATATTAAACACCCTACTACTGAACAACTAGTGGGTCGGAGATGAAATCAAAAAGGAAATAAAACCTTTCCTGGAAACAAATGAAGAAAATTTATAGCTTAGCAAGCACACATCAGGACTGAACAAGGGGCATACCTGAACAGCTTAATGACACAACTTATAAAATTAGAAAATGATCAACAAAATGAACCAAAAATAGGGAGATAGAAGGAAACAACAAAGCTTAAAGCAGAAATCAGTGAAGTGGAAACCCAAAAACAATCCGCAAGATCAACAAAAGTAAAAGTTGGTATTTTAAAAAAATAAACAAAATTGATAGACCACTGGCAAAACTTACAAAGAGAGAGAGAAATTTGATAACCTGTATTAGAAAAAAAAAGAAATCACTATAAATATTGCAGAGATTCATAGGGTAATCAGAGTCTACTTTGAAAAACACTATGCCACTAATTGTGAGAACCCGGAAGAAATGGATGCAACTCTTATAACCTTCCATGGTTGAATAAGGAGGATGTAGCATATCTGAACATCCCCATCACTATTGGGAAAATTAAAAGGGTTATCAAATGTCTGCCCAAAAACAAAAGTCCAGGCCCAGATGGATTCACTAATGAATTCTTTCAAATCTTTCCAGAGGAACTAATATCAATCCTTGCCAGGCTCCTTTATGAAATTGAAAAAATGGGATTATTTCCAAACAGCTTTTATGAAGCCAATATCACATTGACACCAAACTTGACAGAGATGCTGCCAAAAAATTAAAGACCAATATCCCTGATGAACACAGATGCAAAGATCCTCAACAAAATCCTAGCAAATATGATCCAATGCCTCATCAAGAAGATCGTTCACTATGATCAATTTGGTTTCATCCAAGGAATGCAAGGATGGTTTAACATCCTTAAGTCTATCAACATTAACATCCGTAAATCTATCAACATAATACACAACGTCAATAACAAGAAAAATATTATAATATTATATATTAGATATGATTATATCAATAGATGCATAGAAAGGCACTTGATAAGTTCCAAAACCCATTCTTGATAAAAACTCTTAGTAAGATGGAAATTAAAGGTAGACCTGAAGGAGCTATACAAAGAAAATTATAAAGTCCTGCTCCAAGAAATAATAGAGGACACATGGAAACGAAAACACATAGCCTGCTCATGCATTGAAAGGATTAACATAGTTAAAATGACAATACTCCACAAAGGATTATACAGATTTAATGTGATCCCTCTAAAGATACCCATGACATTCTTCAAAGAAGTGAATCAAACACTTCTGAAACTCATTTGGAACAATAGACACCCTCAAATAACTAAAGCACTCCTTGGGAAAAGGAATATGAGAGGCATTACTTTCCTCAACTTTAAACTATTACAAAGCAATAGTTATTAAAACAACATGGTATTGGAATAAAGACAGACCCCCAGATCAGTGGAATAGCTCGAGTACTCAGAGAATGTTCCCCAGACATACAATCAACTAAATTTTTATAAAGGAGCAAGAAATCCTAAATGCAGCAAGGAAAGCCTCTTCAACAGGTGGTGCTGGCAGAACTGGTTAGCCACTTCCAAAAAAGCAACATTAAAATGGCAATACTCCCCAAAGCATTGTACAGATTAAATGCAATTTCTCTAAGTATAAAAAAATTCTTCAAAGAAGTGGATCAAATACTCTTAAAATTTATTTGGAATAACTAACACCTATGAATAACTAGAGCAGACCTTGAGAAAAGAAACATGGGAGGAATCATTTTCCCCAACATTACAATGTACTAACAAACAATAATCATTAAAAGAGCATGGTATTGGAATATAGACAGACCCTCAGATCATTGAAATAGACTTGAGTATTCAAAGAATATTTCCCAACGTACAATCAATTAATCTTTCATAAATGGACATGAAATGCAAAATGGAGCAAGGAAAGCCTTTTACCATGTAGTGTTGGGGCATCTGGTCAGCTTCATGCAAAAAAACCTCAGACCTCCTATCACTAGTACAAAGGTCAAATACAAGTGATTTATTAAAACAAATCCTTGATATCACACCCAAAATTATATGATATAAAACCTCCATGATATTGAGACTAAAGGTATCTTCAAGGAGGAAATAACATTCTCCAAATATGTGGAAGCATAGTTAAACAGAAGCTTCTGCATCTTAAAAAAATAGTGCCTAGAATACAAAATTCACCCACAGAATAGGAGAAATTATTCACCCAATACCCATTCAATAAGTGGCTAATATCTAAGATATACAAGGTACTGATAGAACTTAACAAGAAAAAAATCATTTAACCCCATCAAAAATGGAGAGAAGGAATGAACAGACACTTTGTCAAAGGAGAAATACAAATAACCAAAAGGCACATTAAAATGCTTCACATCACTAATCATCAGGGAGATACAAATCAAAAGAGCAATGAGGCACCATCTCATGCCACAAGATACTAGCACACATCACAAAGAGCAAGAACAATCAATGCTGAAGAGAATGTGGGGAGAAAGAGACTCTCATTCACTGCTGGTAGAAATGCCTTCTTGTTCAGCCTTTATGGAAAACAATAAGGAGAATCGTCAAAAAAAAAACTGGTAATTGAGCTCCAATATGATCCAGCTATACTTTTAGTGATATACCCTAGGAACACAAAAATACAATTCAAAAATGCACTCCTCACTTCACACCTATATTTATGGCAGAGCTATTTACAATAGCCAGACTCTGGAAACAACCAAGATGCCCTTCAACAGATAAATGGCTAAAGAAAGTGTGGCACATATACACAATGGAATGTTATGCAGCTGTCAGAAGAGATGAAGTCATGTCATTTTCCTATTCATGGATGTACATGGAACTATTATGAAATAATAATGAGTGAAGTAAATCATTTGGAGAGAGATAGATACAGTTGAGTGAAATAAATAATTGGGAGAGAAATAGATACTTATCTTTGGGTTTTAAGAACAATTAATAACATTAGTGTAATAATGCCCAAAGACAATAAAGATGAGGGCTTGATGGACCGGCTCATGCAATGAAGCTCACCACAAATATTGGTGAGGGAATTTATAGAATTAACCACACTAATAACTATCATGACACTGTTAATAGTGAGAGAGGTAGAATGCCTATCTCAATTATAGGCAGGAGTTGGGGAAGGAGGGAAAGGAAAATGGTGGTGGGAATGTTGCACTGGTGAAAGGGGGTGTTCTTTTGCTGACTAAAATCCAACTACAATTATGTTTGTAATTATGGTGCTTAATAAAGATATTATTTTGAAAAAATAATTTTGATTCTTTTTTGCAAAGGAAAAGGCTGAAATAAAGGATTTTAAAGGAAAAAGTTGATTTGAACAGCCTGGGAGGTTTACAATGAGATAAGTCTAGAAACTTGAGACTGTTGACACATACAGTATTAATAAGGTTAGGCTAATCACAAAAGACTGGTGAAAAACTGGTGCTGAATACAGAAATATCAAAAAATGGGTTAAAAGGTAAGAGTTATGAGTTAAAACTGTTAAGAGTGTGAGCATAAGTTCTTAACAAAATGAAAAAATATGCTAAATAGTTACAATTTTGATTGGAGATAGTACTGTTTTTGCGAACTCAGTTCTGGCTGATATGGAGTTGAGGAGGGAGGTCAATGATTATGGGAATAGGTCAAATAAGTATGTGAATTGTGAGTCATGTGAATTTTAAAATAGAGAAACATTTTCCCCTGTGTACTTTTTAGTATATATATTTTACCTTTAGTAAAATATAGTTAACTGTTCTAACTTTATTTAGTCAAATATCAACATAGAGAACTGTGAGATAGTTCTCTTCTATATGGAGAACATATTCTCCTTGGGAATAGTGAGAACAATGCATACTTGTACTTTTTCTAGATCAATTACTACAAATGTTATGTGCTTGTTGTATAGTTTTATTTGTACGACCTCATTATATTTTCTTCATTACCAGAAAAGAGCTCTGTCCCTTGTGAAGAATGGACATATTGCTTTTGATTAGATTACATAATCTATTGTTGTGCTTTTTACTTTCACTGCCTGAAAATTCAAAACAAAATCTAATGTTCTTTTCTGATCTCTATATTAGCCTACATTTTTGATAATATAAATCTCAATTTCAATCTTTCTCCCCTATCCAATGCCCAAACATATAATCACAATAATGAACATATAAAATTTCAATGTGTAATTCTAGCAACCATATAATAAAAGCGTCATTTAAGTTTAGTCATCTACCATTATTTTTCAAAATTATAATTACATATTAATATTAATTAAACCTTTACAGTTTTATAGCAGCAACAATAATATTCATATTTATAATCTGTAAAGATATAATATATTGAGTCATTTATTATACTTTTAACTAATTAGTTTAGAAATATATATATTGAGCCCTAATTATATTTGTGTATAAATTTATTACAATGATAATAATACTTGGCCTAATTAACCTGCATTGAGTTCACAGCCTAGTTTAAGATAAAAAAGTAGATAACCATTAGATATACTCTTAGAATGTCTCAGTAAATTATTAAATTTAAAGAATCTAAGTGATTTTTCTATGTATTTTTATTATAAAACAACTACCCTCTTTTACGTATATAGTATCTCTGACTATTTTAGTATAACAGCATATGGCTGCAATAAAGACTTAAAAGACCACAAAACCTAAACATTTATTATCTTCCTTTTTTCAGAGTTCCTCTAAGGGCTGATCTATTGGCATTTGGTTGTACATATATATGTTATAATCATATGTAACTACATATTTATAGATATATATAGTTTCATTCCTGGAACAGTGAAAGGTAATTGTTAATAAATAACTAGGTTGCTTCCAGATTCTGGCTATTTTAAATAGACCTGCAATGGACATGGGCGAAGCCCTATAATTTTAATATTGATATATCTAGTACAAGTACCCAAAGTGAATGATATTGCTCATGGCAGGAGGAGGACACTATTGGATTAATTCTAGGACATTATTGGCTTCTGGTGTAACTGCTGGGACAGGGAGAGAGATATTTATTATTTTCAGAAAAAATGTTGGTATTTTTTGTTTAGTAGAACAAATAAATTATATTGAAGAAACCATTGGTAGAACTCTTCAGATCATTGAATTTATAAGTATCTTCAGTGTTCATAACAATAGTCAAATACATAGATGCAAAGATAAACAAATGACATTACATCAAATTAAGAATCTTCTACATAACAAAATAAATAATTCCCAGAATAAAAGATACCCCACAGAATGGAAAAATATTGGCCCACTAATTATCTTACAAAAGGCTAATTATACCCACCAAAGTTTTCCTCCCTCCACCCCTGTTCCCACTATGCATCCCATATCACCCTCCCATACCCCCAGGGATGCTAGTATAAGTGGTACCCTCTGTGTCTAGCTTGTTGTAGATTGGGTATCGATTCTGTTGTCATTGGCTTTAGACTTGGTGTTTAAGTCCGCTCATTTTTATTACTACTTAATGATCACACAACTGTTTAGTCTCGGTACCCTCCATTATTTCCCCCTCAATTTTGGAGGTGGAAAAAGAGGGATCAAGTTATGTGGTTCTGTTTGAAGAAAAGAAAAAATAAATTGGGGTAAAAATCAAATAAGCAAAAAATGTGTAAAGTCCTTCTAGAGGCTATAGATATCAATTTGAGAGAAGAAAGGAAAAAAGAAAGAGAAACATAACAACAATACAAAAAGAAAACTTAAACAAAAAATCCAAAAAGCATGACAGAAATAAAGACAACCACCACACAATAAACACGGTCCTGAAATAAAAACAAAACAAAGCTCAAAAATATAAAAACAACAACAACAACAACAAAAACAAATGATTTTGTGCTGCTTTTTTTTCTACATAGGCATAGTAAATATTGGGGAAATTAAAAAGAGAACTCCCTTGGAGGGTTTCTCAGCTCTTGAAGTATATTGTTATGGGAATAACTACAGATGCCATGTCCTTTTATGGTGTATGGAAAATTTCTGCTCCGTCATGGATGATAAAATCAGATTCTGATGGGAAAAAATCTTTTCACTCGACATATCAGATAAAGGGCTGATATCTAGAACATACAAAGTACTCAGAAAGCTGAGCCCTCCAAAACCAAATAAAGCCATAAAAAAATGGGGAGATGAACTGAATAGACACTTCTCTGAGGAAGACAGAAGGATGGCCAACAAACACATGAAAACATGCTCACCTTCACTCATCATCAGAGAGATCCAAATCAAGACAACAATGAGATACCACCTTACATCAGTAAGGATGGCTCACATCAAAAATAATGGAAACAATCTCTGTTGGCGGGGATAAGTTATGAAAGGAACTCTCATCCACTGCTGGTGGGAATGCCCCCTAGTCCAACACCTATGGAGAACAGTCTGGAGAGTGCTGAAAGAACTCAGAATTGAGCTGCCATTTGACCCAGCAATCGCTCTCCTAGGTATATACCCCCAAGTTGGAAGGACATTCATTCCAAAATACGTGTGCACACCACTATTTATTGCAGCACTCAGTATAATAGCCAAGTCTTGGAACCAACCTCGATGTCCAACAACAGATGAATGGATCATTAAAATGTGGTATCTATACACAATGGAATATTACATGGCAGTCAGAAATGATACAATCACAGACTTTGCAGCAACGTGGATGGACCTAGAACATGTTATGTTAAACAAAGTAAGTCAGAAGACAAAAGATAAACACAAAATGATAGCACTATTCTGAAGCACCTAGAACATACATCTTATACACAACTAATACTCAACAATCAAATAATAGGGTTTAACAGGGTAGAAACTCTAAACACTGTAATAGTCAACATATACTCGAGAGCAGTGCCCAACATACATGAAAAAGGAACAACGCAAACTCTTGAACACATTATACCACAAAGAAAACAGCAACACCAGAAACAGCAGCATAGAGAGAACAGGTAAGTAATCAGCCTTTTATGGCAAAGGCCCACATTAATCCCTTGGAGATCGTATACAGGATCACAGGTAAAGAATACCACGGGAAATCACTGACTCCAAAGGAAACATCCCATAACATCATGTTTTAATGCCTTATCTTACTACATTTAAAATAACCTCTCAGCTTTTCTGTCCACAGGCACTCTTGGATACAAAGGGTGGACAAACCAAGATGGCAGCTCGGGATACCACACGAGATACCATACCTAGCTGGCACTATGAGATGGTCCCGAGAAAACTCTTTAACATACTCTTTATCTCAAGGTTTTACCTTCCTTTAGGAATCGAAGCACGTGGCCAGTCAGACCACTGAAGCAGTAACCGTGACATACAGACCTAAACTACAGTCTCTACTCATTGAACACATTCAAGCAAACTAACATTCCCTTACTATTCTCTCCTCTCTTCTCACTATTTTCTTTTTTCATCATTTCTTTTCTACTCTTCTCTCTACTTTTTTTCTTTTCTCTTTTCCTTTCTTTCTAATGTATTTTCTCTTTTCTCCCTTTCTACCCCTTCCATATACCTCCCCTTCCCCCCCCTCTGGAAATCCAACTACCCCCTCACCCCTCATTCCCATACAGACTTCCCACTATATTAAAACTCTTCACCCTCAGACCTTAATCTATTAGGCATCAAGATTGACCTCCTACCCCAATGAACCAGTACCCAGTACCCAAACGAAGAGACACCCAGTCAAGCCCACACTTCGTCTCCTGCAAGAAAAGGCAGCTAACTCCCCGGCAGACCCATGATGCGCAGCCCTCCCTACCATCTCCCCCTAATGTGGACTGTTACTTGAAACCGGACTTAGTTCCAAAAGTAGTCCCAATACAAGAACTCTTCCAAGACCTCCCTGCCGTAAATCTTTTGCCAATCTGAAGAAGGACAGGGGGGGTGATGGAAAGGTGCCTGGGAACCCACACACTACAAGAAATACCCAAAAGTCAATGGGAAAACATGTACTCCCAACATAAACATAAGACCTGTATTACACCTCCTCTTTACCTGCCTTTCCCCAAATGTAAGGTAGTCTCCTGCATCACTTTGGTCCTTTAAATACTTCGTTAATTCATTTTCAGTTGTCTGAAAATTTTTAATCCTATTTTTTTATCTTTTTTGGGTACATGACCTGTTTCTGTTTTCCTTTCAGACCACCCCCAAATGCACCAACAATATAACGTAGCACCATTTCTCTCTGCAAAGGCACACTAAAAAGGGAAATCTTACACGTAAAAAAGAGCTCTTATATATTAGAGATAGGAACTCATAGTTGTTTACAATACAGGGATAACTCCTACCTTGAAAATATGTCATGTGGAATCAACTTAGACCTCAGGAGATTAGATCCCATCCGGTCAGCCTTGAACCCTGGATCCCAGACACAGAAATGGCACAGTTCTTCACAACAACTGCAGGAAACAAACCCCATCCAGGACAACCTTAATACTACTGGAACACCAGCGAGTGCCAGTTCTAATATGATATCCTGACAATGAGGAAAATGGGAACAGCATGACCTAAGAACAGGTTATCCTACCTTACCAGCCATTGATAAGTCAAAATCAGAAGTCTTGTCACCCGTTGGTAGGTCCAAAAACCAAGATCGCGATTTACAGATGACTGGCTACTAGAACCATGACCAGACTGTATATATCTTGGGACCAATAAAAAAGCCCTAGTCTAGGGTTTGAACTACGACCTGCACAACAACCATGATTCCCAGTCCCAAAGGTCTGGCAGAGACAACTGTAACGGAATGGGGATTCTGGAAACACAAGGAAAGGCATTATCCTAGGTGCTAAGACCAAGACCACCAATCACAGAAGATGGATTAAAATGACACTGAGGGAACGAAACTTCTAGAACCACAAAGACTGACTTCATCATAAGTCCCATCCCTGGAACTATGCAGATGCTGAGATCAATAGATACAGAGGTCTGATTG
The DNA here is from genome assembly GCF_024139225.1 of Suncus etruscus. Lineage (NCBI taxonomy): Eukaryota > Metazoa > Chordata > Mammalia > Eulipotyphla > Soricidae > Suncus > Suncus etruscus. The sequence continues at coordinate 3,189,381 of NC_064868.1, forward strand.
TATCACCTAGGATGGAACAGAAGTTTTCCTAACAACTCAAAAAACACCACCGAGAGAGTAAAGGATCCTGAACAGAGGCTATAGTTGATCCCGTGACAATATACTCCAAGGGCGGAGAAACCCCATATCTCTTAGGCCAAGTGAATTCCTTTTGGAATGACCCCAATACTTACTGTGCCAAGGCAGGAGGGAAAGAAACAAGACACAAAATATTATTTATCTCTTTATATATATTATTTTTATCTTCATTTATTATCATTATTATTATATTTACCTACCTATTTTTGGTTGACTTCTTTGCTCCGGTGTGGTTATTGAAACTATTGCCCGCATTTACACTTTTTTCTTTTTTCTTTTCTTTTCTTTTCTTTTCTTTTCTTTTCTTTTCTTTTCTTTTCTTTTCTTTTCTTTTCCTTTCTTTCATTATATGCTCTGCCATGTTTCTTATCTCAAGACCATGGCGGTTTTTTTTTTCTCATTCTTTTTTTGTGGTGCTTAGCGTTATTGTTGGAGTCCTCACTGGATATATGACACTTCTTTTTGTACTGGTGGAGTGTTTCACTTTTTTCTCCTTCGTCTCTCTGAGGAGGAGATCCTCTAGAAGAATTCCGCTTATTTTCTGCATATTAGACCTTTACCCCTGTTTACTACTATTCCCTACTTCAAACAAAACCACGTAAATTTAACTAGCTACTCCTGCCCCTCAGAGGGGGAAATAAGGGAGGCACCAGGACCAAACAGGTGCAAGACTACTAAGTATTAGCCTAGATACAGAGGGAACAACATATTCTGGCAGCCCTAAGAGTGAGGGAAGAGCATATGGGAGGCAGGACAAAAACGGAGGTGTAGGGAGGATAAATTGTTGATGGAAATCCCCCCTGATTTTATGTAAATATGTACCTAAAATATTATTGTCAACAATATGTAAACCACTATGATCAAAATAAAAATTAAATTAAAAAATCAGATTCTGTATCTGGAGAGGTAAAAAAATGGAGCCTATGATAAAATCTTTCTTTACGGTTCTAGAAGTTCTGTTCCATCACTGTTGTTTTAATCAGTCTTCTGTAGTTGGTGGTCTTGGTTTTTGCACTGATGCTAGAATGAAGCCTAGGATAGAGTATTTCATTATGTTTCCAGAAGACCTGTTCAGTTGCAGTTGTCTCAGTCATACCTCTAGGATTAGAGATCTTGGTTGTTGTACAGATTGTAGGCCAAAGCCTAGACTAGAGATTTTTTTATTGGTCTCAGGATATGTTCTTCCCAGTCATGGCTGTCACAGTCAATCTTCTGTAGATAGTGATTTTGGCTTTTGCACACATTAAAGGATGACAAGTCTTCTGATTTAGCATCTTATTGTTAGATGGTGATGTAAGACAACCTGCTCTTAGATCATGTTGTTGCTATTTCCTCGTTGTCAGGATATCATATCAAAACTGGCTTATGTTGGTGTCAGAGCAGTATTAAGAATGTCCCAGAGGAAGTTTGGTTTCTGAAGTTGTTGCAGAGAACTGTGTCGGTTCTATGTCTGGGTCCTAGGGTTTGGGGTTGGATGGTCACTGTATAATCACCTGGAGTCTAATTTGGGTCCACATCACATATGTTTAAGGTGAGGGATGTCCCTGTATTGTAAAAGAGTATGAATTTTTATCCCTAGTAGATAAGAGCTTGTTTCTATACATAAAATTTCCCCTTTTTTAGTATGCCTTTGCAGGAAGAAATGGTGCTATGTTATATTGCAGGTGCACATGGGGTGGGAGTGTCAGGCTCCATCCTCTCTGTGCCCTGATTTTGACCCGAGCTATTATCCCAGGCAAGACTTTTTATTGTAGGTTTTTGTACCAAGCAGAACCAAAAGAGGTGAAGTTAAGGACGAGAAGAAAACAGAAACAAGACAAAAAAATACATCTTTATATATACACACATATATATAAAGAAAAAATTTAAAAATGAGTTTAAAAGTAATTAAGGGAACAAAGTGATGCAGGAGACTACCTTACATTTGGGGGATTAACTGGTTAAGAGGTATTATTATAGAGGTCTTAAACTTATAAAGGAAATATAGGCTTCCCCATTGTCTTTTGAGATTTATTTTGTGGGGTGTGGGATCGAGGGCACATTTTCATCACACACACTGGTCTTCATAAGATTGAGAAAAGATGTGTGACAGAGAGGTCTCAGTAGAATTCTTGCATTGGGGATCCTTCTGGGTCTGAGTCTGGTATTAAACAACAGTCCACGTTTGGGAGAGGTGAGGAGGAGGGTCACACAACATGAGTCAGCAGAGGTGTTGGTAGTAGTTTCTTGCTGGGGAAGAGGTGTGGGTCTTAGTGTGTGTTCCTTCGCTTGGGTGCTGGGTAATGGCTTATTGGGGTAGGAGGTCGGTATTGATACCTAATGGGTTAAGAACTGAGAGCAAAGAGCTTACACAAGTGAGGATGGATTACATAAAAAATAATAGAAACAATCTCCATTGGCGGGGGTGCAGCATGAAAGGAACTCTCATCCACTGCTCTTTGAAATGCTCCCGGTCGAACCCCTATGGAAAACAATATGGAGAGTGCTCAGTAAACTCAGATTTGAGCTGCCATATGGCCCAGCAATTGCTTTTCTGGGTATATATTCCCAAGTCGGAAGGACATTAATCCCAAAGTATTGTGCACCCCACTATTGTATCATAGCACTCAGTACAATAGCCAAAATGTGGAACCAACCTCGATGTCCAACAACAGATGATTGGATCATGAAGATGTGTTATTTATACACATTGGAATACTCCATAACAGTTAGAAATGATACATCATAGACTTTACAGCAACGTGGAAGAATCTACAAAATATTTTGTTAAATGAAGTAAGCCAGGTGATGAAAAATAAATACAGAATGATAGTACTATTCTGAAGTGCCTAGAATAAACACCATATATACATGTAATACTCCATGAAAAATTAAAATGGTTTAACAGGGTAGAAACTCCAAACACTGTAATTGTCAACATTTAGTGGGGAGTAGTGTCCAAAACAAGTGGAAGAGGAATAACACAAAGCCTTGACTACACATTATAACATAAAGAAACCAGCAACAGCAGAAACAACAGTGTAGAGAGAACAGGTATGTAATCAGCCTTTTACTACAAAGGCCTATAATAATACCCTAGGGATCTTATACAGGATTACAGGTAAAGAATATGATGGAAAGTCAGTGACTCCAGCGTAAACGTTTCATAACAATATGTTTTAATGCCTTACTCTTACTATATTTAAAATAACTTCTCAGCTTTTCTGTCTACAGGGGTTCTTAGATACAAAGGGTAGATGACCTAAGTTGACACCTCGGTGCTCAGTCACACTAAATACCATACTCAGTTTGCATCATGAAAATGTCTTGGTAAAACACTTTAATATACCCCTTAACTCTGAGTTAAAGCCTCTATTAGGACCTGAAGCATGTGACCAACCAGACCACTGAAGCAGTCAACTATGACCCACAGACTTATATTATAGGACCTACTCATTAAACATGTTTAGGCAAATTAATATTTCCTTTCTTTTTTCTTCCCTCTTCTCACTACTTCTTTCTCCCTTTCCTTCTACCTTTTCTTCCTCATTATCATCAATGCAATCTATGTCAAATAAAAACCACACTGTTACTTTCTCTTTAGGAAAAGAAATTTGATACATAAGGTACAGCAGACCATACTACATAGGGTAACCACCTACACATCGAGAAGTGAAACCTATGTGTATCCTAAATTGCTCCACTCATCACCTAATCCTGAAACCCTCATTCAGAAAGGCCTAGCCTTATCACTAAAACAATCCCTAGAAAACCTCCCAACTTCGACACACCACCCCAATCTCTCTTAGTTGATTTATTAGTTTCTTTACCTTACTTTTACTATATTTATCTATTTTTCTGTTCTCCTCTTATTTCTTGCTCTCCCATCCTCTTTTTCTTAAGCTATACCTAAGCTAGCTATTGTATGTTTCTATGTGGTCACGAGCATATAGAGAGGACTCCTCCATGAAAGCTGAACCTAAATTGTAAAAAACCCATGCCTATAGTGTATATAGCCCCTCCTATAAACTGTCTCCTCTCCCATCTTCAGAAATCCTACTATCCCTTCACCCCACAATCCCAACTTGATAACCCACATTATTAAAGATCATTTCTTATTTAAATGATCACTTTTGTATTTCTGAGTCAGTAGTACTTTCCTCTTATAGTATTGTGATTTGTATATTTGTTTATTTGTAGGTAATGTTTTTATTGTTTTGGTTTGTTGTTTGGGGTTATTTTGTTTGTTTTGTGACAATATCCAGAGGTGCTCAGGGCTTTGTACTGGCTCTGTGTTGAGAAATCACTCGTGTTGTCACAAAATCATTTGGGCATTGAACATGCATCAGCTACATGCAATACCAGCCCACTACCTACTGTAATGCTGCTCCAACCACATTCAGAGTTTCCTTATGAGTGCTAAAGATTTTTGTGAATTCTTTCTGATTTTATTGTAAGATGGTTATTTTTGATATAAACAAAATATGGAGACTATGCAAGAAATGACACTAAGTGTACTAGGTGAGAACCATTAAATTCAGAGTCACAATGTTTGATATATAACTCCATCCAATGGACACAGCTGACTGAATCATGAAGTGATACTTGTTTCATATCGCCTAGTTTTTTTTTTTGTTTGTTTTTGTTTTTTTTGTTTTTGGGCCACACCCGGTAACGCTCAGGGGTTACTCCTGGCTATGCGCTCAGAAGTCGCTCCTGGCTTGGGGGACCATATGGGACGCCGGGGGATCGAACCGCGGTCCGTCCAAGGCTAGCGCAGGCAAGGCAGGCACCTTACCTCTTTGCGCCACCGCCCGGCCCCAAATATCGCATAGTTTTTATTCATTCCATAGAACTTGGAATTGAAATTGGAAAAAGTCTCTGCAACTAAAAAGAACTGTAATGTGCAAGAGTTGAATGGCAGTCTTGAAAAGAGAACTGACCTGAACCTGGCAAAAACTTTATTCAGACCCTTTCAGAGAAGAAAGGACAAGTAATCCAGGGTGCTTTTGAGTTTTACAAAATACCTCTGCATCCTAGTAATATATTCCTCCTTTTTTTGATGTTAGGGCCACACCCAAAAAAGTGCTCAGGTCTGTTTCCTGATTCTGTACATAGGAATTAGTCCTGGAAGGGTTTGTGGGACCTTCTGGGTACCAGGAGTTGGTCATCTATGAAAAAATACCATGCTCACTGTACTCTCTTTAGTTAAACATATTCCTCTCTTTACTTATAATTAGTTTGATTTATTTTCATATACTGACAACCAAAAAATTTAAGATATTTCTTATTATTATCACAGAATAGATGCCAAAAAGTATCAAAAAGATGCTTTGAAGAATCACTTCTTCCATATTCCTAATATTGAATCAACATTCAGATTATAGCTGCAAAGTAATAAAAGAAAGAGGAAAGATGTTCAGATAGGAAATACTCAGAAACTGTACAATGAATTCAAATACTTTACAGAGTACTTTTATGTCATGTGTATTTTACCACAGTTAATTAAAATATTTGAGGTGTCTTCCAGGCAGTGCTAAGGAGGATTGTGGACCCCTCCAAATATTCTCATTCAACTGGTTTACAAGTTCTATTCCAGAACCCAAAATTAGAGAGCTTCTCCTATGGTGGTTCCTGCACCTTCTAGGGCCTCAACTCTGCAAGCCAACATCAAGTCCCCATAATTTGGGGGCCTCTGTAGTTGTATTTAATGGTATGCACAATATCAAATGGATCCAGGTTTGAATTGGAGTCAGCTGCATGGAAGTCAAACACTGATATCACTGTAATAAATATATATAGTATTTATTTAAGCATCATAATTACAAGCATGATTGTAGTTGGGTTTCAGTCATAAACAGAACACTCCCCTTCACCAGTGCAGCATTCCCACCACCAATGGCCCCCTCCCTCCTTCCCAGAAATTGCCTATATTTGAGACAGGCATTCTACTTCTCTCACTAATTAAAATGGTCATGACAGTTGTTAGTGTAGTTATTTCCTTAACTATACCACTATTCTTATGGTGAGCTTCATATTGTGAGCTGGTCCTTCTGGCCCTCATCTCTATTGTGTCTGGGGAGTATAACAATAATGACCTTGATTTTTCTTAAAACCCATAGATGAGTGAGACTGTGTCTATCTGTCTCCCTCTGACTTATTTCACTCAGTATAATAGATTCCATGTACATCTACATATAGAAAAATGTCATGACTTCATCTCTCCTAAAATGCTGCATAATATTCCATTGTGTATATGTACCACAGTTTCTTTAGTCATTCATCTGTTGAAGGGCATTTTTCTTATTTCCAGAGTCTGGCTATTGTAAATAGCGCTGCAAAAAATATAGATGTGAGGAATTGTATTTTGTCTTCTTAGGATATATCCCTAGGTGTGGTATAGCTGGATCACATGGGAGGTCAATTTCCACTATTTTGAGGACTCTCCATATTCTTTTGCATAAAGGCTGGACTAGAGAGAATTCCCAGTGAATGAGAGTTTTTTCTCTCCACATCTCCACAAGCACTTATTACTCTTGTTATTAGTGATGTGTGCCAGTCTCTGTGGTGTGAGATGGTACCTCATTGTTTTGACTTGCATCTCCCTGCTGATAAGTAATGTGGAGCATTATTTCAAGTGTCTTTTGGCCATTTACATTTCTTCTTTGAGGAAGTGTCTGTTCACTTTTTCTCCCCACTTTTGATGGGGTTAGATGTGTTATTCTTGTTAAGTTCTGTCCGTACTTTGTACATTTTCTATATTCGCCCCTTATATAATTGGTATTGGGTGAATTGTTTCTCCCATTCTGTGGAGGGCTTTTGTATCCTAGGCTCTATTTACTTTGAGGCACAGAGGCTTCTCAGCTTAAAATAGTCCCATCCTTCATCTCTGCTTCTACTTGTTTGGAGAGTGCTGCTTCAGCCTTGATGATACCTTTAGTCTGAATATCATAGTGTGTTTTACCTATGCATTGTTCTATATACCTTATGGTTTCAGGTCTGATATCAAGGTCTTTCATCTTTTTGCATTTTACTTTTGTGCATGGTGTTAACTGGGGGGTCTGAGCTCACTTTTATACAAGTGGATAACCCGTTGTGCCAACAGCACTTGTGGAAGAGGCTTTCCTTGCTCCATTTTGGATTTCTTACCCCCTTATCAGAAATTAATTGATTGCATGCATGGAAACATTTTCTGAATATTCAAATATATACCAGCGAACTGAGAATTTCTATTGCAATAACATGTTGTTTTGATAACTATTGCTTTGTAATACAATTTAAATTGGGGAAAGTAGTGCATCCCATATCCCTTTTCTCAAGAATTGCTTTAGCTATTCGTGGGTGTTTATTGCTCCAAATGAATTTTAGTAGTGTTTGATCCACTTCTTTGAAGAATATCATGGTATTTTTAGAGGAATTATATTAAATCTGTACAATGCTTTGGGGTGTATTGCTATTTTAATGACATTAATCCTGCCCATCAATAAATTTGGTAAGTGTACCCATTTCATTGTGTCCTCTCTTATTTCTTGAAGCAGGATTTTGTATTTTTCCTTGTATAGTTAAGATATTTGAGTTTGTGTGGCACTAATGTAAATGGGATTTTTAATGTCCATTTCTTCTCTATCATTATTAATGTATAAAAAGGCCATTGACTTTTGTGTGTAAATGTTGTAACCTGCCACATTTCTATATAAATCTATTGTTTCTAGAAGCATTTTTGCAGAGTCTTTAGGGTATTTTAAATATAGTATCATGTCATCTTTAAGCAGGGAGAGCTTGACTTCTTTTCCTCTATGAATACTCTTGATATCTCTTTCTTGTCTAATCGCTAGGGAAAGTACTTCCAGTACTACGTTGAATAGGAGTGGTGAGAGAGGGCAGCCTTGTTTTGTACCAGATTTTACAGGAAAGGCTTTCAGTTTATCTCCATTGAAATAACATTTGTCATTGACTTCTGGTATATGGCCTTAACTACATCGAGAAAATTTCTTTTTATTCCCATTTTGATGAGGGTTTTATCAAGAATGGATGTTGGATTTTATTGAATTATTGAATGTTTTTTCTGCATTAATTGATATAATCATATGATTTTCTTTTTTGTTGATATGGTGTATTATGTTGATTGATTTATGGATGTTAAAAATTCTTGCAGTTTTAGGATGGAACCTACTTGATAATGGTGAATGACCTTTTTGATTAGGCATTGTATTCTATTTGCCAAGATTTCCTGCGGATCTTTGCATCTGAGTTCGTCAGGGATATTTGTCTTTAATTTTCTTTTCTAGCAGCATCTTTGTTTTGGGTGCCAAGATGTGTTAGCTTCATAAAAATTATTTGGTAGTGTTTGTGTTTCTTCAATTTTATTCAAGAGCCTGAAAATATTGGTAGTATTTCCTCTTAAAAGGTTTGAAAGAATTCATTAGTGAATTCATCTGGGCTGGGCTTTTGTTTGGGGGAATATGTTTGATTACCATTTTAATTACCTCAATATTTATGGAGCTGTTTAAATATGCTACCTTATCCTTATTCAGCCATGGATAAGATACCAAAAATTTATCCATTTCTTTCATGTGCTCCTGTTCGTGGCATAGTTTCTCAAAGTAGTCTCTGTTTACCTTTGAATCTCTGCAATATCTGTAGTGATTTCCCCTTTTTCATTTCTAATCTGGTTTATCAAGTTTCTTTCTCTCCCTTTCTTTGTGAGTTTTGCCAGGGATTTTACTTTCATTTATATTTCAATTGTTTTTTGGATTTTCATTTAATTGATTTCTGATCTAAGTTTTGTTATTTCCTTCTGCCTACCTATTCTTTTCGTTTTGTTGATCTAATATTACAATCTTTGTCATTAAGCCACTCATGTAGACACCTTCTTCCTTCCTGATGTGTGCTTATAAAACTATGAATTTTCCTCTCAGTACCGTTTTTGCTGTGTCTCATAAATTCTGATAGTTTGTGTCTTCATTGTCATGTGTTTCCAGGAATGTTTTGAATTCCTCTTTGATTTCATTTCTTACCCACTCATTGTTCAGTAGTAAGCTGTTTAATTTCCAGGTGTTAACATTTGTTTTCTGTGTCCCTTTGTAGTTCATGTCTAATTTCAGTGTCTTGTGATCAGTGAAAGTAGTCTGCATGATTTCTATCCTTTCGATTTTATGGATGTATGTTTTATGGGCCAATATATGGTCTATCCTGAAGAATAACCTATGTGCATTGGAATAGAATGTGTAACTATGTTTCTGTGGATGGAGTGCCATATATCACATATTATATATATATCCATTTATATATATTTATCCATATGTATATACTAGTTCAATTTTTCCAGTTCTCTTTTCAGAGCTAGTATATTTTTGTTGGTTTTTAGTCTGGTGGACCTATGAAGGGGTGACAGGGCAGTTTTGAGTTCACACACATTTATTGTTTTGTTATTAATATCTTCTTTCATATTTAAACAATTTTATTAAAATTTTGCTGGTCTCTCATTGGGTACATATATGTTTAGGAGTATGATTTTTTCCTGTTTTACATATTTCTTGATTAGTATGAAATGTCCATCTTTGTCCCTTACAACTTTTCTGGGTCTAAAGTTTGTGTCACCTGATATTAGTGTGGTCACTCCAGACTTTTTACAGGTGTTTTTTCTTGAATAATTTTCCTCCAACCTTTGATTTTGAGTCTATGTTTGCTCTGACTATTCAGGTGTGTTTCTTGTTGGTAGCAAAACGTTGGATTTAGTTTTTTAATCCATTTAGCCTCTCTGTGTCTCTTAAATGGTGCCTTTATTCCAATGAAATTGATAAAGAGAATTATCATGGAATTTAGTGCCATCTGTGTGTAGAAGTTTTGTTTGTATGTTGGTTGATCTTGTGTGTTTTTTTTTTTTTGTAGGTCTTGTTTAAAAGTACACCTTTCAGTTATTCTTTTAAGTCTGGTTTTAATCTGAAAAGTTTATGAGATGCTTTTTATCCATGAAGCTATGTATACTTCCTTCAAACCTCAAAGTGAGTCTGACTGGGTGCAATATTCTAGGAAAAGCATTCATTTTGTTGAGTTTTGTCACTATGTCCCACCACTGCCATATGGCTTTGAGGGTTTCTTGTGAAAGGTCTGCTGTAAATCTTAAGGATGCTCCTTTGAATGTAATTTCCTTTTATAATCTCGTTGCTTTCAGTATTTTATCCCTGTCTGTGGGATTCGTCATTGTGACTAGAATGTGTCTTCGGGTGCTTTTCTTGGGGTCTCTTTTAGCTGGTGTTCTTCTGGCATGCAGGATTTGCTTTCATGCAGTCTTTATCTCTGGGAGTTTCATTGCAATGATATCATTGACTGTTGAATATTCCTGGGGATTTTCTTCCTGGGTCTCTGGGACTCCAATGATTCTTATGTTGTTTCTGTTGAACTAACGAAAACTTTTATTTTCACCTATTCACATTCTTTGAGTAATGTTTTCGATGTCTGATCATTTGCTTTAAGGATTTTTCCAATCTCTTTTGCTGTATTGAGTTGTTATGCATTTCATCTTCCCACTCACTGATTCTATCATCAGTTGCTTTTACCCTGTTGGAGAGACTTTTCACTGATGTTTTTAATCCATCTACTGAGGTTTTCAGACCTGTTATTTCAGTTTGTAGTTTTCTGATTTATATCTTCATATACTCTTGATGTTTTTTCTGTTCTGTTCAACTTAATATATGCTTTTCTTGAGTTCTATGACTACCCTCCATATTTCTTCTTTAAACTCCATATCTGAGAGACTAAATAAGTGGTTGGCAGTTTTCAGGTCATGAGAGTTGCCATCTTCATTCTCTATGCCTGGTGTTGGCCTGCATTGTTTCCTCCATTGTCATGTTTGTATTGTTGATATTTGTACATGTTGTGTTGGTTTTCATTGGCTAGAAGATGAGCAAGGCTGAAAAGTGAAGTGGAGCAGCTGTGCTCCTCTTGCTCCACTCTTTGTGAAGGTGATGCTCATTTTTGAAGAAGATGAGCTCTCAGAGATGATCAAAATCCCAAGCCGCAGGACAGCAGAGAGGAGACTCAAAATGTCTGCCATGTTTCAGGTCATACAGCAGAAAACAGTCTCACTCCACTATACTATTTATTTGGTACCTTAAAATAATTTTAAACTTCACAGAAAAATATCCAAAGGAAAAATAAATAATTTTAGACATAATGCAAGGTTGATTTCATAGTGTTTCTCCTAGATGCACAAGCATAGGAACAAGCCATTCTTAGACAATGAATGTATAATAATTAACCTTTAACTTTCTGTAAAGTTCCAGGAATAGTCTGTTTTAGGATAATAAATACATCATATCCACTGCTTCCTCTTACCTAAGAGTGGCTAAAATAATATAGTTTCATTCTCTTTCTTGAGGGAAAAACCTATAACATTGACTCTTTATTTTGGGCTCTTCTTTAATATTAACATACAGTCATCATTAAATATGGAATAATGATATGTAAAGGAATTATAAATAATAATAATAATGTTTTCTACTAACTTAGTAGTCACAGGAGATCTTCTAGGAGTCTTTGGGGCAAGCATAGACTTCTGAGGTTCTAGCAGTAAACCAAAAGGTTTAAGGAAAGTTATCTAATTTGAGCAAAAATCCTCTTATTTTCCAAAGATTCTCTTTCATTCCTGATCACCTATTATAAGAGAAGAAAAAGACAGCTATAGTTCTGTTACCACTTGCAAGTGTCTATCCTATCACATAATCTGTCAGTAGCTATTGTCTTCTCTGAAACCTGGGGCTAGTAGTAGAACAATCTTCTTGCAGGCACCCTAAAGAGTAATGAATAGAAATAAGTTATAAATATAAAATGATCTATTAATCTTTTAGTGCTAGTGGTTTGGGATGTTTTAGTACACAAAGGACAGGCTAATAAGACTATCAATTCTGTCTCTAATGTAAGGATATTTAGAAAGTGAGGTCCTACTCACCCTGAATCTTATTCTCAGTATTTATAAAATCTATAATTTTCATCAATGTAGAGAAATGTGTCCTTTTGTCCTTTCTAGGAAAAAATTAAAGAATTTTCTTGTAAATACCAAGGACATATGTCGTGGTTACAGTTTATTTGCAATGTGGCCAAATTCATAAATGATGGTTTACTTTATTCGGAGAATTTTCTGTTAAAAATAGATGCTACTCTGCTAATATATGCCTTCATTCAAAGCATAAGAATCATTGAATATTAATGATGATCTTCTTTACACAATTTCTATCTAAAATGCTGAAAGAAAAACAGTTCAAATATAAAGACGTAAGATTGACACTTTTAGGGGCTGGAGCGATTAGCACAGTGGTAGTACCTTGCACGTGGCAGATACAGGACAGCCCTGGTTCAATCCCCAGTGTCCCATATGGTCCCCCTAGCCAGGAGTGATTTCTGAGCACATAGCCAGAAGTTACCGCTGAGCAGCTCCAGGTGTGCCCTCCCCCCAAAAAAGACTGACTCTTTTAAAATTTTACTGGGATGCTATTTTCAACTGAGTTGAACTTTAATAATAAATAATTTGGTCTTCATTAAAGGCCCAAAACTTAGAGCACAATTTCTCTGGGTTTTTGAAAATATGATAAAAGTTGTCTAAATAGTCTTTTAATTACTGCATTATTGAGCAACTCCCAACTGTACCCAATTCTGTAGAACTTTTCTGAAACAATCTATAGGCTTATACACATCAAAAATTGACTTGCCAGATATCCATGTTAATAAAGTATGTAGTTTCATATGCAACTGATTTAAAGGCCTTTGCATAGAATCTTCTGGAATTTAGTTATTTTTCTAAAAGAGAGAAAAAACAATCAGTAGTCTTAAAACTAAAAGTTCCTTCCTAGTCTATTAGAAAAATATTTACTGCTTAATCAGTTGAATCAACTGCTGCAGAATATAGTCATTTCTCTTCAATGTTGAGCACTCTACTTGTTGAGGAAAAGAGATGCATATTTTCCTGTCTACTTCATGTAGCAAAGTATCTGGTAGACCTTTGAACATTAAATACCTTTTCCTTCCTACTTCACTTTTATATGCTGATCTCTAGTTCAAGAAGAAAATGTTTTGATCAGTGAGGAAATGGGATAGAAATAAAGATATTTTTGTTATATTTCCTCTTAAAGCTAAGAAACAATGTTATGCAGACTTCTTAATAATAAATAGTAAAATATATGAGCATCCTTTTTTCCCCTTTTTTTTAAATCAAACTGAGCTGGTAAAACTCTTTTCCACTTTCCCTACTTGTTACTGTTATAGGCTTGTCAACCATGGAGATCAGTGCATAAACATCAACTGTTGGCCTAGTAATGCAGTCATTTGGTAAAGGACTCCAGAGAAGCCTTAATTTTACAGATCAACAAATGTTTTCTTTTACCAAATGACCTCTACCAAAGCCAGGGTCGCCACTTCCTTAATGGTGTCAAATCCACATGTACACATGTTCAGAGCCCGAATTAAAGACCTAAGAAAAAGATTTTTGAAAGCACTATGAAGCCCTCAGTTTCCTCACCAGAATGTTATCTCTAGATATGTTTCTAATCATTCTCAGAAGCCATTTGGAATACAATTTATCTTTCATCCTCCCATCTTGGCATCCCACCCAGGAAAATGAAGCCCATATAATTTTTAGTAAATCAGCATTGACTTTTATTCCTCAAAATGGCAACACATATCATTTTCATTTCAAACCAAAAAGTCTATTCAAATACTAATTACTTACTTGCAGAGATGTATTCCATGAGGGAATAGTAGTAAGTAAATTCTGGCCTCTAGATGGGAAAGAAGAGTTTCAGTGACTACTCCAATTATATTTTCAATTACTTAGTGAGGAAAACCCTCCATGCATCTTTGTGAATAATTTCAGTCATTTCTGAGTAAGATCTTCTCTGGGGATTTTTGACAGGAAAGGGGTCAATGGAAGTACTCACGTGCATTCACAAGAATCCTTCTTGCAGAGCCTATGTCTTTGAAAGACTTCTAAATAGTCTTGTTAAAGGAAATTCTAAAGTAAAAGATAACCCCCCAAATACAACTTTCAGGTTTTAATGGGATAATTATTCGTTCCCTCTAATCATATTTAAATTCTGGATCAATAGCAAGAAGCACAAAATATTCCATTTAGCATGAAATAACACCCCATAATTACATGGGTTTTTTTGAGGGGGGGATTAAACCACACCAGTTGGACTTAGGGCTTACTCCTTGCTTAGAGCTCAGGGGACCATAATGTGTGCTGGAGATCAAAAACCTTTGTCTGCCACATACAGAGAATGTGTATAGTACAGCCCAACCTACTATGCTATCTCTCAAGTCCCACAGGTTTAAAATGTTAGACTTTTTATATTTGTTCAAAGGAAAGTTGTTTAAGGAATGATAATAAAGTATCTTTCACATTTTTGTTAAGGCTTAATTGTGGAATTCAAGCCTGTGGTTTCTCACAGAAACCTGGCTCTTTCTCACAATGCTTTGTGGCCAGGGCAAAATTGATGTCAGTAGTAACAATGTAAACTTTATTATTCAATGATCTGGGCACAGGGACTGTACTTTCCACTTTCGAAGAGGGCAGACTGCCAGAACCATAAGCACTCCAAAACCGAAGGCTAGCTTGACGCACTTTTCAAAAGAGTTGGATGTTTCAGGGCACAGATGCCAAGAGTTTTGTTTTGTATTGTTTTTCATTTCATCAGGCTTTTAAAAACCGTTTTTTCATTTCACTGGTTGCTTTTAATGCCTTGCAAAAGGTCCGTTCTTCTTGAGTCATCTGAGAGGAGAGAGAAAAGTGAGTTTCAGGTGAGAGGAAGACTCTCTTTGCCTTACATATGTTCAATCTTCAGTGCCCAACATCTCTGGTAATAAAGATAAATAGTACTGCAGTCTTTAGGTACAGCCTTAGTTTTTACTTCTAGAAACAGCCAAGCATATACTCTCAGACTCGGACCATTATAAAAATGATTTTGTAAAATAAATGTTTGACTCTGTCTCCTATTCTCTTTACCCCAGAGGTAGGGTCACATTGTCATAGCTAAGAAAGGTGGCAACTCCAGGAGTAATAAGTGAACCAGAGACAGGAGTAATCCTGGAGAACTGCTAGGTGTGGTCCTTCCAAAAAAGAATAGAAAAATGGATAAAAATTTGACCCGATTTATATTCTAGTTGCAAGACAGAAAATGCATAACAATAAAAGAAGAGTATATATGGACACTTTTTAAAGAAATGGGAATCAATTCCCTCTTCTTTGAGGAGTGTCTATATTGTTTATTTAAAAAATGTTGGTCCATTTAACATTACCATTATCAATGAATGATTCTTCTACTTCGGCCACAACTATGCCAACACTGATTGTTTTGTTCTTTGTAATGTGTGCAGGTCTCAATAGTACAAGATAATCTTATTGCTGTTTGATTGGCATCTCCCTGGTGACAAATAATAGAAAGCAATTTTTCTTAACCTATGTGACTACTTTGAGAAAGTTTCTATTCATTGCTTCCCCCTTCTTTTTATGGAGTTGGTTGTTTTAATCTTGTTGAATTAAGCCAGTTTTTTTTAAATTAATATCTTTATTTAAACACCTTGAATACAAACATGTTTGTGGCTGGGTTTCAGTCATATAAAGAACACCGCCCTTCACCAGTGCAACAATCCCATCACCAATGTCCCAAATCTTCCTCCTCCCCACCCCACCCTTGCCTGTACTCTAGACAGGCTTTTTACTTCCCTCATTCACTCACATTTTTATGGTGGTTTTCAATGTAGTTACTTCTCTAACTGCACTCATCACTTTTTGTGGTGAGCTTCATGTAGTGAGCTGGACCTTCCAGCCCTGCTCTCTTTTGTCTCTGAAAATTATTGCAAGAATGTCTTTCATATTACATAAAACCCATAGATGAGTGAGATTATTCTGTGTCTATCTCTTTCCCTCTGACTTATTTCACTCAGCATAATAGATTCCATGTAAATCCATGTATAGGAAAATTTCATGACTTCATCTCTTCTGACAGCTACATAATATTCCATTATATATATGTACCACAGTTTCTTTAGCCATTCATCTGTTGAAGCAAGCCAGTGTTCTCATAGCTCAATTATTAAACCATTATCAGATGAGTTGTGATAAAATGTTTCTCCCCCCAAAAAGAAATATGGCAAATTGAGAAATAACTTAATCTCCCTCTTTATCCTATTCTAGATACATATGTGAAATTATTACTTATAGAGCATGGCAGAACCCCCACCACAATCACAGCCTTATGTCCTCAAGTCTTACCAGTTTAGTGCTCTGCCAACATACATACATATTTCTCAAAAATCTCAGCACTCCTACTCATTTCAAAAACACAACGTTAGAAATGCCAGAAATACATAACACCCAGGAACCAGAGATAGTTCAGTGGGTAAGGGTCTTGTCTTGCATGCATCTGCATTCAAAGTTTAATCCCAAGCACACTATGTGGTCCACTGAGCACACCAGAAGTGGTCTTAACAATAGTTGGTTACTGTCCCGAACGAAAATAAATAACTAAAAATAAGAGCTACTTAGAGAAAACCGTTTTGTTCAATAAATAAAAGAAATTGGTGCTCTCGTATGCACTTCAAGTAGAAAACAACTACTTAGATGTTTTTTTACTTTGGGTTCCTGGTTCCCATCATGGAACTAAGCTCTAGTTTCCCCATTATTAATAACATTAATAATTTGGCTCCCATTCTTTCTTTCACTTGCCCACACCTCTAGTTGGCTGAACTACTGAAGTACCTAACTACTTAGACTTCATTCTTTTTTTATGGGTAAAATTCAAAGATAGTTATGGGATATGAACTCTGATAAAGTTCACATTAGATGATTAGATTATTATTAGATGATGCTTATACATAGATTAAATAATATAACTTATGATTCTTTCTCTTCTTTATTCATTCAATAATGGATGTTTTGTGGTAGTTATGTTATCCTTTTGAATAAATTTACATTATTTCATTTGTTTGTAAATTGCAAGCTACTTATGAAATACCATAAAGACAGAATCCTAGGATTCTAGCCTGTAGTTTGAGATTATATGACTTAGTTCCTGCTAATTAATTGTATATGTATATAGGAGAAAGTATGATACTTTCTTTCATTACCAAATATTAGGGAAGATGCCAGCCCTAAACTTCCTCTTATATTGGTGGGTCTGAGGCTTCCAAAATTAGCATCAGAATTGCCTTATACATCTTTGCATTGTGCTTTCATCATAGAACAGTATAGATGTTCATTATTAATGAGACTATCTCTGTGACTAACGTTTTTTAATTACTTTATTTAAAAATCATGGTTACAAGATTGTTCATAATACAGTTGCATTTTTTTGTTTTTGTTTTTTACAGTTGTATTTTAATAGTTATAAAATTGTTCATGATTGAGTTTCTGTCATGCAATGTATATTTTGTCAATCATTTTGCACTGCAGATTTTAGATTGGTTTGATTTCATTTGAGGCCACACCCAACTGCTCATGGTTTTGTACTCAGGGATAACTCCTGGTTATGCTTGGTGTACCATCTGTGGAGCCAGGGTTTTAATCCAAATAAACATTATGTAAGGCACTATGCAATCTCTCCAGTCCCTGCAATGAAGATTAATTTATCCCACTGGCCTGACATCTTTGATACTCTTTCTGGGTTTATCCTAGAGAAAATATTTTATTTCTACCTTTTTATAGTGGTCCCTTGTAAATACTAATATCAAATTAAGAATTGCATTCAGTGTTTTCATGCAGGGTATTTCAGTCAATAATACAGATATTTTGCTAGTAAAGATGAATAAAAGTGAAAAATTAATAAGAATTTCAGATAATAACTAGTGTTATAAAAATGAAATAATGGGGCATGGCATTACATCTGAGGGTAGATATTTTGGAATGAGTGGTCAAAGAAAGTCACTCTGGGGTTAATTAGATGTATATTATGCAAGTGTTTTATAATTTTTGCTTCTGAGTCCTCTAGAGTTATAATAGGGTTAGTAATCAGTGTGATGTGCAATTAAGGGTTGTATGAGGAGTTCTAGAGTTCACTTATAATCTTTTATGTACAGTCAGATCTTCATCAGTGCCTATTCCTCATGCCAAAGTTTGACAAAGTAAAAAAAAATTGGGGGGGGGGACACACCCAGCTGTGCTTGGGGTTACTCCTGGCTATCTGCTCAGAAATAGCTCCTGGCAGGCACGGGGGACCATATGGGACACCAGGATTCGAACCAACCACCTTAGGTCCTGCATCTGCTGCTTGCAAGGCAAACACTGCTGTGCTATCTCTCCGGCCCCAAGTAAAAAAAAAATTCGTAAAAACTATGATCTATTTAGTTTCCTTTGAAGCAATGAAATATACAATTAGCACTTTGACTTTTTCTTGAAATTAAACAGTTGGACCCATTTGTATAAACTGATTGATGTTGCATTTTGTAGTGTGCATATAGACAAAAAAAATCAGACAAAACCCAATTTAATTACTATTTAAAAACTACTGAAAATCATAAAATCTGAGCTTTCCTGGGGTCTGGAGAGACAGCACAGCTGTAGAGCATTTGCCTTGCACGCAGCTGATTCAGTCCCGGCATCCCATATGGTCCCCTGTGCCTGCAAGGAGCAATTTCTGAGTGCAGAGCCAGGAGTAGCCCCTGAGTGCCACTGAGTGTGAACCCCCAAAATTTCTAATATTTACGGTACTTAGAGAAATCTTGGACCTTTAGAGATCAGTATATCCAGGACAAAAACAAATTTCTAAAATTTAACTCCCAAATATTCACCTTGCACATTGAAAGATTGCTACTTATTACAAATGCATTGTTAAAATTCTCAGATTCAATATCTCACCTTGACATCTACTTTCTCTGTCATGAACCTTTCATACTTAAATACTACAGCATTTAAGGCATTTGCTTTGTACATGGCCAACTGAATGTCAATAACCATCACCACATATGATCTCCAGTGCACTGAATAATGCAGAGCCAATATAAATCCTGAGCACATCTGGGTGTGGCCCAATGTCACTACCCGCAAAAGGAAGCACGCACCAGACGTGGCTTTTGGCTTTCCTGGTGCAATGCCTAATTTTTTCTCCCAAGAAATATCTGCCAGAAGGCCCATTTAGAGAAGTCAATCATTGACCCTTTGTTTGAATTACTGGCTATAATTCTGACATGGCTGTGACATTACATTTTCCCTTTTTCCTTTCATTTGATTTTTGTCTTCTTTTCTACTACAGAAATTCGGCCTTAGCCTTTCTACACCCACAAAGGAATTTCAGTACCAAAGCCCGCCAAAAGCTCCCTGCTGGCTAGTTTATTTGTGACTCTTACTTCAAGTATAACCTGGTGCCAGCAGCTTGTTTTTTCTGAGTCTAGCTCTATGACGGTAAATAACTATTTCAGTCCCCCCAAAATCTATTTTCCAGCAACTACATAAACATCATAACATCATAACATCCCTCTCGTCCTGGTTTCCTGCAAAACCTGTTTTCTGTTTACCCCAAAACACCTTCACCTCACTTTTTCACCCAGCCCTTTAGCAGGGCTCTTTCTCACCTACAACTAGTTATTTGATATGTAGATTCTAGGGCCTCGTTCCCATTGTACTGTTCCTCAGGAAGATCTACTTTTTGTTTTCCCTGAAAACACCTTGCATACCAGAGTTTTGTGCTTAAAATGTCATCGACTGAACAGTAAAATTTTTCTCTCGTCCCATGAAAGTGGGACCCCATACAATGCATTTTGTGTGGTCTCATTTATTTCATTTTCATATTTCATATTCATCCGCTTCGTGTTCCTGCTTTCTCCCTGTAAAGTTTCTCGGATCCTATGAAGGTTTTGCTTAGCAACGCAGGTCGTCCGCAGCAGCCCAAATTCCAAAATATTAAAAAATAACAGTAGAACAATAAAGTTAATTTAAAAAATAGCCATCAGCCAACTTACAAGTTTTACCTTTCTCATTTGAGAAAAATTAGTTAATATTTCACTGGTGAAGGGGAATGTTGTGTTTATGACTGAAACCCAACTATGATCATGCTTGTAATCATGGTGCTTAAATAAAAATTTTATAAAGTATAAATTTTATAAAGTATAAAATTTAATATTTAAGCCTAGTATTATATTATATATGCCTTTTCCATATTAGCATATGGTTTTTATGTACTTTAATTTATTTAAAATATCCTACTGGAGGGGCCAGAGTGAAAGCACAGTGGAAAGGCTTTTGCCTTGCACGTGGTAAACACTGGATGGACACCAGTTCTAATCCCAGCATCATATATGTCCTCCAAGCATGCAGGAGCGATTTCTGAGCATAGAGCCAAGAGTAAGCCTTGAGCACAGCAGGTGTAACCCAAAAACAAAAATAAAATAAAATATTTTGCTACACAGTTACATCCAAATTATTATATATTATATTTTGAATCTAATTTGTAATCTTTATTATTTTTTGAAAAATCTAAATGAATATGAATATTGCAGAACTTGGGTTATTTTCTTAGGTTTAAGGCTCAGAAGAAAACTCATTTACCAAATGATTCAGATAATTTTAGCTCTTAAAGAGTAAAACTTTTGGGTTTTTTTTTTTTTGGGGGGGGGTCACAACCGGCCGTGCTCAGGGGTTACTCCTGGCTCTATGCTCAGAAGTCACTGTTGGCAGGCACGGGGGTACCATATACACATATGGTATATGGGACACCGGGATTTGAACCAACCACCTTAGGACCTGGATCGACTGCTTGCAAGGCAAACGCCGCTGTGCTATCTCTTCAGCCCCAAAGAGTAAAACTCTTACATTATACAAAGTTTATATTAATAATCAAAGTAGCATTCATACAGAGTGGTATCAGATTTAAAATATCTTCATATATATCTGTTAAGGCTTTACTTATTGGATAAAATGTTACCAGTTTTTATTGAACATGTATTTGTTGATTTTTAAAATAATTTTTATTTTGACAAAGGTGGATTACCAATCTTTCACAGTAATATCTTAGGTACATAGAGACATTGAATCCAAGGCATTCTACCACCAGTGTTGTCCTCCCTCTACCCCTGTTCCTAGCATGCTTCCCATATCCCCCTTCTTTGATCCCCGGGCTGGTAGTATGAGTCCCATTTGTGCCAATATTGTTGTAGATTGGGTTTCGATTCTGATATCATTGGTTTTGGATTTGGTATTTAAGTCTGATTATTTTTTTATTTCTATTCAATATTTATATGACTGTTTGGTCTTGTTACCATCCATTTCCCCACCCCTCAATTTATGAGGCAGAACAATATGATTCAAGTTATGTGGTTCTGATTGAAGGAGAAAAAAGACAAAACAAAAAAACAAACCAAAAAAAAAAACTTGGATAGAGTTCTTGCACTAGGGGTCCTTCTGGAGCTGAATCCACTATCAAGCAACAGTTCACATTTGGGGAGGGTTGAGAATTAGGGCCACAGAGCATGAGTCAGCAGGAATGTTGGTTGTAGTTTCTTCCCAGGATATGAGATGTGGGGCTGAGATGGTGTCCTTTCTCTTAGGACCTGGGTGATGGCTTATTGGGGCAGGAGGTAGGTCTCAATACCCAGTGAGTTAAAAGCTGAGGGTAAAGAACCTTAAATAAGGAGGGATATCAGATTGTATTTGGAGGTTGAGGAATATTAGGATTTCTGAAGGGAAGAGGAGGGAAGATAAGGGATAGTATATAGAAGGGACTATATGCATTTTAGGCATGGATTGTTTACAATTTAGGTTTGGCACTCAGAGAGGAGTCCTCTGTTTATGTACTCATGCCCACATAAAGACATACATTAGTGATCTATTCTTAAATTGTTGTTAGAGGACTGACCCTAATAGAACTGGTCTATGCTTTTAAGGAATGGTTGAACTAAAATAAATAATTAGCTTAGGTATAGCTTAGGAAATAGAGGAAGGGAGAAATAAACATAAGAGAAAGAAGAAAAGAAAAATAAGTAAATGCTGTAATAATAAAATTTAAAAAATTAGGTAAGTAAAATAAAAGAGATTGGGCCAGTGTGTCAGAGTTGGGAGGTTTTCCCAATTTCTAGGCACTTCATCAGTAATGGGATTGGGCCTTGCTAAATGAGGATTTCAGGCTTCTATAATGGCTGGAGCAGTTTAGGATACACATAGGTTTTGCGTCTTGAGTACTAAACAATATGGTAGTGCTGCATACCTATGTAGGTAGGTGGCTACCCTATGTAGTATTGTTCACTGCATCTTATGTATCAAAGTTCCTTTCCTAC
Source organism: Suncus etruscus (assembly GCF_024139225.1). Taxonomy (NCBI): domain Eukaryota; kingdom Metazoa; phylum Chordata; class Mammalia; order Eulipotyphla; family Soricidae; genus Suncus; species Suncus etruscus. The sequence goes on from NC_064868.1 coordinate 3,211,695, forward strand.
AGAGAAACTAACAGTGTGGGTTTTATTTGGCATAGATTGAGTTGATGATTATGAAGAAGATGAAGAAGAAAAGGGGAGAAGGAAAGAAGTAGGAAAAATAGAGAGAAAAAGAGAAAGGAAATGTTAATTTTCCAAAACGTGCTTGATGAGTAGGTCCTGTAACGTAAGTCTGGGGTTCACAGTTAACTGTTTCAGTGGTCTGAATGATCATATGCTTCAGGTCCTAATAGAGAACATAAACTAGAGGAAAAGGATATATTGGAATGTTTTATCAAGACATTATCATAATGAAAACTGAGTATGATATCTAGTATGACTGAGCACTGAGATGTCAAATTAGGGTGTCTATTCTTTGTTTGTTTGGTTAGTTTTTGAGTCACACCGGCAGTGCTCAGGGGTTTCTCCTGGCTCTATGCTAAGAAATAGCTCCTGGCAGGCTTGGGGACCATATGGGATGCCATGATTCAAACCACTGTCCTTCTGCATGCAAGGCAAACACCCTACCTCCATGCTATCTGTCCACCCTCCTTTTCTGTAGGGTGCCTACCCTTTGTATTTGTTGATTTTTAGACATAAATTGCCTGTTCATATATTTTATTCTCTTTGGTGATCCTAAAATTGTACTTTTTGTTTGAATTTTGCTAGATTAGGAAAGTTTACCCATAAGCATTTTTGCCAGAGTATATAGCAGTTTTCACTTATCTTTTCTTTGATATCTATTTCTTTCTTAGGAAAAGAACATCCTCAGCAAAAATTTTATGGAACAATGCATTTATAATGGTAATTCAAATTATTAATACCTGGAAATATAGCAATATTATTTCTATGAAAATATAACTTAGATTAAGTAAAATCACATAAATGCATTATTATATATTATATATTATATATTATATTATATATATATAACTAGGTTTGTGTGAGCTCTACACCTTTTCATAAGATTCATATTACCAACTGTTTATCTACACATATTGGCTATTTGTTTTCAGAGCTGCATTCTAGAACAATATTGCCAACTTCAACAAAAAATTTAATATTAAAGATTGAATTTTAGGTCATATAAAACATAACTTGGGGGAAATAAATAAAAATATTTAAGATTTCCCTCTGGTAATATCTAATTATTTAATATTTATTCAGGTCCCTTTCCAGTGTATCAATAAAATTGCAGTTTTATTGATTCAACTTCTACACATCTTAGACTAGAGAGATAGTAAAGCAGGTAAGGGAATTGTCTTGCAATCTTCAATATAGTTTTGATCCCTAGCACCCCCCTAACAATTAGTAGTGATTTCTGAATGCAGAGCTAGGAGCAAGTCATTGGCAAGTAGGGGGAAAAAAGAAAACAGAAACAAAAACAAATTAAGCATACAATACATCCATTTTGAACACCCAGAGCAACACCCTGCTTTCCCTAATCCCCTTATCCTGTCTTCCCTAAACACAAAAGCACACACCCTGTTTTAATTCTCTCATATCCTACCTGATTAGCTGACAAAGAGTCCACACCTTACTCCCCATTCAACTGTCCCCTAATATAAATATCCTTTACCACCTACAATAAACTGAGTTACTGTCCCTAAGTGGCTTGTGGATGCTTCTTTTTGAGTATTCTACTTGCCTGAGATCTGACATCACCGATGACGTCTACATCCAGTGACTCTGACTTAACTAATGAATTCTACATCTTGAGATCTTAACTAATCAGCTTCATTTACATCTCTTCTTATATTTATTTATTTATTTATTCTCCTTTTAGGTCATTATATTCATATTGTATGGTTTCCTTTTTTCAGTTTTTATCTAGGCACCATGATTTCGAATACTGTTAAAAATAAAATTTTGGCTTCTTTCTTTCTGGAGGATGCAGCCCAGAAGACATCAAGGAACATAATCTCTCTAGGACCCACATCCGAGGAGCACGGTCACTCTGCTTCACTCCATGGCCGCGCTCATCTTTTAACCCCTGAACCCCACTTCTGCACATAGTAAAAAGCACACTATAAGCCTCACAATGGGGAAATTTTGCAGTACATCCCCATGTATAGAGAATCAAGATGGCTGCTCTGATAATCTGAAAAGTACCAAATAGTTAGGTATCCTCTCAAATAAGATGTTTAGAGAAGAATTATGGAAGATGTTTATGGAACTCAAAAAAAAAAAACACCATTTAGACTTGAATGGAGCACAAATAAGAATCAAGAGGATTTGACGATTGAAATTAGAAAATTTCACACTGAAATAACAGGTCTTAAAAACTTGGCTTGTGAATTGAAAACCTCAATGGAAAGCCTCTCCACTGGAGTAATGGCAGCTGCAAACAGGGTCAGTGAAACAGAGGATGAGATACAAAACAACTCCATACAGCAGAAGAGATTAGAAGAAAACCTTAAAGCAAATGATTAGACAATGTCTAGACTGCTCAAAGAATGTGAACTGATGAAAATAGAAGTCTTATATAAACTCAACAGAAACAACATAGGAATTAATGAAGTTCCAGAAACCCAGAAAATATAATAAGAGGAGTTGGAGGTTGAGTGAGAACAGGAAGAGAAGGTAGAATTTTAAGAAGAATAAGGCAAAAAAAAAGAGTAAGAAAAATAGGGCAAAGAAGAGTAAGAATAAGGGAAATAAGAGTCAGAAGAATATTGTGAAGAATAGTAAGAAGAGGGGGAAGATGAAAAGGAATAAGAAAAAGAAGAGGAGGAAGGAGAGTAAGAGGAGGGCAAAGAATAGTAAGAAGGGGAAGAAGAGAAAAAAGAAAAAGGAGGAAGAAGAGGAGAGAGAAGAACAAAGAAGACAAGAGAAGGAGGCTAAGGATGTGGTTATATTTGTAGAAAAGATGACCTATATATCTCAATGACTAGATTTGATCCCAACTGACTTATGTCCATTCTCCATTATTCTCACAAATTGTATGAATTCAATATATTTGTATGTATAAAATATGTGATATACTTATGCATACTCATATCTAATAAAGCAACTGTAAAAAATATACAGGCAGGGGTAGGAAAGGTGGGAGGGGTAGTGATGGTGGGGATGCTAAAAAAATAAAATTTTGACCATTTGATGTTCTAGCACTACATTCAGCCTTAGGTGGTCAGTGTTCCTGTTTCTCCACAAGTGTATCAGGCTTCCTCTCACTCAATCCCAAGGTTTTGGCAAACTCAGTTCTGTAGTTTGACTCTCAGGTTCTGAAATGGATGGTTTCTTTAAATTTTGTTCATTTCCCTTTATCATTAAGTTACAAACTTCCATTGACTTATGAGCATTTATTATTTCTTATTATTTTTTTACATTCATCTTAAGGACTTTATTTTTTAATTTTTATTTTGATTATAATGGTTTACATATCTTTCACAGTAGTATTCTAGGTATATATCAACATTGAATCGGGAATACCAATCACCAAATTTGTCCTCTCCCCATCCGAGTTTCCCTTTTGCATCCCATATACCCCACCATCAACTCCCAGAATGCTAGAGTAGGTAGTCCCCACTTTGTCCAGCTCACTATTAATGATCATATATCTGTTAGGTCCGGGTACCCTCCCTTGTCTCCCCCTCTGTTTAAGAAGCGAAGCTAGATAAATCAAGTTATGTGGCTTTGTTTGAAGGAAAGAAATGGGAGATGTCCCTGTGTTGTAAACAAGTATGAGTTCTTATCCCTAGTAGATAAGAGCTAGTTTTTACACATAAAATTTTCCCTTTGTTTAATATGTCTTTGCAGGAAGAAATGGTGCTACATTATATTGCTGGTAGATTTGGGGGTGAAGAGAGAAGAAAACAGACACTCTACAAAAACTAGGAATATATACTCTCACACATATCTAAAGAAAAAAAAGAGTTTCTTTAAAAAAAGATTAAATAAAAGACGTAATTAAAGGAGTAAAGTGGGGCCAGGAGAGATAGCATAGACCAGGCATCTGTCCTTCCTGCAGAAGAATGGTGGTTCAAATCCCGGCAACCCATATGGTCCCCTGTGCCACCAGGGGCGATCTCCGAGCATAGAGCCAGAGCACCCTCCAAGTGCCGCCAGGAGTGAAACAAAAAAAATCAAACCAAATAACAAAAATTAAAACTAAAACAAAACAAACAAAAACAAACAAAAAAAACGAACAAAGATAAAAAAGAAAAGAAAAAAGAAAAAAAAGAAAAAGGGAGAAAGTGATACAGGAGATTACATTTGGGGAGAAACAGGATAAAAGGTAGTGTTATATAGGTCAATATTTATGATGAAAGTACAGACTTCCCCATTGCCTTTTGAGATTTCCTTTGAAGTGTGGGGTCCAAGTAGGGAGGTCTTGGGTAGAGTTCCTTCAATGGGGATCCTTTGGAGCTATTTCTGGTATCAAGCCACAGTCCGCATTAGGGAGAGGTGATTAAGAGGGTCACACTGCATGGGTCAGTTTGGGGTGTTGGTTGTATTTTCTTGCCAGGAACGAGGTGAGAGTTTGGGTGGGTGTCTCTTCACTTTTGTAGTGGGTACTGGCTCGTTGGTGCCTAAAGGATTAAGAACTGAGGGTGGTGGGGGATATCGGGGGTGGGATTGAGGGGTGAGGGGATAGTCGGATTTATGGGGGAGGGATAGGGGATAGTATATGGAAGGGATTATATAGGGTATAGGTATGGGTTGTTTGTGGTTTAGGTTTGTCCATTAAGGAGGATTCCTATCTCTGTGTGCTCCTGCCCACATATAAACATATAAAAGTTAGCTTAGGTGTATATTAATGTAGAGAGGTCAGGAGTGCAAGAGGTGTGCTGAGTACAGAAAGGTAGGTAAGTATAGTACTTGTAAAGAAAGAAAACTAATAGTTCAACTTTTGAATATGTATAGGTTTTGTGTCTTGAGTACTGACCATTGTGTTAGTGAGGTCTATCTATATAGGTGTTTACCCTTTACAGTATTGTCCACAGTGCCCTATATGTCAACTTTCATTTCCTATAGAGGGGGTAACCATGTGATTTTTATTTGACATAGATTGAATTGATGAGAGTGAGGAGGAGAAGGTGGAGGAAGAGGGAGACAAGAAGAGAGAGTAGGAAAAACAAAATGAACCAACAGTCAAAAAACAACAAAAACAAAAATACGAAGTAAAAAGAAGGGAGGGTATAAGAGCAAGTGCATGTTAGTTTGGTTGAACGTGTTCGATGTTTAGGCCCTGTGGTAAAACTCTGTAGGTCACGGTTGTTGCTTCAGTGATCTAGCTAGTCATGTGCTTTAGGTCCTAAAAGAAGTCATAATCTAGGGATAAGGGATATGTAAAAGAGTTTTGTCTGGCCATTTTCATGGTTCAAGCAGCATATGGTGCCTCATGTGACTGAGCACCGAGGTGCCACCATAGGATGTTCACCCTTTGTATCCAAGAACCCCTATGGACAGAAAAACTGAGACATTATTTTAAATGTGGTAAGGTTAAGACATTCAAACATAATGTTCTGAGATGTTTCCGATGGACTCAGCAATTTTCCGTCTTAATCTTTACTTGTAATCCTGTATAAGATCCCTAGTAAGATATTATGGGCCTTTTTAGTAAAAGGATAATTACATATCTGTTCTCTCTACGCTGCTGTATTTGCTGTTGCTGGTTTCTTTATGATATAATGTGTAGTTGGGCTTTGTTTTGTTTCTCTTCCCTTTGTTTTGGGCTCTACTTCCCAGTATATGGTGATTATTACAGTGTTTGAGATTTCTATCCTGTTACCCCTATTATTTAATTGCGGGATATTGGTTGTATATCTGGTGTATATTCTAGGTACTTCAGAATAGTGCTATCATTCTGTGTTTATCTTTCATCTTCTGGGTTGCTTCATTTAACATAATATGTTCTAGGTCCATCCACGTTGCTGCAAAGTCTGTGATTGTATCATTTCTGACTGCCATGTAGTATTCCATTGTGTATAGATACCACATCTTCATGATCCACTCATCTGTTGTTGGACATCGAGGTTGATTCCAAGACTTGGCTATTATACCGAGAGCTGCGATAAATAGTGGGGTGTACACATACTTTGGGATGAATGTCCTTCGACTTGGGGGGTAGATACCTAGGAGAGCAATTGCTGGATCAAATGGCAGCTCAAGTCTAAGTTCCTTGAGCACTCTCCAGACTGTTCTCCATAAGTGTTGGACTAGAAGGCATTCCCACCAGCAGTGGATGAGAGCGTCTTTCATACCGCATCCCCACCAACACAGATTGTTCCCATTATTTTTGTGTGAGTCATCCTCACTGGTGTAAGGTGGTACCTCATTGTTGTCTTGATTTGGATTTCCCTAATGATGAGTGAAGGTGAGCATGTTTTCATATGTTTGTTGGCCATCTTTCGGTCCTCCACGGAGAAGTGTCTACTCATTTTACACCCCATTTTATGATGGCTTTATTTGGTTTTGGGGGACTCAGCTTTCTGAGTGCTTTGTATATTCTGGTTATCAGCACTTTATCTGATGTGTTGAGTGCGAAAAAATTTTCCCATTCAGTTAGCTGTCTTCTTGTTTTAAGTTGGGTTTACTTCACCATGCAGAAGCTTCTTATTTTAATGTAATCCCATTTGTTTATGTTTGATGCTAAAATCCTTGACATTGGTGTTCCATCCTCAAAGACTTTTTAATATATAGGTCTTTGAGTGTTCTGCCTATTTTTCCTCAATAAACTTTATAGATTTTGATCTAATTTCAAGATCTTTAATCCATTTTGAGTTGACTTTTGTGTAAGGAGTGAGGTATGGGTCAATTTTCAGTTTCTTACAGATGCCTTTCCAGTTGTACCAACACCATTTGTTAAAGAGACTTCCTTTGTTTCATTGCAATTTTTTGGCTCTATTATCAAATATTAGTTGACTGGATATATGGTGATTTATGTCTGGAAATTCTGTTCGAACCCACTGGTCTGAGGCTCTGTTTTTGTTCCCGTACCATGCTGTTTTGATCACTATGGCTTTATAGTATAGCTTCGCATTAGGTAAAGAGATGTCACCCAGCTTCTTGTTTTTCAGTATCTGTTTGGCTATCCTGGGTCTTTTGTGGTTCCAGATGAATTTTATGATTGATTATTCTAAGTCTTTAAAGAATGATGCCTGGATTTGGATGGGGATTGCATTGAATCTATATAGAAGTTTGGGTAGGATAGTCATTTTGGTTATGTTGATTCTACCTACCCATGAGCATGGGATGTTCTTCCATTTCCTTATATACTCTTCAATTTCTTTCTGAAGTGTTTTGAAATTTCCCTGGTATAGGTCCTTCACTTCCCTTGTAAGGTTGATTCCTAGGTACTTGATATTTTTTATATTATTTTAAATGGAATTATATAGTAATCTCTCTCTTCTCAGCTTCGTTTTTTGTATAGAGAAACGCTACTGTCTTTTTTTGTAGACTTTTTATCCAGTCACTTAGATGTAATGGTTGTTTCTAGGAGTTTTACTGTAGGCTCTTTAGGGTTTTCAAAGTATATCATCTTATCGTCTGCAAAAAGGGATAGTTTGAGTTCCTATTTTCCAATTTGGATTCCTTTGATTCCCTTCTCTTGTCGGATTGCTATTGCAAGGACGGACTTCTAAGATTATATTGAATAGGAGTGGAGAGAGTGGACAGCTTTGCCTAGTTCCTGACTTTAGTGGAAATGCTTCTAGTTTTTCGCCATTAAGGATAATGTTGGCTGTGGGATTTTCATAGATAGCTGTAACTATCTTGAGGAAGATGTTTCCTTCTAACCCTATTTTGCTGAGTGTCTTCAACATAAAAGGGTGTTGGATTTTGTCAAATGCCTTCTCTGCATCGATTGATAAGATCACGTGGTTTTTGTCTTTCTTGTTGTTGATGTGGTGTATGATGTTGATTGATTTGCATATGTTGAACCAACCTTGCATTCCTGGGATAAAACCCACTTGGTCATGGTGTATGATCTTTTTGATGAAGTGCTGGATTTGGTTTGCTAAGATTTTGTTGAGTATGTTTGCATCTATGTTCATTAGTGAGATTGGTCTGTAGTTTTTTTTCTTGGTGATGTCTTTGCCATCTTTGATAATGAGTGTAATATTAGCCTCATAAAAGGAGTTGGGGAGGATTCCTGTTTTTTCGATGGTTTGGACGAGTCTGTAGGAAAGTGTTAGTGTGTTTCAAGTCAGCCCCTGAAGAGGTTGACTGATGGAGGGATGGAGGATGAGGTCTTTCCCTTCCAGCTCGAAGCACGCGTCTGCCCCCATGTCCAGCCGATGGTTCTGAGGTGAAACAGTGGGTAAACAGCTCGCAGACAGTAAGGCTTGTGGATTTATTAGCTTTATTTGGTGGACAGGACTGAAGTCCAAAGTCTCAACCTCAGTTCCAGCCAAAAAGCCCCCTGCCTTCCACAGACCCTTGTTTTTATCCCCCAGAATCAGGTACCACCCAATGGTGGGATCAGATACCATTCAATGGTGGAAGCAGAATCAGGTATCACCCTAGGGTGGGGCAGAATGCCAGTTCAGAGCCTAGGGTAGGGCAAATCATCTATCAGGGTAGGGTCAGTAACATAATAATCCCATAAAATGTTTACTAGATACCACCCAATGTTGGAAGCAGAATCAGGTATCACCCTAGGGTGGGGGCAGAACGCCAGGTCACACCCTAGGGTAGGGCACAATCACTGATCAGGTAGGGTCAGTAACATAATAATCCCATAAAATATTTACATACACAACAGTAGTAAGTCTTTTCGGAATGTTAGATAGAATTCACCTGTAAATCCATGTGGGTCTGGACTTTTCTTCTTAGAGAGTTTCTTAATTACCTCTTCAATTTCCTCTGAAGTGACTGGTCTGTTTAGGCTTTCTAGGTCTTCCTTTTTTAGTTTTGGAACATGGTATTTTTCCAGGAACCTATTGATTTCTACTGGGTTCTCTAGCCTAAATGAGTATAGTTGTTCATAATATGATATGTGGTATTTCTTAGGGTTCTGTTGTAATCTCTCCACTTTCCTTTGTGATCCTACTTATTTGGGTGTTTTTCCTCTTTTTTTGGTGAGTTTTGCCAGTGGTGTGTCTATCTTGTTTATTTTTTCGAAAAACCAACTCCTGGTCTCATTGATTTTTTGTATTGTTTTCTTAGCTTCTATGTTGTTTATTTCTGCTCTGGTTTTTACTATTTCTTGCTTTCTGGTTGTGGTTGGATTTCTTTGCTGCTGTTGTTCCAATTCCTTGAGATGGTCCTTTAAACCGTTGATTTTGTCATTTTACTCTTTTTTGACATAGGCCTGTATTGGTATGTGTTTCCCCTAATTACTACTTTTGCTGTGTCCCACAAATTTTGACAAGTGATCACTTCATTATCGTTTGTCTCAAGGAACCTTTTTATTTCTTCCTTAAGTTGCTCTTTGATCCAACTGTTGTTGAGCAGCATTTTGTTTTTCTCCATTGCTTCTTCTTGTAGTCAATTTTGACCTCTTTTGCATAGTGATCTGATAGGGTGCTTTTAATGATCCTTACATCTGTGGTTTTATATAGGTTAGATTTGAACCCTATGACATAGTCTATTCTAAAGAAAGTTCCATGGGGTTTGAGAGGAATGTTTATTCTGTTTTCTGGGGGTTGAATGCCCTATATAAGTGTATTAGCCCTAGATCTTCTAATTTTTTATTTAGGGCTCTTATTTCTTTGTTATTTTTCTGTCTGCTGGATCTGTCCAGTGGTGATAGTGGAGTATTCAGATCTCCTACTATTATCACATTTCCCTTCATGTGTTTCTCCAGGTTAGTGAGCAACTGCCTCACATATTTTGCTGACTCTACATTAGTTGCATAAATATTTATCAGGGTTAGTACCTCTTGATTTAGTGTTTCCCTGATTAGTATGTAGTGACCATCTTTGTCTCTGATCACCTTCTCGTGGTTGAATGGTATTTGTCTGATATAAGAATGGCTGTCCCTGCTCCTTTTTGTTTTCCCTTGGCTTTAAAAATTGTTTTTCATCCTTTTATTCTAAGCCTATGTCTGTCTATACTTGTAAGTGTGTTTCTTGCAGGCAGCAGAAGTCCGGTTTATGTTTTCTAATCCAGTTGTCTACTATGTGTCTTTTAATGGGAGAGTTTAGTCCATTAACTTGTAGGGAGATTATCGACAGAGAGGGCTAGAGAGGGCTGTTGTGCAGTTGTGTTGTGTAGGGTGATTATTGTTACAATCGGGGGTTTGGATTGTGTAGTTAATCTCTGAGTAGGTCCTTTAGGATCGGTTTTATTTGCACAAATAATGCAAGTTCGTTGTGGGTTTTATTTTTGAGAATGCTTTTAGGCTACCATCCCATATGAATGACAGTTTTGCTGGGAATTGTACCCTAGGCTGGAAATTTCTTTCATTCAGTTCTTTAAATATTTCATTCCACTGTCTTCTTGTTTGAATTGTTTTAAATGGGAGATCTGGTTTTATTCTTATGTCTCTTCCATTGTATTTGAGGTTCTTTTTTTCCCTTATTGCTTTAAGGAGTTCATCTTTCTCTTTTTTGCCATTTGGATTACTCTATGTCTTGGAAGTTCGTTGTGGGTTTTTTTTTTTTGAGAATGCTTTTAGGCTACCATCCCATATGAATGACAGTTTTGCTGGGAATTGTACCCTAGGCTGGAAATTTCTTTCATTCAGTTCTTTAAATATTTCATTCCACTGTCTTCTTGTTTGAATTGTTTTAAATGGGAGATCTGGTTTTATTCTTATGTCTCTTCCATTGTATTTGAGGTTCTTTTTTTCCCTTATTGCTTTAAGGAGTTCATCTTTCTCTTTTTTGCCATTTGGATTACTCTATGTCTTGGTGTTGGTTTATTAGGGTCTATTTTATTTTATTTTTTAAGGAGTTCATCTTTCTCTTTTTTGCCATTTGGATTACTCTATGTCTTGGTGTTGGTTTATTAGGGTCTATTTTATTAGGGTCTCTTTTCACTTTCTGGTTTTGCAGAGAGTCCTCTTTCCAAAGGGTGGAATTATTTCCCTAACTACTTGTTCTTCCCCTTTCCCTGTTTCTTCCCCTTCTGGTATACCTACAAATCTTAGATTATCTTTTGTCTTTGTTTATTAAGTACTGGACTTTTCCTTCCAGTGCCTTGCCTCTTAATTCCTTTTTGGTTTCCTGGTCGTTTTGGTTTGCAGTTTTCCTTCAAGTACTACTATGTGCTTCTCCAACTCTGTGATTCTGCTCATCTGGCTTTTAACGGTGTTTGTTATTTTCTTTAATTCCTTTGGTATGGAGTCTCTCATATTCTGTATCAGATCTTCTTTAATTTGGCTAATTTGTTCCTCCATGGATTTCTTGTACTCGGTGGCTAACGATTCTCTCATATCTTTTACCATGGTTTGCATTTCCTTTCTCATGGCTTCTTTTAAATCTTCATCTCTTGGATCTGTGCGTTTTGGTGGACTTGGGAACTTAGGGGTTCTCTCTGTATCTCTAGCTGTTAGGGTCCTCTTAGGTTTACCCATGTTTTTTTTTGCAGTTATTGTTGTGGCTTGGAGAGCAGTGCCTTCTGATTTCGGCCTGCTTTTGCTCCCTGAGGTGTGGGGTTGGGTCCCTTCTCTGGGTTGCAGCTATGAGTGGGACTGTTGGGTGAGGTGGCTGAGGTTTGGCCTCTAGCATACCCTCTATTGTGAGCCTGGTTAGTGTTCCCCTCTCTTGCTGCCAGCCACTGCAGTATCGCTCCTGGACCCAATGGTGGGGGGCGCTGTTGAGCCTGGCTCCTTTGCCCTACTCCCCTACACTGATGTCAGCGGATCTCCGCCTCCTCCAGGCCTCTGCCAGAAACCCCTCTCATTTGTGGTTCCTAGCTCATCCCAGCGGGGGGCGCCGGAGACATAGAAGACACTATTGGGTGTAGGGCGGAGGCAGCGGAAAGTCCCTTGGCGAATGTCGCCCTGGGACAGGGGATGGGTGGAGGCAGCAGAGGTTCCCCTGGGGAATGCCACCCCAGAAAACCTTGCAGACGCAGCTGGGGGAGGGGCGGAGGCAGAGGAAGTTCCCCTACCTGTGCCGCCCAGGGAAACCCCACAGACGGGGCTCTATTATTTCTTATATCTTGATTAAACTATCATGAATATTCGATGTTTATTTATCTTCATGTGGTTTGGTTTGGTGGTTATACCCAGCTGTGTTCAGAATTTTTTCCTATCTCTACACTCAGTGATCTCTCCTAGCTGTGTTTGTGGGAACACATGACGTTCTGGGGATAAAATCCAGGTCAACAAGTGCAAATAATGCCCCTTACCTGCTATTTTATCTCTCTAGCCCGATTTGGTTACTTTGTAACTCTTTGTATTTCTAGCAAAACAGTCACATTATCTCAATAATTTTACTCCCATTACTTTTTATAAGGGTTGCAACATTAATACACATTTTCTTAAAACATTACTGTATAAAACTAAGCAAATATATCTTATTTTTATTCCTGAGTTTAAAAATTTGAATGATCTGATATTGACTTGATGACAAGTATATCATAATTATATATAGTAATTATATGCTATTGGGAAATGTTCCATTCCTCTCTTAAATCACCTTTAAATGCTCAATTTTAGCAAATGCCTTCTGCAGCTGTTGTATTTGTGAAATCTATAGTAATGCATTACCTTATATTTTATCATTCCTGCATTCCTGAGATAAGCCCTACTTAATTCTATGAGTTATTTTTGAATTATATTACTACATGTCTTGTTTCTGTATTTCCTCTAAGGCCTTATTTAATATGTTTAATTAGTTGTAGGTATTCTTCACAACTAGATATGAGAAATAAATTTCCTAAGACAGAATGAATGTTGTTTTTATCAAACAACAAAGACAAGATATTTTTGCAGTGTTTTTAAATTATAGGCCTACAGGCTTGTTATAGGACAGAAAGTAAAGTCCTTGTTAAAATTGAAAAACAGGTAAAAAAATTTTTTAAAAAGTTTTCTGTCCCTGCAGCTCAATATAAAGTGTATTCAATCAATTTTGATGAGATTGACTCCTCTTTGCATTTCCTCATCAATCTGTTCATATAGTGTGGCAAGAATTTGTTTTATACATTATCATACAAAATAAAACTGTCTCCCCAAAACTAAAATTTTTAAAAAGTATTGTGTAGGCTTGAGCAATATAGTACAGCAGTAGTCCATTTGTCTTGCATGAGGCCAACCCAAATTTTACTTCTCCTATTTCCTATGGTCTCCCAAGCCCACCAGATGTGGTGCCTGATTATAGAGATAGGAGTAATCTGTGAGCACTGCTGAGTATGGCCCAAAAGTCAAAACCAAATAGGCAATTTGTATGCTTCCCTATTCTTCTTCTTCTTTTTTTTTTTTTTTTGGTTTAGGGGCCACACCCAATGACAATCAGAAGTTATTCCTGGCTATATGCTCTGAAATCACTCCTTGCTTGGGGGAACATATGGGATGCCAGAGATCAAACCCAGATACATCCTGGGTCAGCTGCATGCAAGGCAAATGCTCTACCACTGTGCTATCACTCCAGACCATATTATTTATTTTTCCTAATAAATTTTATTGTGACCACTGTGAATTAATTTTTTCATAGTTATATTTAAGGTACACGGTGCCAGTGAAATAGGGCCATTCCAACCACCAGTGTTGTCCTCCCTCCACCTCTGTTCCCAGCATGCATCATATAGCACCACTCTTGCCCCCTGGGATATTAATGTAATAGGTCCCCTTTGTGTATAGCTTGATGTAGATTGGGTTATCTTGATTTTGTTGTCATTGACTTTGGGTTTGGTGTTTAGGTATGATCATTTTTTATTTTCATTCAATGTTCATGTGAATGTTTGCTCCTGATACCATTCACTTTTTTCCCCTCAAATTTTTTTGTGCTTTTTGGGCCATACCCGGTAATGCTCAGAGGCTACTTCTGGCTATGTGCTCAGAAATCTCTGCTGGCTTTGTGGACTATAGGGGATTCGGGGGGATCAAACCGTGGTCCATCCTAGGTTAGCACAGTCAAGTCAGATGCCTTACTGCTTGCACCACCGCTCCAACCCCTTCCCCTCAATTTTTGAGGCATAACAAGATGATTCAAATTCTGTGGTTCTGCTGGGAAAAGAAAGAAAAAAGACGCTGGGAGGATCCCATCTAGAATATATAAATATAGATTTAAAAGGAGAAAGAAAAAGAAAAGAAACTAACCAAAACAAGCAATGACTAAAAACAAACTAAAAGAAAAAGAAAAAAGGAGGGGGCTGGTGTGGCAATTTTTTTTTGCATAGGCACAGTAAGTGTTGGGGGAAATTAGAAAGGAAATTCCCGTGGCCTAGGAGATATCTGCTTTCTCCATCCTTGAAGCATACTGTCATGGGAACAACTCTAGGCTCCAAACATGCTCATTGTCAAACCCCAAGGTTTTTTTTTTTATGGTGCCAGGAAACATTCTGCTCAGTGTGACTGTCAGAATCAGTTCTCTGTAATTAGACATCCTGGTATTTGCACAGGTCATAGGAAGCCTAGGATAGTTTTTCTTTATGGATCCAGAGGTTCTCTTCTGTCACAGTTGTTGTAGTCATTTTTCTGTAATTAGTGATCTTGGTTTTTGAGCAGATCCTAGGAAGGAACCTAGGAGTCTTTCCTATGGTTTCAGTTCTGTTCCATCGCAGTTGTCAAAGTCAGACCTCTGGGATTAGAGATCTTGGTTTTGTTTGTTTGCTTGCTTTTTGTTTTGGGGTCACACCCAGCAGCGCTCAGGGTTTACTCCTGGCTCTGCATTTAGAAATTGCTACTGGCAGGCTCGGGGGACAATATGGAATTTGACAGGAATATGCCAGGAATATGCCAGGAATTAAACCTGGGTCTGTCCTGTGTTGGCCACATGCAATGCAAATGCCCTACCACTGTCCTATCTCTCTGGCCAGGAGATCTTGTTTTTTTGCACAAATTCTAGGCCAAATCCTAGATTTGGGTTTCTCATTTTGTCTCAGGAAAAGTTCTGCTTAGTCATGGTTGTCAAAGTCAGTCTTCTGTAGTTAGTGATCTTGATTTTTGCACAGATTCAAGGATGGAGTGTCTATTGATTTCATCTTAGCATTAGGTGATGAGGTAGGGTAATCTGCTCTTAGATCAGGTTGTTTCTGTTTCCTCATCAGGCTCAATCACTCTAGATACCATATAGTGTCTATCATGACAATGTCTTGATAAAATACTCCAATTTACCCATTTCCTTTTGATTATGTCTTCTATTAGGACCTAAAGCATATGACCATTGAGACCTATTACACATTTCTTAAAACAAGAATTATGATTTTTACTTGTTTTTATTCATTTTATTTTTTTTCTTTATTCCCAGATGAAGAATACATTAAAATTCTACAATAAGTGAATAAATATGAGAAAAATTGCACTGTGTTAAGTGTATATTAAAGATCAACAAAATTTATTTTGAAACAGTATAGCAACAAGAACAGTGATTGAAAAATATTTTTTGTTGTAGTTCTAGCAAATGAAAAACATGGAGGGCATAATTTTCTGTGCTCTAACTTTAACTATATTAGATTTATTCATTGTTGTGGCCATATTCTTATACTAACAATTCAGGAATAATTTTTTAAACATGATTTTTTTTGTTTGTTTTTTTGGTTTTTTGGTTTTTGGGCCACACCCGGTGACACTCAGGGGTTACTCCTGGCTATGCGCTCAGAAGTCGCTCCTGGCTTGGGGGACCATATGGGACGCCGGGGGATCGAACCACGGTCCGTCCTAGGCTAGCGCAGGCAAGGCAGGCACCTTACTTCTAGCTCCACCGCCCGGCCCCTAAACATGATTTTTGTTCCCATTGGCAATTGAATTTGCAGGGATAGCATCTCTTGTTGACATAAACCATGGAAACTTCAGTTGCATGATCTCATTATCTGATTATAGCTGTGATTTTGAAGTAATCTCTGAAAACGAGCACTTTTGCAAGAATTGTTGTTCACAGCCTAGCCCAAGGTTGTAGAATAAAATTTGAAAAGTTATTTGTTAACCCTGTTCTTTTTCTTTTGTTTTTCTACCATTCTGTTCTATTAGTGCTTCATTTCATTTCTCATCAGGCAAGAAACCACAGTGAGACTGATTTTAGTTCTCAAGACAAATAGTGCTCAGCCAATCCTGCTTTAGGAGATAGTCTGTGGGACTCCCCTTGTATGAGTTCTACTTCATATTGTTCTATAGGGATCCCTGAATATGGGGAATAAATGCCATACAAAACTCATAAAAGAAATTATGGGATGTTTTTAGGAACATGTCTATGTTTCTCTCACACTTCAAAAAAACTACTTTGAGGGGCTGGACAGATAGCATGGAGGCAAGGCGTTTGCCTTGCATGCAGAAGATCGGTGTTTCAAATCATGGCATCCTATATGGTCTCCTGAGCCTGCCAGGAGCAATTTCTGAGCAGAGAGCCAGGAATAACCCCTGAGCACTGCCAAATGTGACCCAAAAACAAAAAACAAAACCTACTTTTCTCCTGTGGTAAGTAGCAGCTTTTATTTATAGAAAATAAGTTTGAAGTTAGTACTTGATAAAAACTATAAAATTTTAAATTAAAAACATAAAACTCACCGTTTTAATCATGTTAAATTACCATTGAATAATTTTCAAAGCCTTGATCCTAGTGGAGGAGGAGGACACAAAAGGAAATAAATCGAGGGGCAGCAGGGAGATGAGAAAAGCAAGTAATAGGAAAGACAGGCGCCAAAGACTTTGATTGTAATGGTGATGTGGAAGAGTGGAATAGTTATCCAAAGCACAGACTCAACAACATTGAAAACATGTGATCTAAACTATAGCCATAGAACTTTAAAATGTGCTGATTAAGATTAGGTGTGTGTGTTTCGGGGAAGGTGGGTGATGGGATGTGCACTGGAACACTGGTGTAGGAAAGTTGACATTGGTGAAGGAAACAGTATTGAGCCATTGTATGCCTAAAACTATCAATCAACAACTTTGTAAATCATGGTTCTTTAAGTAAAATATTTTAAAATAAATTAAAGTAAATGGATATAGGATAAAAAGCTTACAATATTTGAAACCATGACTAATAGTTCTAGGACATTTTTAATCATCTTTAAAAATATACCTCTAACCTGATACTCCCTTTGCTTTATTCCCTAGCAATCATTATTCTACCTCTGTTTGTTGATGCTTATTCTGAACTTAATCATAAAAGTTGGATTTAGAGTGGAATGCAGAGACAGTATAGGGGTTAAAGTTGTATGCTTCTGATTGTGCTTGCAAGCTGCTGATCATTTTTCAATCCCCAGAACTAAATGTGGTTACCTGTACCCTACCAGGAGTGATACTGAAGCACAGATCCAGGATTAATTCTTGCATGTCACTGACCCCAGTATGACACCTAGCACTACATGGTCTCCTGAGTGGAGCCATAAGTTGGCCCTTCAAAATTTGGGTGTAAATCAAACCCTAAAAACAAACATCATAATGGCAATAAAACACAATATCTAATTTTTGTGTCTGATATCCTTCACATAACAAAGTTTTCAAAGTCCATGCATGCTGCAGTTTATAACATGCTACATGTTACTAACTTTAAATGACTGATAACTTACTGTTTTATGGATATACTACAATTTGTTCTGTAGTCATTTTCATTTTGTTTTCACTACTGCCAATAGTTACCATGATTATTAGTGTGAACATTTTTGAGGACGTGATTCAGACCTCTATATAACGAGTAGACCCATATGGTAATACTATGCTTAATATTTTTATATCTTTATTTAAACACCTTGACTATAAGTATGATTGTAGTTGAGTTTCAGTCATGTAAAGAACACCCTTCTTCACCAGTGCAACATTCCCATCATCAATGTTCCAAATCTCCCTCCTCCCTACACTCACCGCCCCCCCCCGCCTGTACTTGACACAGGCTTTCCACTTCCCTCACTCATTCGTATTGTTATGATAGTTCTCAATGCAGTTATTTCTCTCACTGCACCCATCAAACTTTTTGTGGTGAGCTTCATGTCGTGAGCTGGACTTTTCACACCTCCTCTCTTTTACCTCTGAGAATTATTGCATTAAAATGTCTTTTATTTTTCTTAAAACCCATAGATAAGTGAGATATTCTGCATATCTCTCTCCCTTAATTCACTCAGCTTAATAGATTCCATGTACCTCCATGCATAGGAAAATTTTGTGACTTCATCTCTTCTGATGGCTGCATAATATTTCATTGTGTATATGTACAGTAGTTTCTTTAGCCATTCATCTGTTGAAGGGCATTTTGGTTGTTTCCAGGTCTGGATATTGTAAATAGCGCTGCAATGAATATTTTTGTGATGAAGGGATTTTTGTATTGTATTTTTGTGTTCCTAGGGTATATGTATAAAAGTGATATAGATGGATCATAGAGGGTCTCGATTTCCAATTTCCAGTTTTTGGAGGATTCTCCGTATCACTTTCCATAAAAGTTGGACTAGACAGCATTCCCACCAGCAGCGGATAAGAGTTTCTTTCTCTACACATCCCCGCCAGCACTGCTTGTTCTCATTCTTTATGATGTGTGCCAATCTCTGTGGTGTGAGGTGATACCTCATAGTTGTTTTGATTTGCATTTCCATGATGATTAGTGAAGTGGAGCTTTTTTTCATGTGCCCTTTGGCCATTTGTATTTTTTCTTTGACAGTGTCTGTTCATATTATCTCCCCATTTTTGATGGGATTAGATGTTTTGTCTGTCGTGCCTTGTATATTTTGGATATTAGCCACTTTTCTGATGGGTATGTGGTAAATAGTTTCTCCCACTCAGTGGTGGCTCTTGTATCCTGGGCACTATTTCCTTTGAGGTTCAGAAGCTTCTCAGTTTAATATATTCCGATCTGTTTA
This sequence comes from Suncus etruscus, assembly GCF_024139225.1. Lineage (NCBI taxonomy): Eukaryota > Metazoa > Chordata > Mammalia > Eulipotyphla > Soricidae > Suncus > Suncus etruscus. The sequence goes on from NC_064868.1 coordinate 3,230,511, forward strand.
TCTGTGCTTCCACTTGTTTGAGAGTGCTAATACCTCCTTAAAGATGCCTTTAATCTCAATGTCATGAAGTGTTTTTCCTATGTGTTGTTCTATATACCTTATGGTTTCAGGTCTGATAACAAGGTCTTTAATCTATTTGGATTTTACCTTCATACAAAACATTAGCTCGGAGGTCTGAGTTGGCTTTTTTGCAAGTGGCCAACCAGTTGTGCAAACATTACTTGTTGAGGAGGCTTTTCTTGCTCCATTTAGGATTTCTTGCTTTTTTAAATCAAAAATTAGATGCTTGTATATCTGGGAACATTCTCTGAGTACTCAAGCCTATTCCACTGATCTTACAGTCTGTCTTTATTCTAATACTATGCTGTTTTGATAACTACTGCTCTGTAATACAGTTTAAAATTGGGGAAAGTAATGCCTCCCATATTTCTTTTCCCAAGGATTGCTTTAGCTATTCTGTTACTCCACCCTGGATTTAGGTGTAGCTACCTAAGATCCACCCATTTCTGGGAGGGGTCTTGGGAACCAGATATTATGTGTGACCATACCTGCTAGACCCCGCCCATTCCTGGGAGGGGTCTGGGAATAGGTAGATAAACCCTGGAGCTAGGGGATTAGGGGCGGCCCTGCTGGTCTCTGGGGCGGCCCTGCTGCTCGCTCTGGCTTCTGGGTCTCTGCCTCTTTTGGTCTTTGACCAGGATGGAGGTCAAAGAAAGATGGCTGAAAGGAGTTAAGATGCAGGGCCAAGAATAACTAGTGCTTGAAAGGTTATTAGATAGGCCACACACCTGTGGTGGTCAGGGCATGAATAAAGCTGATGCTTTCTGATGCCTGCCTGTGAGTGAGTCTTGATTCCGCCGTTTACCTGGGCCTGGGACCCGCCGGCTGAATGGGAGTTGCGAGCCACATAGCCTGGGATGGCAAAGAGAAATCCACCTCCATCCAGCACCATCCAGCACCATTATTAATTATTTGATTCAACACTATTCGAAGGTGTTTATTGTTCCAAATAAATTTTAGTAGTGTTTGATCCACTTCTTTGAAAAATGTCATGGGTATCTTTGAAGGGATAGCATTAAATCTACACAAAGTTTTGCAGAGTATTGCCATTTTAATGATGTTAAACCTGCCAATCCATAAGTAAAGAAAGTGTTTCCACTTCCGTGTGTCCTCCCTTATTTCTTTGAGCAGGGATTTAAGGTTTTCTTTGAATTGGTCCTTCAGGTCTTTAGTCAAGTTGATTCCAAGGTATTTGAATTTGTGTGACACTAATATGAATGGGGTTGTTTTCTTTTATATTTTATTAAAGAAAACATTTTATGCAAAAGGTCATTACAAGGACAAAAATATTACCCAAGGTGTGGTGGGGCTTTCTGCTTATGATACCTTTTTTCTAGGATCATGTAAGGATTAGGTAAAGTTTTACATTTTTCTTACTTTTTAATTAAGTAATTTTTATTTTGAACAATGCAAATTACAAATCTTTCACAGTAATATTTTAGGCACATAGTGACATTGAATCAGGGGCAATTTCACCACCAGTCTTGTCGTCCCTCCACCACTGTTCCCAGCATGCATCCTATATCCCCCTCTTTTGACCCCCGGGGCTGCTAGTATAAGTGGTCCCCTCTGTATTTAGCTTGTTGTAGATTGGGTTTCGATTCTGTTGTCATTGCCTTTGGTTTTGATTTTTAAGTACGATCATTTTTTATTTCTACTCAATGTTCATAAACCTGTTTGGTCTTGGTACCTTCCATTATTTCCCCCTCAATTTGTGAGGCAGAAAAAGATTGTTCAAGTTATGTGGCTCTGTTCGGAGGTGAAGAAAAAAGAAAGAGAAAAAGGGGTGTGTGAAAATCTAACAAGAAAGAAATGGGAGGAATCCTTCTAGAGGTTATAAGTATCAATTTAAGAAAAAGGGAAAAAGGAAGAAAAACAAAAACTATATCTTCCCTATCATTATTGGTGTATAAAATGGCCATTGATTTTTGTGTGCTAATTTTGTAGCCTGCCATATTGCTATATGAATTTATTGTTTCTGAAAGGTTTTTGGTAGAGTCGTTATGGTTTTCTAAGTACAGTATCATGTCATCTGCAAACAGAGAGAGCTTGACTTCTTCCTTTTCTATCTGGAATCCCTTGATATCTTTTCTTTCCTAATTGCTATAGGAAGTAATTACATTACTAGGTTGAATAGGAGTGGTAAGAGAGGACAGCCTTGTTTTTACCAGAATTTAGAGGGAATGCTTTTAGTTTTTCCTCCATTGAGGACAATATTTGAAATTGGCTTGTGGTAGATGGCTTTAAATATATTGAGAAAGGTTCTTTTTATTCCCATCTTGCTGAAAGGTTTTATCAAAATGGGTTTTGGACCTTATAAAATGCTTTCTCTGCGTCTATTGATATGATTACGTGACTTTTATATTTCTTGTTGATGTTGTGTATTATAATGAAAAATTTACAGATGTTAAACCATCCTTGCATTTCTGGTTGAATGACCTTCTTGATGAGGCAATGGATTCTATTTGCCAGGATTTTGTTTAGGATCTTTGCATATGTGTTCAGCAGGGATATTGATCTGTAATTTTATTTTTTGGAAGCATTTCTCTCTGGTTTTGGTATAAGGTGATGTTGGCTTCATAAAAGCTATTTGGAAGTATTCCAGTTTTTCAATTTTATGAAAGAGCCTGGCCAGCATTGGTTGTAGTTTCTCTTGAAAGGTTTGAAAGAATTCATTTGTGAATATGTCTGGGCTTGGGCTTTTGTTTTGCAGCAGACATTTGATTTGCATTTTAATTTCCTCAATAATGATGGGGTTGTATAGATATGCTACATCCTCCTTATTCAACCGTGGCAGGTTACAAGAGTCCAGAATTTATCGATTTCTTCCAGGTTCTAGTGTTTGGTGGCATACAGTTTCTCAAAGTAGTTTCTGATTAACCTTTGAATCTCTGCAATATCTGTAGTGATCTCATGCTTTTCCTTGCTAATATGGGTTATCAGGTTTCTATCTTCTTTGTGAGTTTTTCAATGGTCTATCAGTCATGTTTATTTTTTCAAAGAAACAACTTCTGCTTTGTTGATCTTTTGGGTTGATCTTGGGTTTACACTTAATTGATTTCTGCTCTAAGTTTTGTTATTCCTTCTGTTTCCCTATTTTTCTTTCCTTTTGTTGATAACTTTCTAATTTTATAAGCTGCATCATTAAGCTATTGAGGTATGCCTTTTTTCCTTCCTGATGTGTGCTTGCAAAGCTATAAATTTTCCTCTCAGTACCACTTTTGCTGTGTCCCTTAGATTCTGATTTTTTGTGTCTTCATTGTTATTTGTTTCCAGGAAAGATTTGATTTCCTCTTTGATTTCATCTTGGATGCACTGGCTGTTTAATTTCCAGTTGTTAAAGTTCTTTTGTGTCCTTTTGTAGTTCAAATCTAATTTCATAGCCTTGTGGTCAGAAAAGGTGGCCTGCAAAATTTCTCTTTTCTTGATTTTATGGAGGTATGTTTTATGTGTCAGCATATGGTCTGTCCTGGAGAATGACCCATGTACATTGGAGAAGAATGTGTATCCAGGTTTCTGTGGATGGAATATCATATATATAGAGGCCAAGTATATATATACTCGGCCTCTATCTTCTATTTCTCTTTTCAGGGCTAGTATATTTTTGTTGGTTTTCAGTCTGGTTCGCCTATCAGGTGTTCACATGGATGTGTTAAGGTTCCCACAATTATTGCGTTATTATTGATATCCTTTTCCAAATTTGTCAGTAATTTTATTAGATATTTTGCTGGTCACTCACTGGGTGCGTATATGTTTAGTAGTGTGATTTCTTCCTCTTCCACATATCCTTTAATTAGTACAAAGTGTCCATCTTTGTTCCTTACAACTTTTCTGAGTCTAAAGTTTGTGTTGCCTGATATTAAAATGACCATTCCAGATTTTGTAAGGGTGTTGTTTGCTTGGATGATTTTCCTCCAGCCTTTGATTTTGATTCTGTTTGTTCTGAGTATTCAGGTGTGTTTCTTGTAGGCAGCAGAAGGTTGAATTCATCTTTTTGATCAAATTAGCCACTCCGTGTCTCTTAATTGGTGCATTTAGCCCAATGACAATTAGGGAAATGATTGTCATGGGATTTAATGTCATCTTTGTATAAATTTGGTGTGTCTTTTATTCTGTCTTGTTTTAAAATAGACCTATCAGTTTTCCTTTAAGGCTGGTTTTGCATTTGTAAAGTTGCTTAGCTGTTGCTAATCCATGAAGCTATGTATCCTTCCTTCAAACCAGAATATGAATCGGGTTAGGTTCAGTATTCAGTCTTGTCACAATATCCCACCACCCTCTTCTGGCTTGAGAGTTTCTTATGACATGCCTGCTATAAATCTTAAGGATGCCCCTTTGAATGTAATTTCTCTTTTTGATCTTGCTGCTTTCAGTATTCTACCTCTATCTGTAGAATTGTCATTGTGGCTAAGGATATGTCTTGGTGTGTTTTTCTTTGGGTCTCTTTCAGCTGGTACTTTTCAGGCATGCATTGTTTGATTGCATGCAGTCTTTAGCTCTGGGAGTGTCTCTGTGATGATGTCCTTGACTGTTGATTCTTCCTGGAGATCCTCTTCCCTGGCCTCTCAGACTCCAATGATTCTTATGTTGTTTCTGTTGAGTTTATCAAATTCTTCTATTTTCATCTGTTTACATTCTTTGAGTACTTTTTCCGTTGTATCATCGTTTGCCTTTAGGTTCTTTTCCAATCTCTTCTGCCGTATGGAGTTGTTCTGCATTTCCTCTTCCAGTTCACTGATTCTGTTCTCGGCTGCTGTTCCCTGTTGGAGAGGCTTTCCATTGAGGTTTTTAGTTCAGCTCATGTGTTTTTCAGACCTGTTATATCAGTTTGAAGTTTTTTGATTTCTATTTTTATGTTCTGTTCAGCTAGAGATATGTTTTCTTTGATTTCTATGAGGATCCTTCATATTTCTCTTCTAAACTCCTTATCTGTGAAACTAATCAGATGATAGGTATTTTTTGAGTCATCAAAGCTATCATCTACATTCTCTGTGTATGGTGTTTACCTATGACATTTCCCCATTGTCACGCAAAATGAAGCAGAGTGGCCATGCTCTTCTGGAGCCTCTTGGAGAGAGTTTTTGCTGGACCCTTATTGGTTTTCTCTCACTCAGTCTTTCTTGACCTTTCTGCTTGGGTACCTCTATAAGAGAGTTTTTGCTGGGCACTTATTTGTCCTCTCAGGAGAGGTTCAGGAGATGTTGTGTATGTAAATATTTTGGGGGATTACTATGTTGCTCACCCTAAACTGATTAGGTAATTGTGCCCTACCCTAGGGTGTGACCTGGCATTCTGCCCCCACCCTAGGGTAGGACCTGATTCTGCTTTCACCATTGGTTGGTATCTGATCCCACCATTGGGTGGGACCTGATTCTGGAGTATAAAAACAGGAGTCTGTGGAAGGCCGGGGGCTTTTTGCTGGCTGGAACTGAATCTGAGTCTTTGGACTTCAGTTTTGTCCATCCGAATAAAGCAAATATTTCCACGAGCCTGATTGTCTGCGAGCTGTTTACCCACCGTTTCACCTCAGAACCGTGGGCTAGACAGGGTGGCAGACGCGTGCTCCGAGCTGGAAGAAAAGGGCCTCATTCTCCATCCCTCCATCAGTCAACCTCTTCAGGGGCTCTCCTGCTACATAATGTCGCCCGAACAGGGACCTGAACCCTGGACCCTCAGAACTGTAAGTGAAATACTTCATTGGAAATTTCCTATGCTGACCATCAAATGGTTTCTGTGGTTAGTCATGTGGATTTTACCACCCTTAGTCTTACGCATTGGTGCTCTAGTATACAAGTGGATTATTCCATTTTGTTTAAAACTAATTGGTTTTGATCTAAGGACAATCACTGCAGTTGGATGATTGTGGTCTATATTTCAAATGAAAAGTGTAGTGCCTCTAGCCATCATAGTTTGTGGAATTTCTGTGTTGACTAACGTTATTATTATGAGCATAGTTATTTGCTGGTATTTAGGAAATAGAAAGTGTAGAAATGGTGGGGCTAAAACCAGTATAGATAATAAGGAAATTTATCTGACGAAAACTCAGACCAAGGTGCAGGCTGACGAATCCAGCCCCACCATCAACAATATAGAAATTTTTGCTGGAAGAAAAACAACTCAGAATGTTAAGCCTGATTCTAGTGAATTGCTTGACATTAGTGACTCAGATAATGATCAACCTCCAGTGCTAACTCCACGAGGGAGGCCTCCTTCTAGTCACAAAATTGAATCGCAGAGCAGAGCAGATTCAAACGATGAACCACATGCTCGGTCTCAGAGCTCTATTCAGAGTAATTTTGCTAATCAGGCCTTATCCCCTATAGATGGGGTAAATGTTTCTAACTATGTACCCTATCAGATGGAAGAATTAGATCGGTTTAAAAGATCATGTAAAGAAAATGGGCCAAAATCGCCATACAGTGTGGAGTTATTAAGACTTTGGAGTCATAACTCATCGTGGACTTTGTATGATTTTAAAAGAATCGCTGAAATATGCCTGTCATTCAAACAGCGAACTGAATGGAAAATGTACTATTCAGAAGGCGTAAAAGCTAAATTATATAATCCGGATGGTATGAAAAAGCAAGTGGCAGGTGTTACTTTATCGTATGAATTATTGATGGCAGAAAATCAATTTGCAAATATTCAGACACAAGCAGCTTTACCTAAGGAAATCTTAAATTTAATTAGGGAGATTGCATTGTCATCATGGGAAAAAATTGATTCTAACAGCATTGGTAGAGGAAACTTTTTAAAAATTACCCAAGGCCCTTATGAGTCATTTGTAGAGTTTGTAGGTAAGATTAAAGATGCTCTGAAGTTACACGTGGAAGATGAGGAGATGAGAAACTTCCTAGTAAAATCTTTGGCCTATCATAATACAAATTCAGCCTGTAGATTAGTATTGAATACATTAGATGAAAAGTCAGATCTGAATGATTACCTTTATGCCTGCCGGAATGTCTATGTGGAACCCAACCCCCACCCCATCTAGACTCAGTACAAACCTTTCCAGTTACCAAGTGAACAATGCCTTACTCCCATCGGGGACAGAACACTTTCCGGAAACCAGGTCTTTGCCCAAAATGCAAAAGGGGTCACCACTGGGCGAAAGATTGCAGATCCAGAAACCTCATTAATAATAACCTAAGTAGAGGTTTCAACACAGTCCCCAGGAGGCAAATTGCCTGCTACCATTGTGGAAAACAGGGACATATCAAAAGAAATTGTCGTCTCCTTATAAATTCAGCTCCTCAAGAACACACATACCAGATGCAGGGAAACGGCCACAGGGCCTCCCCCCAGGCCCTTCCAAATTAGGGGCAAAGTTCACAGACAATAATCCTACCAAGCCCAGCCCAAGAAAATTCATCACAATAAGGGAATTAATCCACTCCACTTCAGGAAGTGCCGGATTAGCCATATTATGCCCAGAGGACATTACAATTTACCCAGGAGCATGCCCTTACATGTTAGAAACTGGCATTGTAGGCCCGCCACCCCCAGATACTATGGGTTTGATTCTTGGCAGAAGTTCCCTCAACATAAAGGGTATATCAGTAATCACTGGTGTCATTGACTCAGATTCCATGGGAGAAATCATTGTAGTTATTACTGTACCAGTTACATGGACCTTTAAAAAAGGAGAAGCGATTGCCCAGATAGTAATAGTGCCTTATGTCAAATTTGGGACTTCAGATAAGACTAGAATTGGAGGTTTTGGAAGCACAGATCCGGATGCTGCTCAAAACCCAATCGTGGCTCTGGTTACTAAATGTAAAGATGAACACCCAATGATCAAACTTCACTTGGAAGGCAAACCCTTTGAGGGAATGATAGATACGGGTGCTCAGGTTACCGTAATTTCTGATAAAGAATGGCCAGAAAATTGGCCTCTTCAGGAAATCCCATATTTGCTAGAAGGAATAGGAGGCCTGAGTTCCTGTCTGTTGGAGTACAAGGACTATACTATTTTACGGCCCAGAAAATCAAAAAGCAATAATCAGACCTCACGTGGGCCCATTTTCACCATCCCTGTGGGGCCATGACCTACACAAACAGTGGAAAGCAGAATTCCACATCCCATTAGCTCCAGAAGAGCCTGAACCTTCTTTTGATTTAAAAACCAAAAATTTTCAGTGGGGGCCACTACCGTAAAAACACCAGCACCAATAAAAATAAAATGGAAATCTGATGAACTAATTTGGACAGGTCAGTGGCCCCTTAAAACTGATAAATTAAAGGTGCTGACAGAATTAGTGAAGGAACAGCTAAGTTTAGGACATATTGAACCATCTTTTTCTAAATGGAATTCACCTATATTCACTATAAAAAAGAAATCCGGTAAATGGAGACTTTTGATGGATCTTAGAGCTGTAAATTTATCCATGATACCTATGGGAAAATTGCAGACTGGTTTACCATCACCTGTAGTTATTCCAAAGGAATGGCCACTAATTATAATTGATCTGAAAGACTGCTTCTACCATATTTCTATCCACCCAGATGATAAAAAACGTTTTGCATTCTCAGTTCCTTCTCTCAATAATACCCATCCCTGCAGACGTTTCCAATGGACTGTTCTCCCCCAAGACATGCTGAATTCCCCAACCATGTGTCAGTTTTTTGTAGATAAGGTTTTGAGCACTGCTCGTGAAAAATTTCCTCAAGCCATGATATTTCATTATACAGATGATATCTTGCTCACAATGAACAATGAAACAGATTTACAGGAATTATACTCTTATGTTACTGACTGTTTACAAACATCAGGACTGAAAATAGCTTTAGAAAAAATACAGATAATGCTACCATATCAATATTTGGGTTTTATTTTGGACCGGACGTCTATACGTCCACAAAAATTTTCTATCAAAAAAGAAAACCTCAGAACGCTTAATAATTTTCAGAGACTTTTAGGTGATGTAAATTGGCTCCGCCCTGCACTAGGAATCCCAAATGCAGAGTTATCTAATCTGTTTAAAACGTTGGAGGGTGACCCTGCTTTAGATAGCCCGAGAAATTTAACAACAGCTGCAAAAAATGAATTGGACATCTTCTTGAGCAGATTACAAAAATCGTTTCTCTCAAGATTTATCCCAGGAGAAAAGGTATTACTGTTAATCTTCCCTACTATAGAAACCCCCACAGGGGCCTTGATGCAACAGTCAGGACCTTTGGAATGGGTGTATTTACATAACAAACAACCTCACTCAGTTGTCCCCTACTTGCAACTGATTTCAGAGATTATTATCAAGGCAAGACTCAGATCTATATCTTTACTAGGTTTTGACCCAGATATAATAGTTTTGCCAGTACCAAAAAAGGAAATTGAGTCAATATTGCCAATTAATGAATCTCTACAAAGGGCCCTCTCAGATTTCACAGGAGAAATATCCTCCCATTATCCAGCAGGAAAGATTCGGGACTTTTTAAAGAAAACTCAGTTTGTTATTTCTTCAATTGTTCGGGATTCCCCTATTGCCAATGCCAAGGTTTTTTACATTGATGGATCCCAAAATGGAAAAGGAGGAATAACTGGAGACAACATTAATATGACCATAGATACCAAATATAAATCTGCACAGAAAGTTGAATTAGCAACGTTAATTTACCTATTAGAAAATGTATCTGAAGCCATGAATATAGTTTCTGATTCTTTGTATGTGGTAAATTTATGTCATGTGATAGACACTGCATCCCTTAATGCTAATAACCCGATCATACAGGACTTACTTAAACAATTACAGCAGCTTCTTCAAAAACGAACTGAGCCCATCTTCATCACGCATATTAAAGCCCAGTCAGGTCTTCCAGGACCTATGGCTCAAGGAAATAAAACTGCTGACTTGCTAGCAATGCCTATATATTTAAATGACCTGTAGAGGAACATTCAGCCCTACACACAAATGCTCGCCGTTTACATGTGAATTACCAAATTCCATGGAGGCAAGCTAGAGAAATTGTAGAAAACTGCAACGTATGTGCACTGTTAACAAAAAAGACTCACATAGCAGGAGCAAACCCAAGAGGCTTACAGTCTAACGAACTTTGGCAAATGGATATAACTCAAACAGATTTATTTCCAAGGAAACCTTATCTTCATGTTGTGGTGGACACTTATTCTCGGTTTATGTGGGCAATTCCCATGTCTTCTCAAAAATCTAAGGCTGCTTGTAGTTTTCTTTTACAATGTTTCTCTGTGATGGGTATTCCATATTCTATAAAAACTGATAATGGGCCAGCCTATGTTAGCAAAACTTTTGAATTTTTTGTAAGGAATGGCAGATAAGACATCTCAGAGGAATTCCTTACAATTGTAGGGGACAGGCCATTGTAGAAAGGACTCACAGAACCTTAAAAACTCAATTGCAAAAAAATAGAAAAAGAGGTTTACCACCAACGGATTTGCTATCTTTGACTCTTATCACACTAAATTACTTTAACTTACCCCAAGGGGAAAGTTACACTGCAGCGGAAAGACATTTTAAAGAAGATATTCAGAGACAAGAAACAACCCATAAACCTATTTGGATCAAGGAGGATGAAAAATGGATAGCTGGCTATCTTCTCCTAAGAGGAAGGGGTTATGCCTATGTTTCTATAAATGATGACCCTCCCAAGAAATTTTGGGTTCCATTACGTCTTGTTAGAAATTGGGCTAGCACAAATGATCAGGTTCAGACTACAAACTCCCCTTCAGAGAAAAAACAGAATACTTCAGACACTAACAGCAGTAATATTACTGAGGTCTCTGGGGCAGGGAACGATTTAGCTGTCACACACCATACAATGAGTGAGACTGATGGTAGTGATAAACCCTTACACTCCGAGATGCAAAAGGAAAGACAGGAACCTGTCTTAACTTGGCTCCAAAATATAGGAAACTCTTGCTACATGAACTCAATATTGCAATGCTTGTATAATATTTCAGACTTAACTCAGTATTTTTATAAAGATCATTATAAAAAGGATATTAACAAGAAAAATCCGATGGGGCATGAAGGTAAATTAGCCGAAGAATTTGGTCGGCTCATCAAAACCATGGGAAATGGATTTCATAGATATATTAACCCTGAAAGCTTCAAAGTAACAATTGGTTTACTTAATGACCAGTTTGCTGGACACAATCAGCAGGATCCTCACGAACTACTGATGTTCCTAATAGAGGGATTACATCAGGACTTGCTTACTGTAAATCTAATGACAGACAAAACTACACATCTCATGGGAAATGAAAATTATGAAAAATTTAGTCCAGAACACCAAAAGGCTCATAAATCTATTATTTATGATCTCTTTCAAGGACAATTCAAATCTATACTCCAGTGTCTCACTTGCCACCAAAAGTCTGAAGTTTATGAGACATTTGTTCATTTGTCTTTGGCTGTTACATCTACAGATAAATGTACATTACAGGAATGCCTCTCTGAATTTTTTAAAGAAGAAGAATTATGAAATGACAACAAAGTTCTGTGCAACAGTTGCAAAAATAGAAGGGATTTTTCAAAGAAAACGTACTTATGGAAACTGCCACCAGTACTTATAATACACTTGAAACGTTTTGCTTTTGATGGCAAACAAATAAAAAAAATGCATACTTATGTAGATTTTCCTTTAGAACACCTCAATTTAGAGGAATTCACTTCAGAGAATAAAAGCAAGATTAAGAAATACAACTTATCATCGGTGTCAAACCATTATGGTAAAGTTCACTATGGGCACTGTACTTCATACTGTAAAATTGCTGCAAACAACACTGGATCAATTTTGATGACAAGAAGATCAAAAAAGTCCCTAATACATTGGTGAAATCCACAGCAGCATACATCCTGTTTTATACTTCTTAAAGGTCTACAATGAACACCAGATAATCATTTCACTTCCTTATCAGTTGCTATTAATGCTCTAGGATTCTTTCCACAGGCATGGTCAATGAATATAGATTGAAAATCATGAATCCCCAATGTGTTTCCTTGTAGGATGGATTTATGTCTTAATTTCATTATTGCTCTATGTCTCAGTTAATCATGAAATTTTACAATTTAATTTAGTCAAGGTTCACCTGAAAGAGAAATTTCTCATCATATTAATGTTGTTTTTCTTTCTAGGTATACTCATTTAACGACTTTCACTCTTTTTATTTTAACATCATTGCTTTATTTCCCTCAATATAGGTTTTAAGACGCTGACATAATGATAATTTTAGGTGGACTTTCTTCACAGTGCTTCTTGCCTATGATTGATTATCATAAAGTTACTGTTATACAATAACTTTGTATATATACTGATATACACTTATAATCGAGTTTTCCATGTTTGTATTATGCATGAAATTCTCTTTCAGATCTGCTCTGCTCTGCTATAAAAATTATTTTTTGAATTTGAAATGATTTATCTAAACAGTTGCCGGCTATTACAATTCAAGGCGCTTTTAGTTGATTCAGCTGAATTCTCTTTTATTTTGTTCTATTTTGGATCCTTTCCAACAAATATTTTTTAGTATGAGTGAGTGTTATGGCCATATTTTTTGTGAAGTCTGTATGTGTATATCTTGTTTAGTGTCTGTCTGTTCTGCATATTTTGTATATAGTTCCCTTTTTCCTAACTTTATCTTCCCCAATTTAGTCTTCCTTATCCTTCCTTCTCTCTTCCTAGTCCTTACCATTTTAATTTTCAGGATTTCACATGTGCAACCCATCTCCTTCACCCACAACTACAAACTTCCTGATCTCGGCTGGAAGAAGAAATCCGTGACTGTTGGAGTTTTACACCATATATGCTGCAAACTTGTTGGAAATGAAGCCACCTGGAATTTGTGTCACAATGTAACCCCAGAGAAAAGATCCATGGACAAGACCCACAGTCTCTGGATCCCAGTTAAACTGTGCTATCTGAATTTCTGGTTTTCCATCCACATACACAATGCTATTGTTGACCGTTTCTACAATGGCTACCCCAAGATTGCACCGATCCCAAAGGAAATACAGAAGCCCAACGAATTTATGATGTAATGATGTAACGCTTAGGGATGCCCCAACACATGGATGACTGTACTGGCCTTCCTTCTTCATTCAGCTTGATGTTATCTCCTGTACAAGGCTTCAACCCGCTTTTCCAGACCCATCAAGTGTCTTCTGCCGGTCTTTTTGGAGTTCCAGACCCCTCATATTTACAGATTGGTATTGAACTCTGTAGAAATTTCATCTGTTGTTTTTCCTATAACTGTAATCCTTTGAAGTCGTATTTGGTACTACACTTCTTTTGACTATCGTAATTAATTTTTTTCTATTTTAGTTTTTAATATTAGGAATCGATGTCGTATTACATTAAGGTTTTGCTTTCTTGACTTTAGGTTTGTGAGTTAGATATTATTGTCTATAATTTCCTAAATGATATTTTTGTCTGTTCTCAGGGTTTTTTGCGTGGGTGCATCATAGGCAAAATACTAGGTTTATAGAAGGTTCCATCCATTTTGGATGGGCCCTCAAGTTGTTTATTTACACAGGGAGGGTCTCTGCCTTAAACATTTTGTTGTGGTTTGTGACTTAAGCTCCCATCTATAAATAATTGACATCAATTTCAGACATCTTATGGACTTTAGGCAGGATTAAGAACTTGGACTAAGTTCAGATACCTATTGATCATCATTGCAGTGGCTCCCCACTGTGCAGAGGGTGTATGTGCCTCTTCTTCCGAAATAAAGGCCTAGTTCAATGCCCTCAAAGATGGGTTTTCTGGTCTACATGAACTTGAATGAAAATGGAGCTGAAGAGAGAGCATGGAGGTGAGGCGTTTGCCTTTCATGCAGAAGGTCATTGGTTCAAATGCCGGTATCTGCCAGGAGCGATTTCTGAACGTGGAGTCAGGAGTAACTCCTGAGCACTGCCAGGTGTGACCCAAAAACGACCACCACCACCACCAACAACAACAACAAATAAAGAAAAGGTGCTTCTTCTTGCCTGCTTCACAACCTTTCTGGTGTCTCTTCGAAAGATCTATGTACGTCTTAGATTTATCTTCTCAGGAGCTTGTAGTTGATTCCTTGATACATGTTTCTGGTTTTAGACACCCTGTGCTTAGGTTAGAAGTTTTTCTTTACATTTTCCTGTGATGTGCTTATGCAAACAGCCGCTCTTTTATTAGTGACTAATTTTTCTTTTAATAATTGTAGACAATATTGTTTGTTTACTAAAAACAAAAGGGGGAATTGTTGTGTATGTAAATATTTTGGGGGATTACTATGTTGCTCACCCTAAACTGATTAGGTAATTGTGCCCTACCCTAGGGTGTGACCTGGCATTCTGCCCCCACCCTAGGGTAGGACCTGATTCTGCTTTCACCATTGGTTGGTATCTGATCCCACCATTGGGTGGGACCTGATTCTGGAGTATAAAAACAGGAGTCTGTGGAAGGCCGGGGGCTTTTTGCTGGCTGGAACTGAATCTGAGTCTTTGGACTTCAGTTTTGTCCATCCGAATAAAGCAAATATTTCCACGAGCCTGATTGTCTGCGAGCTGTTTACCCACCGTTTCACCTCAGAACCGTGGGCTAGACAGGGTGGCAGACGCGTGCTCCGAGCTGGAAGAAAAGGGCCTCATTCTCCATCCCTCCATCAGTCAACCTCTTCAGGGGCTCTCCTGCTACAAGGAGACAGAAGAGTAGAGAAACACACAAAGGCCACAGATCCCCCACAGTCTCTCCTATGCTTAAGTTTTATGGAACTACCAAAATGCTTTCAGCATTGTCTGCACCTTCTTATTTTCTCCCAAGTTATCACTGCACCAAGAAAAATAGCTCATTGCTCTTTAGAGAAATCTGATGGTCAAAAAGAATACAGAAAGCTTTCACATCTACCACAAAGCAGGGAAGAAAATCCCAGGAATCCCAGAAGGCAGGCAGATGAGTAGTATGGTGACTGGATATCTGTTTTCCATCCCTGTCTGGGAATCATCATGTAACAATCTGCTGTTTCCTCAGGTAGAAATTTTGTGACTAAAGTGTAATGGATTCTAATATTAAAGCAGGATAGCACCGGGAAAGTTTGTTGGTTTAATTGCTGTGGAGGATGTACATCTGAGAGTGCTCTGAATGCTGACGTTGCAGGGAATTTAACCATGGTCAGTAGCATGCAGGATGAGCACTTCCCTAGCTGTACTGTCGTTCTGGACCCAGGTACTGGGCAGCTACAGAAGGCAGCCAGTCAAGAGAATTACTGTAACCAGGATAAACCACATAACTCCAAACATTGGCATCCTATGACCCATAGTTTTCCAGCATCAGCATAACTTTAAGTGCAGAGGCTCTCTGGTAGACAGCCTCTGGGCAGGCTAGAGACAATATGGACAATCCAGTTGCCAATGTTCTCTTGGGTGACCCAAAGCACCCACCCTCCATGCAGCAGCTAAGCAGAATGCTGAGGGTTGGAATGAGTGTCAGAATCAGAGGTCTTTATCATACCCATGCCTGGAAGATTTTCTAAGAGGACCAGGAAAAAGAATAAAATGGTAATGTAATGAGCTTTTATTTGCTAGGCCCTGGCTGGTGGCTAACCCTGGTGGCACTTCAAAACACTGGGAGGAAGAGCAGATAACTAGATGAAAACAAAAGTTTTCACTGCATTGCGAGGGATGTGGATCCAATGGCATCCTAACTACTCAGCAATGGGTTCACCATTGGATAAAGAACCACGGGAAGGCAACTACGTGTGCTTGAATGGTATCACCTTTGCACTGCCTTGAGCAAAATGTTGAGCCAAAGGAGGTATTTTTTCCCAGGACAAAGTAGTGCTCAGACCTACGAATCTCAGAAGAGGATCTAGTAGACAGTACAATTTTGCCTGGTCTGGTTAGGTCTCAAGCATTATTGGTGGTAGCCCTGGAGCCTCGATGCACTCGATGCACCATCAGAGTTTCGTGGTGTTCTAAGGTTCTAGTATACAACCATTAGCTAGTTGGCATATTAATTCTAGGAATATGGTCCCTGGATATCCTGATCACTGCTTGGGAAGATGAAAAAGAAAGAAGAATCCAAGACGTGTGCTCTAGGTAGTGGCTGGATTCTGGCAACAGTGGAAAGTTTTCCAATGTAGTATTTCTTAATTGGGGACCACATGATTCATTGTGGGCTGCCCCTCATCACAGGATAGTCCCAGGAGATCACAGTTGAAAATCATTTAGATGAAGGGCTACTTTTTGTGACTAGAGGACCACAGGAGGAAGAAAACAAGTGCAAGGGGGCATTGTCAGAAAAAGCTTGGGAAACAGTGATGTAAAGTGCTTTTTCACAGCAGAGAAAGCCTATGGCCAGAGTAACAATTAGGGTTCTAAAGTCCAATGCCTAGATTGCTACTCCAGCTGGAAAGAGCAATAATAAATGTGAGACAAATAAGCTCCATTTCCCCAAAATGCTGACAGGTGTATGACCCCAAAGATAGGGAGAAGCAAGCAAGCGGCCCAAAAATTTTGCAGGGCCAAGAAAGTGGCTCTAATTGTATTTAGTTTTCTGTTCTCAGAAGTCCAAAAATAGAAGAAGTTTTAAAACCAGTAACTCACCAGAAAGGAATGGTACTTAGTAAAGTTTATTGTACATACCCCCCAAAAAGACATTTTGCTAAGTGGGAGCATTCAAAGTAAAACAAAGAATAAGATACATGGGCATAGTATTATAAGGCAGCTTTATACAGTGAGGTGGAAGTGTTTTTTCTTTACATAGTTATATTTTCTAATAATATAAAATATAATATAACATAAAATTATATTATTTTTCTCTTTATTTTTAGATTACACTGGCTGTGCTCAGGGCTTGCTCTTAACTCTGCTCCTAGGGCTTACTCCTGGCAATGCTCAGAATACTATATATGGTGATGGGGATTCAACCCAAACAGCTATGTGCAAGGCAAGCATTTTTCCACTATCTATCTCTCCAGCCCCCTATAATGATTTTCTTAAGAACCTGGGAATTGGTGGCATTTACTCAACTTAAATTTTCAGAAGAAGTCTATTGGCTGGTTATTATATTCAAACTCATGTATATGAAGTGATTCAAGTCAGTTAGTCTTGCAAAATTAATTGAATGATTACCGGTAACTAGATCTAAATGCTGTAAATAAGGAATTTTCAAGGCTGGTCTTCATTTACTTTTGTTTTTAACTGCTTTTTTTCTACTCATTCAAATGAGGATATTACCAATCACTAAGCACTATTTAAATGTCTACATTTTGATTTTTCCATGGGAAGAGTCATATATTTGTTGTTTCTTTTAGCTGAGTCGTGTGTTTGTAGTGCCATGTAGTCACCTTTATTTATATACATGTTCATTTCATTCATTTGTCTTATCCTGACACATATCATCAGGTGTGTGAGTAGTTGCTGATAGGCATTTCAAACCCTGGAAGCTATACAACACATTAGAAAGGTTAATGTGATGAATGTAAGAACAATAGCCAAAGCATTGGCAAATTCTTTAGAGCAGAGCTTTCGAGGAGCCAAGACTTAATGAATTAAATACATCAAATGAGCTATAATGAGACTCAAGTTTTACCTTTCTAAATCAATATGCCATGTTTTGAGGAAGGTGTAATAGGGTATTAATTAAACATCACAATGTATTCTATAAGCAATCACATATTCACAGGATTAGTTAGGATAGGATAAGCATGAAGATACTTTAATACAAGAAGCAGTGTTTCTGGTAAATTTAAAGCAAAATTAAATGTCTATGTGATGTGTGCATATTTTAATGGAACCAATATCTATGAAAATAAAAGAGTCAAAGTTTGGTAGCTTGAGCAAATTATTAATTCAAGTTCAGTTTGAAGAGGATCCAGTTTAGAAAATTTCTACCTATAAATTCTACATCTCTTTAGATCTTGAAATGATGAATGGAAGTTTTAGTCTGATGGATCTTCCTAGCTTGCAATTTGTCTTTTGTATTGTCATTAGGAATTTCACGAACTTTTTGAGTGACTAAATCAGCAGCAGGCAAGAGGTTGTCCATACATGATTCATTATGGTGATTTCTCTCAAGTTTACAAATAGGTAAAGCCTCAAATACATTTAACAGGTAATTAGGTCAAATGATAATCTATACAAGAAAGAGTTCTACAAAACACAAGTGTTTATTCATAACATTTTATCAACTATATGCATAGTGAAACTAATTTGTAAAATTAGTCAGGTTGTTGAACTTGTCTTGATTCTTTACATAAATATATTAGAAATTATATGCATTCTCAAATTTTATTTTAGATTTATGGGCCACACCCTGCAGCACTCAGTAGTTACTCTGTGCTCAAAAATCACTCCTTGCAGGCTCGGGTGAACATATGGGATGCTGGGGATCAAACCCGGGTTCATCCCAGGTTGGCAATGTGTAAGGCAAAAGCCCTACCACTATTCTATCACTCCGGCCCCAAGTAGGTTTTTTTCAAGTTCTCAAATATGTTGTTTTAGTAAAATGTTGGTTCTTACATAGATATATTTAAGTCATGTATATATATATATATATATATATATATATATATATATAAAATCTCCATTGGTTCCATAAAGTCAACCTTAGCTTCATAAAATATATCTGGTAATAAAGAATCTCAGATTATATCTTTAAAGTTACTTTAGACTACGAAGCTAAACAAATGACTTGCTCAGTTGCGTTGTGTTACAGTTAACAGACTCTTAGTGAACTTATATAAAATGTTATTAAATATCAGAATAATAAAAGTTTTAAAATTCTAGAAAAAAACAATAAATGTTTTTATTTTGTTTACAAATGTATGTTTTACCTAATTTTTATAAGTTACAGTTTAAAAAGAGGGAAAGGGGAATCCTTTAAACTTAGGAACCAGCAATGTTTTAAGTCATAACATTTTTAATTATCAGTCTATTTTATCTTCTACAAGTGTTGTTTTGTTTCATCTTGGCTTAGAAGATCTATGGATTACTTTTCTATTAGTTATATAAATTTTTCTTGGTTCAGCATTAAGAACTTAAAATTAAAAGAAACTCAAATTTTAAAATATTTTAGTTTTTTAATCAATTTATTTGAAATTTCAGTTTTTTTGGGGGGAGCCGCACTCAGTAGTGATCAAGACTGATTTTGTTCTCAAAGATCATTCCTGATAGGCTCTATAAACCATATGGTGTGTGGGTTCAAACCTGGGTTGGCCGTATGCCAGGCAAATGCCATATACTATGGCTCTGGTCCCTGAAAATTAAGCACTTATGCCTATAATTGATTATAAATGCTTTAAAGAATAAAACTAGAGTAAAACAATAACTGCAGTACAAAATATTTTAAATAGTCCTGCTTAATATCTGGTGAGAGTTCAAAAACACACACAATGGGGGCCAGGCGGTGGCGCTGGAGGTAAGGTGCCTGCCTTGCCTGCGCTAGCCTAGGACGGATCACGGTTCGATCCCCCGGCGTCCATATGGTCCCCCAAGAAGCCAGGAGCAACTTCTGAGCGCATAGCCAGGAGTAACGCCTGAGCGTCAGAGGGTGTTGCCCCCCCCCAAAAAAAAAAAAACCACACACAATGATACAATTGACAAGCAGATTCACCTTTTTTTGTATATATACTAACCATCATTTTGAAAGCTAATAACTAAAATTATAAATGAGGACATACTAAGTAAATAAATCATTAGATATCTTTGCTGCCTTGTTAAGAATTTTGTGTTTTGTGCCAATGCCCTGGACAATAAATTGAGGAACTCTAAGAAAATACAAACTTCTAGCCATAGCCTCTGGTTGAAATGAGAGGAGAGATTTGAAAGAATGTGATTGGAGGCAGGAAGGCTAGGTGGAGACTCCTCGTACTCAATGGAACTAAAGAGAAAACCTGAATGGGGGATAAATAGTGAAGTTGGGAAATGATTTTGAATTTTTTAGAATGTAAACTCAATAGAATGTGGCAGTTAAACAATGGGCAACACAAAACTTCATCATGACAAACATATTTCATACACATAAATAGTTAAAGTACCTAGAACAGTATGCAAAAGAAAGAGTAGTAGAATAAGAATTGATGCTTGGGAAACATCAAGGTAAGAGATGATTAAAAGCACATGAACCTCTTGGGACTATGTATGTAACTCATGGGGATAGAGCAACATGCCTTGCAAGTGTGAGGCCCTGGCTTTGACCCCAGCATTTCATCCTACACTGCCTTCTAAGTACCACCTTGTGTAGCTCTGATAGCTTCCAAGCACAGCTACATAATAGCACTTCCTGGATTGTAGTCCTCTCTCCAAAAGAAGAGGAAAACTGAAATAAAACAGTAAATTTCGTAATCAAGTTTTAAAGGAAGTGTATAATATTATAGTATTAATACCAAATAATATCTGGAATTAACAAGGTTTAAAACATACTCTAGTATGTTATTAGGTCCTCAACATGTCCCACATGCCCTAACCTTAGAAAGTATTGATACATGGTGAGATGATGAGGGACTTTATCTTTAGATGTACATAACTCAAACTTAATGAGAAGTTATTAAGAACTGGTAGTAAAGAAGGCAGGGATGAAGACTGGGGCAGATATTTGGGAGTCAGAATAATAAAATAATAATAATAAGCACTATGAAATTCATGTATAGAGTAGCCATGTTATTTTACAGAACATGGAATTTTAGAAGAAATATCAGTAGAGATAGTCTGATGTAGGGAAAAACCATTCATGTGATTTTGCACATGAGGAATATCAGGTTTCCATAGTATATTAACAAAGGGATGTTCAGCAAGTGTTAGGAATGCAAAATTGGAATTCATTGAAAGGAATCTTCCTAGATTTGTTAATTTAGAAATACTTGGTATGGAAGTGATAATGAAGCTCTAAGGACATGAATTGTGCAAAAAGAAAACTAAGGAACAACCTTGAGTAATGATCCTTGAATCAGGCAAGATAAGACAGGCTGTAATATCTAAAATACCTCAGCAATTAAAGGATTTAATATAACACAGATTTCTTTCTACTCATGCAAAAACCATTGCAGGTTCACAATACTCTAGGGTATCCTGCAGCCATATGTTGCTTCAGAAAGACAGAACAGGTTTCCATCTGATGGCTCATGCTTATCAATAGAAAAGAAGAATAGAGAGAACCACATGGTGGTGTTTACGTATTTTTTGCCGAGAAGTGACAGCCATAACTTTGCTTCTCATTCACTTGATTGGAAATTGTCATCTAGCCCTTACTAACTGAAATTTCTTTTTTTTCTTTTGGAAAAACTGTTTATGCATCTGCATTTTTTAAAATTATGATCATAGTGGCTTACATATCTTTCACATTAGTATTTTAGGTACATATTAACATTGAATCAGGGGAACACCCACCAGAAAATTTGTCCCCCCGACTTCCCCATTCCCTTTCTATAACCCATATCCCCAACCATCACCCCCCCAGGCTGCTAGAGTAGGTGGTCCCCTCTTTGTCTAGCATACTATCAGTGATCATACATCTGTTTGGTCCTGGTGCCCTCCCTTGTTTCTCCCTCTATTTGAGAGGCTAACCTAGATAAATCAAGTTATGTGGTTTTCTTTGAGGGAAAGAAAGGCAACAGAATGGGGTAAAGATTAAGCAAAACAAATTAAAATAAATAAATAAATAAATTTAAAAAATGCTGAAAATGGGCGGAGTCCTTCTAGTGGCTATCAGTCTTAGTTTGAGAGAGGACATGAAAAAGGCAATTGAAACACCATAACAATACAAAAATAAATGTCAAATTAAATATCCAGTGAGCCCTACAGCAAAAAAGAGAAGCATCACACATAGTCTCAGCTCTGAATTCAAATCATGCCAGAGTGCAAAAAGAAAGAGAAAGATAAGATAAAATAATATAAAATAAAAAGGAGACATCAACTTCAATATCTATACCAAAATAAAGAAGTCAAAAAAACAATCAATCAATCAATAACTATATATGTGGAAAAATGATTATTTTGTGTTCTCCCCTTCCCCCCTGCATAGGCACAATAATTATTGGGGATATTATAGAGGAAATTCTGTTGGCCTAGGAGATACAGGGTTTCTCCATCCCTGAAGGCTTTCTTTGTGGTTCTAGCAGTTCTGCTTCTTCAGTGTCGTTTTAATTCATCTTATGTAGTTGGTGTTCTTGGTCATTATGTTGCTCCTAGGATGGAGCCTGGGACAGAGTCTTTTGTTATGTTTCTGGAAGACCCGTTCACTTGTGGTTGTCTCAGTCAGACCTCTGGAATTGGAGATCTTGTTTGTTGAAAAGCTAGGTTAGAGCTTTTTGTTGTTGGTGGTGGTGGTCCTGGGATGCATACTGTCTAGTCCTGGTTGTAACAACCAGTCATCTGTATATAGAAATCTTGATTTTTGCACAGATCAAAGGGTGACATGTCTTCTGATTTTGTCTTATTGTTGGCTGGTGAGGAAGGACAACTTGCTCTTAGATCTAGTTGTCCCCATTTTCTCGTTGTCAGGTTATCAATTTAGAACTGATGTACGTTGGCATCAGAGCAGTATTATGAATGCCCTGGAGGGGACTTGGTTCCTGGAGCTGTTGTGGAGAACTCTGTCATTTCTATGTCTGGGATCCAGGAGTCAAGGCTGGACGGTCGGTGCCTATTTTCCTGGAATCTAAGTTGGTTCCCCATGACATACATTCAGGGTGGGAGATTTCCCTGTGTTGTAAAAAAAGTATAAGTTCTTATCCCTAGTAGATAAGAGCTTGTTTTTACAGGTAAAAATGTCCCTGTTTTTAATATGCCTTTGCAGGAAGAAGTGGTGCTACATTATATTGCTGGTGGATTTGGGGGTGAAGAGAGAAGAAAACAGACCCAATAAAAAACTAAAAATATATACGCTCAGACATATATAAAGAAAAAAAGTTTCTTAAAAAAAAAGAATTAAATAAAAGACATAATTAAAGGAATAAAGTGGGGCCGGGAGGGATTACATGGAGGCAAGGCATTTGTCCTTCCTGCAGAAGGACGGTGGCTCATATCCCAGCATCCCACATGGTCCCCTATACCCACTAGGGGCAACTTCTGAGCACAGAGCCAGGAGCACCCTCCGAGTGCCACCAGCTGTGACCCAAAAGAAGCACAAAACACATCAAATCAAAAAACAAAAACTAGAACAAAGCAAAACAAAAAAAAAGAAGAAACAAACAAGGTGGAAAAAAGAAAAATAAAACTAAGAAAAAGGGAGTAAGTGATACAGGAGATTACATTTGGGGAGAAACAGTATAAGAGGTAGTGTTATATAGGTCTATACATATGATGATAGTATAGGCTTTCCAATTGTCTTTTGAGATTTCCTTGTGAGGTGTGGGTTCCACGCAGGGTGGTCTTGGGTAGAGTTTTTGCAATGGGAGTCCTTTTGGAGATAATTCAGTATTAAGCCACAGTCCACAACAGGGAGAGGTGATTAGGAGGGCCACACTGCATGAGTCAGTCGGGGTGTTGGTTGTATTTTCTTGCCGGGAATGAGGTGTGAGTTTGAGTGGGTGTCTCTTCACTTGGGAACTGGGTACTGCTTCGTTTGTGTAGGAGGATGGTCTTGATGTCTAATAAGTTAAGAACTGAGAGTGAAGAGTTATAACATGGTGGGGATATCAGGGATTGGATTAAGGGGTGAAGGGATAGTCAGGTTTCTGAGTGGGGAGAGGGGATAGTACATGGGAGGGGTTATATAGGGTATAGGTATGGATTGTTTGTGGTTTAGGTTTGACTCTTAAGGAGGATTCCTATCTCTGTGTGCTCCTGCCCCCATATAAACATATAGAAGTTAGCTTAGGTATATATTAATGTGGAGAGTGGGGAGGGCAAGAGATACACTGAGTACAGAAACATAGGTAGGTATAGTACTTGTAAGGAAAGGAAACTAATAGATCAACTTTTGGATATGTATAGGTTTTATGTCTTGAGTACTAACCATTGTGTTAGTGTGGTCTATTTATATAGGTTTTTACCCTTTGCAGTATTGTTCACAGCACCCTTTATATCAGCTTTCTTTCCTTTCCAATAGAGGAGGTAACCGTGTGGTTTTTATTTGACCTGGATTGAATTGATGGTAATGAGGAGAAGAAGGTGGAAGAAGAGGGAGACAAGAAGGGAGAAAAGGAAAAACAAAACAGAACAAAACAAACTAACAATTAAACAACAACAACAAAAATATGAAGTAATAAGAACAGAGGGTAAAAGAGCAAGGGCATGTTAGTTTGCTTGAAAGTGATGCTTAGGCCCTGTAGTGAAAATCTGTAGGTCACGGTTGTTGCTTCGGTGGTCTGGCTGGTCATGCACTTCAGGTCCTAAAAGAAGGCATAATCTAGAGATAATGTGTATGTTAAAGAGTTATATCCAGACATTTTCATGATGCAAGCTGAGTATGGTGCCTCGTGTGACTGAGCACTGAGGTACTACCATGGGATGTTCACCCTTTGTGTCCAGGAACCCCTATGGGCAGAAAAACTGAGAGGTTATTTTACATGTGGTAAGGTTAAGGCATTCAACCATAATGTTTTGCAATGTTTCCATTGGAGTCAATAATTTCCCATCATAATTTTTACCTGTATTCCTGTATAAGATCCCTAGTAAATTATTATGGGCCTTTGTAGTAAAAAGATAATTATATACCTGTTCTCTCTACGCTGCTGTTTCTGTTGCTGCTCGTTTCTTTATGATATAATGTGTAGTCGGGCTTTGTGTTGTTTCTCTTCCCTTTGTTCTGGGCTCTACTTTCCAGTATATGGTGATTATTACAATGTTTGTGGTTTCTGTCCTGTTACACCCTGTTATTTAATCATGGGGTTTTGGTTATATATCTGGTGCCTATTCTAGGTACTTCAGAATAGTGCTATCATTCTGTGTTTATCTTTCGACTTCTGGCTTGCTTTGTTTAACATAATATGTTCTAGGTCCATCCACATTGCTGCAAAGTCTGTGATCTTATCATTTCTGACTGCCATGTAGTATTCCATTGTGTATAAATACCACATCTTCATGATCCACTCATCTGTTGTTGGACATTGAGGTTGGTTCCAAGACTTGGCTATTACACTGAGTGCTGCAATAAATAGTGGAGTGCACACATACTTTTGGATGAATGTCCTTCTGACTTGGGGGCAGATGCCTAGGAGAGCTATTGCTGGATCAAATGGTAGCTCAATTCTGAGTTCCTTGAGCACTCTCCGGACTGTTCTCCATAGGTGTTGGACTAGGGGGCATTCCCACCAGCAGTGGATGAGAGTGCCTTTCACACCACAACCCCGCCAACAGAGATTGTTTCCATTATTTTTTATGTGAGCCATCCTCACTGGTATAAGGTGGTACCTCATTGTTTTCTTGATTTGGATTTCCCTAACGATGAGTGAAGGTGAGCATGTTTTCATGTGTTTGTTGGCCATCCTTCGGTCTTCCTTAGAGAAGTTTCTATTCATTCATATCCCCATTTTTTATGGCTTTATTTGGTTTTGGGAGACTCAGCTTTTGAGTGCTTTGTATATTCTAGATATCAGCCCTTTATCTGACATGTTGAGTGCAAAGATTTTTCCCATTCAGTTAACTGTCTTCTTATGTTAAGTAAGGTTTCTTTTGCCATGCAGAAGCTTTTTAGTTTGATGTAGTCACATTTGTTTATGTTTGATGCTAGAGTTCTTGCCATTGGTGCTCCATCCTCAAAGACCTTTTTGATATATAGGTGTTCGAGTGTTCAGCCTATTTTATTATCAATAAACTTTATAGACTCGGGTCTGATTTCAAGGTCTTTGATCCATTTTTAGTTGACTTTTGTATATGGAGTGAGGTGTGGGTCAATTTTCAATTTCTTACATGTGCTTTTGCAGTTGTACCAACACCATTTGTTGAAGAGACTTTCTTTGTTCCATTTCAAGTTCTTGGCTCTTTTGTCAAATATTAGTTGGCTGTATATCTGGAGTTTTAGGTCTGGGAATTCTGTTCTGATCCATTGGTCTGAGGTCCTGTCTTTGTTCCAGTACCATGCTGTTTTTTATCACTAAGGCTTTATAGTATAGTTGCAGGTTAGTAAAGAGATGCCACCCAGCTTCTTGTTTTTCAATATGTGTTTGGCTATCCTGGGTCTTTTGTGGTTCCAGATGAATTTTGTGATTGATTACTCTAATTCTTTAAAGAATGATGTCTGAATTTGGATAGGGATTGCATTGAATCTATATAGGAGTTTGGGTAGGATAGTCATTTTGACTATGCTGATTTTACCTACCCATGAGCATGGGATATTCTTCCATTTCCTTAGATCCTCTTAAATTTCTTTCTGAAGTGTTTTGAAGTTTCCCTGGTATAGTTCCTTCACTTCCCTTGTAAGATGGATTCCTAGATACCTAATATTTTTGACACTATATTAAATGGAATTGTATTTTAATCTCTCTCTCTTCAGCTTCGTTACTTGTATAGAGAAACACTACTGTCTTTTGTGTATTGACTTTGTAGTCAGCCACTTTGCTGTATTGATTAATTGTTTCTAGGAGTTTTACTGTGGACTCTTTAGGGATTTTGATGTATATCATCATATCATCTGCAAAAAGAGATAGTTTGAGTTCCTCTTTTCAAATTTGGATTCTTTTGATTCCCTTCTCTTGCCGTATTGCTATTGCTAGGACTTCTAAGATTATATTGAATAAGAGTGGAGAGAGTGGACAGCCTTGTGTAGTTCCTGACCTTAATAAAAATGCTTATGGTTTTTCGCCATTAAGAATAATGTTGGGGCTCAGAGAGATAGCACAGCGGCGTTTGCCTTGCAAGCAGCCGATCCAGGACCAAAGGTGGTTGGTTCGAATCCCGGTGTCCCATATGGTCCCCCGTGCCTGCCAGGAGCTATTTTTGAGCAGACAGCCAGGAGTAACCCCTGAACACCGCCGGGTATGACCCAAAAACCAAAAAAAAAAAAAAGAATAATGTTGGCCGTGGACTTTTCATAGAGAACTGTAACTATCTTGAGGAAGGTTTTTTTATAACCCTATTTTGCTGAGTGTCTTCAACATAAAAGGGTGTTGGATTTTGTCAAATGCCTTCTCTGCATCGATTGATATGATCATGTGGTTTTTGTCTTTCTTGTTGTTGATGTGATGTATGATGTTGACTGATTTGCGTATGTTGAACCAACCTTGCATTCCTGGGATAAAACCCACTTGGTCATGGTGTATGATCTTTTTGATGAAGTGCTGGATTCGGTTTGCTAAGATTTTGTTGAGTATGTTTGCATCTATGTTCATTAGTGAGATTGGTCTATAGTTTTCTTTCTTGGTGGTGTCTATGCCATCTTTGGGGATGAGTGTGATATTAGCCTCATAAAAGGAGTTGGGGAGGATTCCTGTTTTTTTGATGGTTTGGAAGAGCCTGTGGAAAAGTGGTAGTAAGTCTTCTCGGAATGTTTGACAGAATTCACCTGTAAATCCATCTGGGCCTGGACTTTTATTCTTAGGGAGTTTCTTAATTACATCTTCAATTTCCTCTGAAGTGATTGGTCTGTTTAGGCATTCTAGGTCTTCCTTTTCAAGTCTCAGAAAATGGTATTTTTCCAGGAATTTGTCGATTTCTACTGGTTTCTTTAGCCTAACTGAGTATAATTGTTCATAATATGATCTCATGATATGTTGTATTTCTTGGGGTTCTGTTGTAATCTGTCCCCTTTCATTTGTGATCCTACTGATTTGGGTTTTTTCCCTCTTTTTTTGGTGAGTTTTGCCAGTGGTTTGTCTATCTTGTTTATTATTTTGAAAAACCAACTCCTGGTCTCATTGATTTTTTGTATTGTTTTCTTAGTTTTTATGTTGTTTATTTCTGCTCTGGTTTTTATTATTTCTTGCCTTCTAGTTGTGGTTGGATTTCTTTGCTGCTGTTGTTCCAATTCCTTGAGATGGTCCTTTAAACCGTTGATTTTGTCATTTTCCTCTTTCTTGATATAGGCCTGTATTGGTATGAGTTTCCCCCTAATTACTGTTTTTGCTGTGTCCCACAAATTTTGACAAGTTGTCTCTTCATTATCGTTTGTCTCAAGGAATCTTTTTATTTCTTCCTTGAGTTGTTCTTTGATCCAGCTGTATTGAGCAGCATGTTGTTTAATTTCCAGCTACTAGGTGTTCTTCATTGCTTCTTCTTGCAGTCAATTTTGACCTCTGTTGCATAGTGATCTGATAGGGTGCTTCTAATGCTCCTTACACTTGTGGTCTTATATAGGTTAGGTTTGTATCCTAATACATGGTCTATTCTGGAGAAGGTTCCATGAGGGCTTGAGGAGAATGTGTATTCTGTTTTCTGGGGGTGGAGGGCCCTATATAAGTCTATTAACCCTAGATCTTCTAATTTTTTATTTAGGGTTCTTATTTCTTTGCTACTTTTCTGTTTGGTGGATCTGTCCAGTGGTGATCATGGAGTATTAAGTTCTCCTACTATTATCACATTTCCCTTCATGTGTTTCTCCAGGTTAGTGAGCAACTACCTCACATATTTTGCTGACTCCACATTAGTTGCATAAATATCAGGGTTAGTACCTCTTGATCTAGTGTTCCCCTGATTAGTATGTAGTGACCCTCTTTGTCTCTGATCACCTTCTCGAGGTTGAATGGTATTTGATCTGATATAAGAATGGCTGTCCCTGCACTTTTTTGTTTTCTCTTGGCTTAACAATTGTTTTCCATCCTTCTTTCTAAGCCTATGCCTGTCCTGTACTTGTAAGTGTGTTTCTTACAGGCAGAAGTCCGGTTTATGTTTTCTAATCCAGTTCTCTACTATATGTCTTTTAATGGGAGAGTTTAGTCTGTTAACAATTAGGGATATTATCGACAGAGAGGGCTGTTGTGCAGTTCTGTTCTGTAGGGTGGTTGTTTTTACAATCGGGGGTTTGGATTGTGTAGTTCGTCTCTGAGTAGGTCATTTAGAATCGGTTTTGTTTTCACTAATAATGCAAGATCTTTTTTGTTCGAGAATGTTTTTAGGCTACCATCCCATATGAATGAGAGTTTTGCTGGGTATTGTACCCTAGGCTGGAAATTTCTTTCATTCAGTTGTTTAAATATTTCATTCCACTGTCTTCTTGCTTGAATTGTTTTAAATGGGAGATCTGGTTTGATTCTTATGTCCCTTCCTTTGTACTTGAGATTTCGTTTTTCCCTTATTGCTTTAAGGAGTTCATCTTTCTCTTTTTGCCATTTGGATTATTATATGTTTTGGTTTTGGTTTATTAGGGTCTTTTGTATTAGGTACTCTTTTCACTTACTGGATGGAGTCTTCTTTCGAAAGGGTGGGAAAATGTTCTACTATTATTTCCTTAACTACTTGTTCTTCCTCTTTCCCTGTTACCTCCCCTTCTGGTATACTTACAATTCTTATATTATATTTTTTGTCTTTGTTCATTAAGTACTGGACTTTTCCTTCCAGTGCCTTGCCTCTTAATTCCTTGTTGGTTTCCTGGTCGTTTTTGGTTTGCAGTTTTCCTTCAAGTACTACTATCTATGTACTTCTCCATCCCTCTGATTCTACTCGTCTGGCTTTTTACAGTGTCTGTTAATTCCTTTAATTGCTTTTATATGGAGTCTCTCAGATAATGTATCAGATTTTCTTTAATTTGGCTAATTTGTTCCTTCATGGATTTCTTGTACTCGGTGGCTAGCGATTCTCTCATTTCTTGTACCAGGGCTTGCATTTCCTTTCTCATGGCTGCTTTTAAATCTTCATCTCTTGAATCTATGCATTTTGGTGGACTTGCGAACTTAGTAGGAGTTCTCTTTGTATCTCCAGCTGTTAGGTTCCTCCTCAGTTTACCCATGTTTTTATGCATTTATTGGTGTGACTTGGAGAGCAGTGCCTTCCAATTTTGGCCTGTTTTTACACCCTGTGCTGTGGGGCTGGGTTCCTTCTCTGGATTGCAGCTCTGGGTGGGACTTTTGGGTGGGCTGGCTGAGGTTTGGTCTCTAGAGTGCCCTCAAGCGGAGCCTGATTAGTTGCTGCCTCCTCTTGTTGCCACCCAGTGCAGTGCTGCACCTGGCCACAATGGTGGAGGGCGCTGTTGAGCCTAGCTCCCTTGTCCCTCCTCCCCTATGTGGAAGTCAGCGGAGCTCCGCCCCCTCCAGGCCTTTGCTGGAAGCCCCTCCCGCCTGTAGTTCCTATTCCTTCCCAGGGGCGCAGAGCCAAGGTGGGGCAGGGGCGGAGACAGAGGAAGGTCCCCTACTGTCTGACAGCCCCAGAAGCCTCAGAGACAGGAGAGGGGCAGAGGTGGGGGGAGGTCCTCTATGTCAGCAGGCGCCAAAAGCCTCAGAGACACGATCCTGTAGAACCCCTGTCAAGCAAGTTTAGATCCCAAAGATTAGTCAGGCAGTTTCCGCCTTTTTAAATGTTAACATTCTCCCTTCTAATTCAGGACTTCTAATCAAATAGATCCATTTACAAAAGCTGCTTAGCCAGTTAGACTGTCATATCTAACAGGCCTACTGCTAATGTTCTGTTCACTAGAATTTCTGCCTTTTGTCATTGCTGACATACTTCTCATATCTGTGACTGGCATTTTAATCCCTTAAAAACTCCTAGTTTGGAGATTAAATTTGGAACATGCTTGTCAGGAAGTGTTTCCCCATACATTTATTGTGTGGTCTCATTTCTTCATATTTTGTCATACATTTTTCCTTGTTCCCCAATTCCCTGAAGCAGGATTTAAAGAAATCCTCTGGTGCTGTCAGACCAAAGCTAGTTGACAGCAAATGGCGCTCAACATTTGGGACCATCTAGGATAGCAAGTTGTCTCTCTCTTTCTCTCTTTTCTTCTTATTTCTTAGTTTTTAGGTGCATGGACTAGACCTCTTGAAGAGTGCCTAGGACTCCCTGGTACAGAACAGGATTCTATTAAGACAAGAAAGTACAAGGGTAGCTTGAAACAAAGTTACTCTAAAAAACAGACTTTATTTAATGTTTAATGGTGCAGGTTCATAGCTAGGGGAAATAGACACAATTACTGGATTTTTTCAGTTTGTACAAATGGTTAGTCACTGGTTCCTTAAGCAAGGTATTTTGTCTCTAGATAATGGTGGGCCAGGACATTCAGGAGTTTTATGAAGAAAAAGACACAAAATGATGCCGATCTGGCAGTGTCTTCTTTTATATGGGGACAGATTAGGAATATTATAGATGATAGATCTGAATCAGAATGTATGGCTCAGAAAAATAAATTAGAAAATCATGAGCCTTGTGATGATAAAATTCTGTAGAAACATATAAAAATTGGCTAAATTATGAGGAAGAGTAAGAATTAGAGAAAAAAAGTCTTTGAAAATAAAGATCTGTTGTCTTTGGCTATAGTTCCTTCTGTGCAAAAGATTAGAAATCTTACAAGTCCTAATACTTTAGGACTTTAACTAGTCCTAATACTGCAGTTCTTGGTACTGCAAAGTTTTGTTTTCCTGTAATGTTTGAGAAATATGAGGATGCCTTATGGCAACGTTTTTCTTATAGAAATCAAGAAATAGTGCTTGGTTCAGCAGAAAATATACTAAAATTGGAACAATACAGAGAAGATTATCATGG
The DNA here is from genome assembly GCF_024139225.1 of Suncus etruscus. NCBI lineage: Eukaryota > Metazoa > Chordata > Mammalia > Eulipotyphla > Soricidae > Suncus > Suncus etruscus. Next base: position 3,262,088 of record NC_064868.1, read on the forward strand.
CCTCTGCGCAAGGATGACATGCAAATTCGTGAAGCGTTCCATATTTTTAAAACAAAGCAAAAAAGAAATCAAGAAATAGAAAGTAAAAGGCCTTTAAGATCAATAAAAGTTCAAGGAAAGGAGATATTGGACTCTTGGCTATGGGAACAGATATTTCTTGCATTGCTGAAAAGAACAGGGCTTATTCGTGGTCTACTAAATATGTTTCCTCTCCTTGATGGCCACAGGATTGGCTAATAATATAACTATAAGTACAAATATTTAACTTAAAATCATGGTGTAAGCAAAGGAACTTTACAACCTTATGTTTTACCTATCTTACCTTGGGGGAAGAGATATACTGAAGGAAATATATCTAAACTTCATGGTAACTAACATCTAAAAAATGAGTTAAGTTTTGCTAAAAGTCTCAGTTCAATTATATGCAGAAAATAATGAACTTGTGAATCTGTAAAAAATTACATATAATTAAATATCTGGTGCAACAAAATATATAGGGATTTAACAACTAAAAACTTAAATAAATAAATAAATAAATAAATGCACTTAATTGTTTCTTCTATTCCTTTTCTTCTTTTAAACCTACTACAGTGTGTGTATTATTAATTAGTGCTGGCTCTTGTTCTTTTAAAAGGCCTTTCCTTTTTCTTTTCCTTTTTTCCCTAATAGATAGACAGCAAAAAAAACTGGCAGGGAATTTGGAGATGTTCAAATTTCCCATATTTTTCTCATCTCTTCTACCTTTTTGTCTATTACTCATTTTTTATTGTTTGTCAGTTTGTGTTCTGTGTGGATTTGAAAGTTCATTTGAGTTGTGCATTAAAATTGTATGTTGAACTTCTGTATTGGAACACTGAGTGCTTTATACTATGATTATCTTGTGGATATGTAAGTTTTGGCCAGCCACTTTCAAGGCGAAAAGTGGCTGCCGAAAAGAGAAAAAACGGGGTTGTTTTTTAATTCCAAGCCGCCTTAGGGCCTTCCAACTAGCTCACTTGCTCCTTTACTCTGGAAGAGAATTCACCTAAGGAGCCTATTGTCATATGCTAATAGTAAACCGACAACTAGTTAGGGAAAGAAGGTGTCTGTTTTGTTCTTTTTTTTAAGTTTCCAAGTTTCTCTAACTTTAGAAGTTTTTAAGAATAAAGAATTGATTAAATAATATTGCAATTTTTATAGTTAACCTTTCTCAGATAATGTTGCTAATTTTGTGAGTGCATGATATAGTTAAGAACTTAATTTCATTGACAGTTTTAAAATGTAATGTTGGTCATATGACACACTAGAAATTATATTTGAATATAATGATACTTTATTGTCATCCTAAAAATGGGAGGTCTATGAAACTAATTTTAAGTGCCTTTAATAAGCAGCTCTAACATAAAAGCAGTTTTCATATGTCCCTCCTTAAAACTCAATGCTAAATTCTAGAATGTTAATTTGGGAAGCTGGTGTGCTCTTAAAACAAACTTGAGCACCTAGCATACATGTTCCTTCCAGAGCTCTGATCTGGGGGTTTCTGCCCCATCTGGCAGCACTAACTGCACACAGTAGCACTTTTTAGTGATTATCCCAAAAATCTTTGGAGTGTAATTTTACCTCCAAAGGAAGCCTTCAAATTTGATCTGATTTAAGTACCTTATTTGATAAAAAGGGACCTGTCCCCAGACTCTAAAGACTTTTAACTCTTGTAGCTAAATGATTTTAAAGCTGATTAATCAGGCCATTGATAATTAGTCAATTAGTGCAAAATTCTTTTCAGCCATTGGCTACTATTAAATTTAAAAAACCTCCCTTCACTCCCACAGGTTGCATTTGGTAATTAAAACCAGTGGAGTGAATTTACATTCTTTACTAAAGATAAATTGTTATCATATATGGCAGTGGTCCTCAAACTATGGCCCGCGGGCCACATATTGTATTTGTATCTGTTTTGTTTCTTCATTGCAAAATAAGATCTATGCAGTGTGCATAAGAATTCGTTCATAAGTTTTGTTTTTACTATAATCAGACCCTCCAATGGTCTGAGGGACAGTGAACTGGCCCCCTGTTTAAAAAGTTTGAGGACCCCTGATATATGGTGACCTTGGTAATCAAGATCAAATACTGTAGTAACAAGAAGGTTATAAATAGGAGTTTGTGTGATTTAGAAAAATAAATAAATAAAATAGTGGATTTATGATATTGCATGATCAAACTGAATTATTTTTCTAAATTAGAAATGATCTACTGTTTTATTTAAAAAGTTACAGGAATTTAGATGCTATTAAACTCCTGTTACAGTGCTCATAAAATTGGATCTATATAAATTATAAAAAATTGAAAATTTCAAAATGAAATTTAAAATGTAATGGTTGCTCTGTGTGTTCTGTAAATTTGACAAAGATTTTGCCTTTACTCATGGCACCTTCAATATTTTTTTCTTATTGTTGTTGTGATACTTAATGGCTATGTTAGTTTTCATATATCCAGGCAGAAAGTTCCCTCTGTAATGTGAATCATTTCTCATTCAGAAAGGGAATATTAATCAGCTAAGGAACTCTACATCCCTCAATGGGTGTACCAAATGGAGATTTCTCCAACCTTACAAAATTTATGCTAAATGACATAACATAAAATTATTCAGCCATCTAGCAATATTTAAGGTTAAGGTGTGAAGAGCAACGAATGTTCTGTAGTTTATTCAATTAAGTGCATTTTAGGGTACTTAAAGTCTAATCCTCTTGGGTATGTGGAAGTTAGTTATTGTAACAGACTGGTCATAAGTAACTGAAAACTATACGTACAATCACTAATCTAGCTTGAACTTTATCAGGGAAAATTTACCCTGAAATAAAGTGAGAAATAACAGTAAATGTAACTCAGCTGTGATTTCTCCCTGCATAACAACACCTGCATAGAACCCCTTAAAAACTCCTAGCCTGAAGATTAAATTTGGAACACGCATGTCAGAATGTGTTTCCTCATACATTCATTATGTGTTCTCATTTTGTAATATTTTTCCATATGCAAGTCGTGTTCTCCACTTACCTGAAACAGGATTCAAAGAAATCCTTTGGTGCTGTCAGATCAAAGCTAGATGACAGCAATATGAGTTGTCAGGAATTGAACACAGATTCGATGCATTCAAGGCAAGCATACTACTCGCTGTACTAGTGTTCCATCACCTCACTCATATGTTTGAGAGGTTTCCATTTATTGGATTGCAATGGGGATATATATATATCATAAATGAGTTAGTATTTTAATAATTTTGCATGCAACATTTGCACAGGAGATAGTGACCAAAATATTTGGTTTCTATGTGTCATCCCCCTACTTTCTGAATGCTTGGTTTCCATCAAATATTAACTTCAATATTTCCATCCCTATGTACTTATCTGCACACACCAAGTACTTATTTGTAATTATTTCTAGTCAGAATCATACTAAGTTGTAAAGCACTAAAATATTTAAAACAATACAACTAAGTATAACAGCCCCCGACTGTTTTTTTTTTAGTTTTAAGGGGATAAGTGTAAAAATCAGGATATCAATATTTTGGATTCTGGGGAGGGAGCATTTGAGTGACTCAGACTTTGTGAACAGGAGATCAAGTGATCCAATTGAACTGAGGTTGGTGCAAAGAAAATTTAACCTTTTTACTGTCTTTCCAGCCCAATATTTTAGGGATTATTTATTGCCTCAATATGACTTAATATTAGTGATTATTATTTAAATAAATAGCTACATTTTTTACGCAGTTTGATACTTGTGATGTATTCAAGTTTTATTTGGAATTAAGCAAGGGGTAAAAGCACTAGAAACTGTTGACTTGAAACCACTAGTGTATATTAACTTTTACATGGCCAATAAATCTGTTAATACTTTAACTTTCAGTTGTTGTACGTTTTTTAATAAGAATTTTTATTTTGACCAAAGTGGATTACATATCTTTCACAGTAATATTTTAGGTACATATTGACATTGAATCATGGGAATTTCCACCACCGAAGTTGTCTTCCCTCCACCTGCGTTCCCAGCATGCATCCCATATCCCCCTCCCTTACGCCCCCAGGCTACTAGTATAAGTGATCCCCTCTGTGTCTAGCTTGTTGTAAATTGAGTATTGATTCTGTTGTCCTTGGCTTTGAATTTGGTGTTTAAGTCCGATCATAGTTTTACTATTTAGTGATCATACAACTGTTTGGTCTTAATACCCTCCATTATTTCCCTCTCGATTTGAGAGGCAGAACAAGATGGCTCAAGTTGTGCGGTTCTGTTTGAGGAAAAGAAAAAAAAAATAAAATAAAATGGGATAAGAAAAATAACAAGCAAAAAATGGGTAGAGTCCTTCTTGAGCCTGTAAATAACAATTTGAGAGAGAAAGGGAAACAGGGAGAGAAACACAACAATACCAAAAGAAAAATCGAACAAAAATCCAAGAAACACTACAGCAATAAAGACAACCACCAAACAATAACCACGGTCCTGAAATAAAAACAAAACAAAGCACACAAAAAAAAGAAAACAGCAACAATAACTAAACCAGAAAAAATTTGTGCTGCTTCTTTTTTATTCTGCATAGGCACAGTAAATATTGGGGAAATTAGAAAGGAATTCCCTTGGCCTAAGAGATACAGGGTTTCTCCACCCTCGAAGTATACTGTCATGGGAATAACTACCTTTTTTAACTCATTTTTAAAATTTTCTTTTAATATATATGTGAATATATATATTTGTCTTGTTTCTGTTTTCTTCTCTTCCTTAACTTCACCTCTTTCAGTTTTGCTTGATACAAAAACCTATAGTAAAAAGTCTTGCCTGGGATAATAGCTCAGGTCAAAATCAGGGCACAGAGAGGATGGAATCTGACACTCCCACCCCCAAATGTACCAGCAATATAATATAACACCATTTCTTCCTGCAAAGGCATACTTAAAAAGGGGAAATTTTACTTATAGAAACAAGCTCTTATCTACTAGGGATAAGAACTCATACTTCTTTACAATACAGGGGCACCTCCCACCTTGAACATATGTCATGTGGACCCAACTTAGTCTCCAGGTGACTAGACAGCGACTGTCTAACCCCGTACCCACTAGATCTCAGACATAGACCCACTAGATCTCAGACATAGAACCGATACAGTTCTCCGCAAGAGCTCCAGGAACCAAACTCCCTCTGGGACATCTTTAATTCCGCTATAACAGTTGTTGTACTTTTAAACTTTATTTGTTACTGCTCTCAAATATTTGACTCTCACTATCTGAATTATTAATGCAAGACATACAGTACTGTGAATATAGTTCCTGTTCTTTTTCATGGAGGACACTGTCAGCCATACTTGTTGCAAGGTATGATTCTGCCAACCCTCGTGGAGTTGCCTAGCACAGCAGTACCGTGCTGCAGAGGATATGTAATGTCGAGGATTAATTCAGGCCCTTGTATATGCTAGCCATATGCTATCACCATCTGAGCTATTGCTCCAGTCTTATATTTGTATTTTCTTCATTGTGCTGAGGTACCCAACTTGTATTCAACTGCAACAGGGTAAAAAGGTAAAGCCATTTGTGTTCTTCAGCTTTCTCACACAATTTACTGTTCTATGGAGATTACCATCTGTAAGCTAATTCTGAAGTTGTTAATGACAAGGATCAGAGCAATTGGCGTGTGTTTTACAACACAGGGTGTGCAGTTTAAGACGATCATTCCCACTCATTTAATAGAACTCTGTGACATGGCTGTCTGTTCGTTCTCTCAGGGTTTCGAACATTATCTTTGACTTCAATTGTTTAACTGATTTGTAGCATAGTAGAGAATATTGATTAACTAGAAAAGTCAAAGCATACATGTGCTGTCATAAAACTATCATATGATTCCTTTTGATCTTTAGCCTAGACATAGTTTTCAGACTTCTTATTCCTAAGCTTGAATAAACAAATGAAAAGGATGCTGTTGATTCTTTCATTGAATGATTTCTCATTGCTAGTCATGGTAGGATCTTTTATTGGGAAGAATGAAAAAAGGAGAGAAGAAAGTGAAGAGAAAACATTTCTCTATTGTGAAAGAGGGTCACATATTCTAAATCTTGTACAAACTCTGCAATAATATATGGTATTAAGCAAATAGTTTTTCAAGAACAAAAAATAACCTGAAATATTTTTTACCCTGAGCATTATCTTGAGATAATTATGACAAATGACCACAAGAAACTACAAATTAAAATATTGTCAAATAATAAGGATTTAAAATGTCCTTTCTGAATGAAAATTTTGCTTTTTGTAATTTTGCTTCCCTAGGATCTTTTTCCAATTTAGTTGCAGAGTATGTGGAATGTGTGCTAGTATGTGTGCTAATTTGTTTAGCTCTTCTGCAAAAGAAAAATATCTTGCTAGTATTGAATACATCAGGAATAGTACTCGAAACAAAACACATTATCAGTCTTTCTTTCCACTTTAAACATGTTGCCGGTATCTTTACCGACTGCCCCCATATTGACTTATTCAGATTTAGCCTGCCAAGATTTCAAGTACTACAGGCAAACATTTAAAGTTTAAAAAAAAAGTCACATGGAAAGAATATGGAAAGTTCCAAGAGAGCTTTGTCATTGTTAAGCCCTATATTTGACAATCATTAATATGCTATTAATAAACCTGTTAGGGGGACTCACTTCACCCATCGCAGGAGTTTGTTCTTTAGACAATCACTGCTTTAAGCAGTCTTTCAAATTGATTCAGACATTCAAGGTACGAAAGATATGTAATTAAATCTTTTCAATAGACTGGCTAAGCACTCAGCTGCTGCCACTGATAGATACAATTTGGGAGTTGCTGCAATTTCTTTACCCTTTAACACATTTTAAAATCATCTTTAGTGCATTAAATGCCTCTCAACCCATAATAGACTTGGTAATGTTAACCCATCCTCTGTTGGATGAATAAAGAAAATTCAACTCTAGGGGCCGGAGTGGTGGCACAGCGGTAACGTGTTTGCCTTGTATGTGGCTGACCTAGGAAAGACCGTGGTTCAATTCCCCAGCTCCCATATGGTCCCCCAATTCAGAAGTAATTTCTGAGTACATAGCCAGGAGTAACCCCTGAGCATCACCGGGTGTGGCCCAAAAACCAAAAGAGAAAAACAAGAAAAGAAAAGAAATTTCAACTTAGTCAACTACCTGGATAGTTTTTCCTTGCACTCACAATACGTGACATTTGTGACCTATATACATTAGTATATACTGTTGCCTTCAATTTGGGATTGACAGAAAGAAAATGGTGACTGCCACTGCATCCCAATTAAGTTGCTTTATCTGTCACAGTAATTAATTTTTTACCTAATCTCTCTCTGAGTTGTGACCAGGTATTAAAATTTTTCTAGAAATAGACTCTTTGGCTGATAACTGCAGAGTGATTAAAAAAACATTGTTTCAGGTAGAGAACAATATCAATATTTTACTGACTTGGGGTTCTGAGTCTAGCTGTGTTTGTATCCCTTGCATGCTGTGACCTACAGGGCCTACCCATGTGTAAATGTCATCTCACTTACTCCCAAGTGTCGCTCTAGCCCATAACACCCAGAGTATCTTTAAGTTCTTTCATATATCTGTGAACTTCCTACCTCAGGGCGGATAGAATAAACTCAAGATCTGTGTACCTTACTGTAAATGTGGTGGAAAGGCAAGACTGAGCACAAGTAAAGGTCACCTTGCTCCCTGACTAACTTGATCTTAGCCATTTTATGAACAGCAATAGTAAACATATCCATTCTTAGCCTGCATTATGTCTAAGTACCAGATTTAAAGAGAAATCTCCTGAAAAAAAAAACTGTTCTTAATATAAATATCATTTTAGTTCTTGGACTGCTAAAAGTAAGTTCGTTTGCCTTTATAAAAATGGCGTCAGTTGTGAATGAAATTTGTTCTATCATAAAGAATGCTCAGTTCTGTTGGTTATCTTGTTAAATTTTCAATAAAATGCAACATTTATTGTTTAGACATTTTAGTGAAGAGTCAAGTGTCCAATAGAATCAAAAACACTGTTTTCTAAAGTTAGGGTCTACTCAGTAATTACAGCGGTGTAAATTTGGAGGGGATACCAATGAGATAAGGACAAGTATAAAAAAATTCATCTGCATGTAGCTACCAATCTCCTTGGGAAAACAATATAAAAAGGAAACTAACAAAGGTTTCAAAACAACAAGTACAATATTATATGTAATAGCTATTCAGTCACCTAGTACTACAAACAATACCATTGCTGAACATCAATAGGAATTTATATCTGTATTTCAATGAAAGTTGAAGTAGTATGGTCAAGTTGGATTGGTTCCTGGCAATGGGTTTAGTTTGTTCCTGATAAATTGTCTATCATGCTTATAAAGAGGCAACTTGGGTATGTTCTTTTTAGATTTAATGAATTTGAGGTAACATAGGTTTCAGGTGTACAGCATTATATTTTGTCAACATAATCACCAGAAAATGTGCATCCATTTCATTACCCCTTTATCTGATTCACTCACACTACAATCCTTTTTCCCTATAGTAATCACCAATCTGTTCACTATATTTGAGGCTTTTGTTTGTTCACTTAACTAAATTCATTATATTCATATCTAGTATAAATTTATTCAGGTTGTTGCAAATCACATGCTTCCACATTTTTGAGTAGCTGTGTCTTATTATTTTTTTGTTTGTTTTTTGGGCCACACCCGGTGACACTCTGGGGTTACTTCTGGCTATGGGCTCAGAAATCGCTCCTGGCTTGGGGGGCATATGGGACACTGGGGGATCAAATCGCTGTCCATTCTAGGTTAGTGCATGCTAGGCAAACGCCTTATCACTTGTGTCACTGCTCCGGCCCCAGATGTGTTGTGTTCTCTTGTGTATTATTTAAGGGTGAATTCATATATCACTTAAGGATAAAGATACATTGGCAATTTCTGTCATTATTCAAATGCCATTGTATAATTACACAAACCTAAATAGTATAGCCTACTAGATACCTAGGTTATATTGTGTAAGTGAGAACACTATTGTATGTGTATTTTCTCATTCATCAAAATGTAAACTGATATGTATATGCTACATTTTTATTATAATCTATTGATGAACATTGTTTCCACCATTTGGCTGTTGCAAAAAAATCTTCAGTGAACTTGGAAGTCCATGTATCCAATTTAGTGTGTTCATGTCATATGTATAAGTGCCCAGAAATATAATGGCTACATAATATGCTTTTTTTATTTTTTGAAGTGCCTCCATGCTGCTTGACATGGAACTGTAAGAGCTTAAACTCTTACCAATATTATATGTAGGTTACCTTTTCTCTACTTCCTCTCAAAAACTTGTTTTTTCTTCTGGTAAGCCACTCATTGAGTGCCACATGAATGCTCAATATAATTTTGATTTTCACTTCTTTATAAATAAAATGAAGGCTTTTTGTGTATTTCTGCTATCTAAATGTCTTCCTTGGAGAAATGTCTATTCAGATCCTCTGAGTATATTCCTTTTAAGATGAGAGGGGCCAAAATATGAAATAGAGAACCAAATGACTATCATAGTTTTCTATTTATAAGGCACTCGATCATAAGACACACATAGTATTTAGAAAAGGAAAAAAATATTCTAAAGCAAATGGTGCAACGTGAGACACGGTCAGGAGATGGCAACTGGGAACACCCAGCCTGCAAAGCCAAAGTCTATTTACAAAATGCAAGGTTAGACACATTTACCTAACGTTTTTTGCATCAGAAAATAATAAAACATTTTAAATACTTGTTTCATTAATATAAAAATAAAGGTTGGAGCGGTGATCAAATAGTCCGAAAGGAAAGCTCTTTATGTGATGGTAAAATTGTGTTAACCTGTTTGCTTGTACTATATGGTACATCTGCGCAATAAAGGGGGAGTAACACTGCGGATGTCAAGTAGTTAGTATATGCTCTCTTCCCCTGCACTCAGGCTTCAGCTCCAAGCATTATTCGCTCCATAAGATGCACAGACATTTTCACCCCATCTTTTTTTAGGGAAAAAAGTGCATCTCACGTTACGAAAAATATGGTAGAGACATTTGTTTGTTTGTGGGCCACACCCAGCAGTACTTAAGGCTGACTCCTGGCTCTGTAGTCAGGGGTCATTTCTGAGATCTATTGGGGTGCCAGGTATTGAATCTGGGTTAGCTGAATACAAGAAAAGTGCCCTGACTGCTTTACTATCACTCTGCCTTTGATGGCATAGTCTTGAAGTAGAACACTCAGTTGGACCAGTATAACATTGGCTAACGGTAGTTATGTGGCCAACCTCAATAACAGTATATTCCTGTTGCAAGGTAGGAAGTGTAACAACTTGAGTGATACCTGAAAAACATCATAATATGCCACAATTATGTTTATTTTTCATATATAAGTAACATAAAATACTAGAGGAATCTTGATGGTGTATAGTACAGAAGGGGAGTTGAGAAATCTTGGAACCACAAATGAATTCTTGACAGTATAGCTGTAATCTTTGATTTAGGTTTTGTCTGTGAATTCTCTATAAAATTGTTCATGGTTTGTTTGGCCAGCAAAAAGGTAAAGTACAGTTTCTCATCTTCAATAAGAAGGGGTAAAATACACTACATCCTTTAAACTAGAGCATATTAGAAAAGGAAAACCAATATTTTCACTTTTCCATTCACTATTTTTATGGACAAGTTCTAAACTGTTTATTAAACACTGTTAGTAGAATTTGCTAATTGTTTTAATAAGACTCTAAATTGTACACCTCCTGAATTAAATATATGTTGTTCTTACCTCTATTATGGCTGACCAAGATGGTCCTCCTTGAAATTTATTTTCACTTTGTCCAGGATAAGTTATATAAGTATAGATATCTGAGTCACTGTGTAGGAGAATATTTCTTCAATATTGTCACATATTTATTTTTCTCCACTTCCATCTTTCAGGATTTCGTACTTTGTCCATCTGTAGCATGGAGTTGAGTGAGAATTTGTGTAAAAAAGATGAAGAAGGATGGGGAGACAAACTCTCACCTCTTTCAATAACTGTAATATTATTAATTAATCTGTATTTCAATTAAAATTCATTAATAAGATGTCTGAACATAGAATTAGGACATCAATATGTGAAATTTTTTTGTAAAAAATTTAACTTGATGATTTGGGAGAGATAATTTCTGGAATAGTGTTTTCCCTGCTCCCCAGATAAAAAGCTCTCTGATTGGACTCTCCATATCAGGCAAAAACATTTAATTTAACATTTATTTTGAGAGTTTGAAACCACAGTGTATAGGGATTACCTCCTGACAGGGATCACCCTTGGCTGTGCTTGGAGAATGATATGTGATGTGAGGGATCAAACCTTGTTTGGCCACATTTAAGACAATCAATCACTCAGCACACTACTCACATTCCTCTTTCTTTCTGAACCAACAAGTAATAACATTTTTATTTCTTTTTTTATTTTTTTTATTTTTTTATTTTTTTTATTTTTTGGTTTTGGGGCCACACCCGGCAATGCTCAGGGTTACTCCTGGCTGTCTGCTCAGAAATAGCTCCTGGCAGGCACGGGGGACCATATGGGACACCGGAATTCGAACCAACCACCTTTGGTCCTGGATCGGCTGCTTGCAAGGCAAACGCCGCTGTGCTATCTCTCCGGGCCCAACATTTTAATTTCTAAGATAAGTGTAACATAAGTGTCAAGAGCATAGAAACCTGATACAGGGAGAATAAACGATGAAGAGAATCAGGATTCTGCTGATGAATCCAGAAGGACAATTCATAGCACTAGTTCAAGAAACAGTGTCTAGGGGCCAGAGCAATAATCAGTGAATAGGGCACTTGCCTTGCACATGAACAATTTGGTTTCAATGCTGAGCTCTATATATGGACCTTACCAGGAAAAATTCCTAAGCACATACCCAGAAATAAGCCCTAAACACTGCCACATATAGTCCAGAAACAAAGAAATGAAAAGCCTTTCTTCCCAATGGTATGATTTGGCTAGTTTCTATCTTCAGTTTCCTCAGAGTTAAGGAGAGAAATCATCAGTATTTTCTTCAGTGATTTTAATTATTAGGGGTTATTATTTATTTTTTTAGTTTTTGGGTCACACCATTGATGTCTAAGGTTTACTCCTGGTTCTACACAAAAGAATCACTCTTAGAAGTATTCAGGGTAGGGGTCGGGGAAGGTGGCGCTAGAGGTAAGGTGTCTGCCTTACAAGCGCTAGCCAAGGAACGGACCACGGTTCGATCCCCCGGCGTCCCATATGGTCCCCCCAAGCCAGGGGCGATTTCTGAGCACATAGCCAGGAGTAACCCTTGAGCGTCAAACGGGTGTGGCCCAAAAACAAAACAAAAAAAAAGAAGTATTCAGGGTATATAGGATGCTGGGAATTGAATCTATTGTCAGCCACATATAAGGCATGCACTCTACCTACTGTAATATTACTCCAGCCCCTTAATTATTCCATCTTAATTATTCCATGCAGCTTTAAGTCCCCAAGAAAATTCTGGTTATAGGTGGCATGGAATGTTTTGAATTTTGGAGACTGCATAATGTTTATTAGTCAATGTTAATTTTTATATGGGAGCAAAGTGAGATTCTTGTTCAAACCCACTTGTCAGACATTTATCTAGATAATTCTTAAACAAAAGTTACACATGTGAGGATTCTTATTTATTGTGGGGATCAGTATGTATGTATATATATGTATATATGTATATATACATATACATATGTATATATGGAGAAAAGCAGTAATCAAGAACTTAGAAGTCTATTCTTGTGAATGGATTCATTTTTCCTATTTAAAATGTGTCATTAATATATCTTGTGAAATGGACGGAACTGAATGATATTATGTAACTGAAATAAGCCAATATTATATGTGGTATTCAGAATAACTGCATAAAAATACAATGGCTTAAATGGGGGGGTTGTTAATAACACTCTAGGCCTCAAAATATAATGACTAGAACAAAATTAATTGATTGGGGGAGAAGAAATACAAATATAAAAGGATAGGAGACAGAGGCTAAGCAATTCTCAGGTACATTGGTGGTGTAAAGAAAGGACAGTACTAAGTATTTAAGCCAGATTCAAAAATAATTAAATAATGAGACCCAAACTTTAACAACCGAACTGTTATGATGGCAGGCTAGGGTGGGTGGTGGTGGCATGGGATGGACTCTGGGAATATTGGTGGAAGAAAGTTAACACTGGTTATGGAATTTGTCCTGAAAAGTATGTTTAAAATGAGACTATGAAAACCTTTCTAAATCACAATGGTTTAAGTGATTTTTTTTAAAAAGATATTCTATTAAAATTAGTAACAATTGAGAAACTGCATATTTTTTCCTTTAAAAACTTTTGTTCCCATTCACTGCTGGTGGGAATGCTTTCTGGTTCAGCCTTTCTAAAAAAAATTTTCTTCTACACTAGTACCAGTCATTATTATTACTGTTTTATACTTGCAATGCCATATCATCTCTAGAAAGCCAGGATCCCTTTATCATTAATGAAAGTGCCCCTTAATCTCACTCAGATAACAGCTCTGTTGACTATATCTCATTGTTATTTTCATTGGGTATTGTTTAAATCCCTGACATTTTTTTTAATGTTGAGGAACTTTAGGTTATTCCAGGCAGTGTTACTGGGGAACTCTTGGTTCTGTACTCAGGACCTGGAAGTACGTGGGACCAAATACATCGCCTGGGGTTTGTATTGCAGTCACATGCAAGGCAAGTGCTTTATTTCCTATATTATTTCTCCAGTCTCTTGCTGTGTTTATTATATACCTCATAGGAATGAGCTCATCTGGTGTGTGTCTTTTTCTTTATGACTCACTTCACCTAGCATAACCTCCTGCAATTTCCTCCAAGTTGCAGCAAACTGCAAGATTTTATATTTTATCATATCTAAGTAATATTGGATTGTTTTTTATATACATATATATATGACACAATTTCTTTAGCTATTCATCTGTTGTTGGAGATTTAGGTTGTTTTCAGATCTTACATATTGTAAATAAAGCTTCAGTGAACAAAGGGATTCATATGTCCTTTGGATTTATATTTGTATTTCTGTGTTCTTGGGGTAGATATCCTTGAATGAAATCGCAAGCTCATGTTCTTAATTTTAGAAGTCGCGAAACTATTTTCCTAAGAGGCTGAATCCAGCAACAAATTATAATTTCAAAAGAAACCTTTCTAAACATGTGGCTCAATGTTGATGAATGGGAACACTTACTCCATTTTGTAAATATAGGGAGACTTTCTTCCTAACAATGTGAGTACATTTCTGGTTGAGTTGTCTGAAGAGAGGGAGTAATTAGAAAAAATAGGTAAGGTGACATTGACTTTGAAGTTTTCAATTATTGCCAATATTAGCCTTTATGAAACTAAACCAATGTTCCTAGTCCTCATCCAATACAGAGGAAAGAGTGACTGTCATAAAGCAGCCAAAAGGGTAGAATTAAGCATCATTGTTTTCTATTTGAAGGTGTCTGAAAATTCAATGGCAAAAACCTCTAGCATGACTGCTGCCATCACAGTCTTGTTTTTTTTTTCAAGATGATTCTTTATAATTGAGCTAGCATTGGTGTATTATATTGTGTGTCAGCTTCACAAATCACCTAAGGTATGTAGGACACTAGCCCTATCACCTGTGCTCCTGTCTTTATTTGCTCAGGCAAGCAGCCCCTCCACTGATTCCTCCCACCCCGCACACCTTTATTCTGTAACAACCACAGATCTTTTGTCAGAATTATAGGGTTAGTTTTGCTTTCGTTTGTTAATTTGCTTCGTTCATCTATATAATACATGAGTGAAGTCACATGGTACTTGCATTTCATTAAGCATAACCTCCTCCAGTCTTTTATTGTTGTTGCAAATGGCAAGATTTTATCTTTTCCATAAACAGAGTAGTATTTTATTGTGTATGTATAACACACGTTATTTATAACATCTGTCAATGAGCTTTTAGGTTGTTTTCATATCTTGTCTATTGTAAAGAGTACTTCAACGAACAGGAGTGTTTCAGGTTAGAGTTTTTACAATCTTCAGATAAATACCTAAAAGCAGAATTGCTAGACCATATCGTGTTTCCGTATTTAATTTTTTTTTTTTTTTTTTTTATTTTTTATCTTTATTTAAACACCGTGATTACAAACATGATTATAGTTGTATGATTACAGTCATGTAAAGAGCACCCCCCCTTCACCGGTGTAACATTCCCACCACCAATTTCCCAGATCTCCCTCCTCCCCACCCCCCCTACACCTGTACTCGAGACAGGCTTTCTACTTCCCTCATTCATTCACATTTTATGATAGTTTTCAGTGTAGTCATCTCTGCAACTGCACTCATCACTCTATGTGATGAGCTGCATGTCCTGAGCTGCACCTACCAGCCCTCATCTCTCTTGTCTCTGAGATATTGTTAAAAATGTCCTTCATTTTTCTTAAAGCCCATAGATGAGTGAAACCATTCTGCGTCTTTCTCTCTCCCTCTGACTTACTTCACTCAGCATAATAGATTCCATGTACATCCATGTATTGGAAAATTTCATGACTTCATCTCTCCTGATGGCTGCATAGTATTCCATTGTGTATATGTACCACAGTTTCTTCAGCCACTCATCTGTTGAAGGGCATCTTGGTTGTTTCCAGAGTCTGGCTATTGTAAATAGCGCTGCAATGAATATAGGAGTAAGGAAGGGTTTTTTGTATTGTATTTTTGTGTTTCTTGGGTATATTCCTAGGAGTGGTATAGCTGGATCGTATGGAAGCTCAATTTCCAGTTTGTGAAGGAATCTCCATATCGCTTTCCATAAAGGTTGTACTAGACGGCATTCCCACCAGCAGTGAAAAAGAGTTCCTTTCTCTCCACATCCCCGCCAGCACTGCTTGTTTTCCTTTCTTGTGATGTGTGCCAATCTCAGTGGCGTGAGGTGGTACCTCATAGTAGTTTTGATTTGCATCTCCCTGACGATTAGTGATGTTGAACATCTTTTCATGTGCCTTTTGGCCATTTGCCTTTCTTCTTTTTCAAAGTGTCTGTTCATTTCTTCTCCCCATTTTTTGATGGGGTTAGTTGTTTTTTTCTTGTATAGTTCTGTCAGTACCTTGTAAATTTTGGATATTAGCCCTTTATCTGATGTGTATTGGGTGAATAATTTCTCCCACTCAGTGGGTGGCCTTTGTATTCTGGGCGCTATTTCCTTTGAGATGCAGAAGCTTTTCAGCTTAATATAGTCCCATCTGTTTATCTCTGCTTCCACTTGCTTGGAAAGTGCTGTCTCCTCCTTAAAGATGCCTTTAGTCTCAATGTCCTGGAGTGTTTCACCTACATGTTGTTCTATATACCTTATAGTTTCAGTTCTGATATCAAGGTCTTTAATCCATTTGGATTTTACCTTTGTATATGGTGTTAGCTGGGGGTCTGAGTTCGCTTTTTTGCAAGTGGTTAACCAGTTGTGCCAACACCACTTGTTGAATAGGCTTTCCCTGCTCCATTTAGGATTTTTTGCTCCTTTATCAAAAACAAGGTGGTTATATGTCTGAGGAACCTTCTCTGAGTACTCAAGCCTATTCCACTGATCTGAGGGTCTGTTTTTATTCCAATACCATGCTGTTTTTATAACTGTTGCTTTGTAATACAACTTAAAATTGGGGAAAGTAATGCCTCCCATATTCCTTTTCCCAAGGAGTGCTTTAGCTATTCGAGGTTGTTTGTTGTTCCAGATGAATTTCAGAAGTATTTGATCCACTTCTTTGAAAAATGTCATGGGTATCTTTAGAGGAATCGCGTTAAATCTGTACAATGCTTTTGGAAGTATTGCCATTTTAATGATGTTGATCCTGCCAATCCATGAGCATGGTATGTGTTTCCATTTCCGCGTGTCCTCTCTTATTTCTTGGAGCAGTGTTTTGTAGTTTTCTTTGTATAGATCCTTCACATCTTTAGTCAGGTTGACTCCAAGATATTTGAGTTTGTGTGGAACTAATGTGAATGGGATTGTTCTCTTAATGTCCATTTCTTCCCTATCATTATTCGTGTATAAAAAGGCCATTGATTTTTGTGTGTTAATTTTGTATCCTGCCACTTTGCTATACAAATCTATTATTTCTAGAAGCTTTTTGGTAGAGTCTTTAGGGTTTTCTAAGTAGAGTATCATGTCATCTGCAAACAGTGAGAGCTTGACTTCTTCCTTTCCTATCTGAATTCCCTTGATATCTTTTTCTTGCCTAATCGCTATAGCAAGTACTTCCAGTGCTATGTTGAATAGGAGTGGTGAGAGAGGACAGCCTTGTCTTGTACCAGAATTTAGAGGAAAGGATTTTAGTTTTTCTCCATTGAGGATAATATTTGCCACTGGCTTCTGGTAGATGGCTTTGACTATATTGAGAAAGGTTCCTTTTATTCCTATCTTGCTGAGAGTTTTAATCAAGAATGGGTGTTGAACCTTATCAAATGCTTTTTCTGCATCTATTGATATGACCATGTGATTTTTATTTTTGTTGTTGTTTATGTTGTGTATTATATTAATAGATTTACGGATGTTAAACCATCCTTGCATTCCTGGGATGAAACCTACTTGATCAAAGTGAATGATCTTCTTGATGAGGCACTGGATCCTGTTCGCCAGGATTTTGTTGAGGATCTTTGCATCTGTGTTCATCAGGGATATTGGTCTGTAATTTTCTTTTTTGGCAGCATCTCTATCAGGTTTTGGTATTAAGGTGATGTTGGCTTCATAAAAGCTATTTGGAAGTATTCCTGTTTTTTCGATTTCATAAAAGAGCCTGGCCAGAATTGGTAGTAGTTCCTCTTGAAAGGTTTGAAAGAATTCATTCGTGAATCCATCAGGGCCTGGGCTTTTGTTTTTGGGTAAATTTTTGATTACAGTTTTAATTTCCTCAATAGTGATGGGGGTGTTTAGATATGCTACCTCTTCTTTATTCAACCGTGGAAGGTTATATGAGTTCAGAAATTTATCCATTTCTTCCAGGTTCTCATATTTAGTGGCATAGAGTTTCTCAAAGTATTCTCTGAATACCCTTTGAATCTCTGCAGTATCTGTAGTGATCTCCCCCTTCTCATTTCTAATACGCGTTATCAAGTTTCTCTCTTTCTTTTGCTTTGTGAGTTTTGCCAATGGTCTATCAATCTTGTTTATTTTTTCAAAGAACCAACTTCTGCTTTCGTTGATCTTTCGGATTGTTTTTTGGGTTTCCACTTCGTTGATTTCTGCTCTCAGCTTTGTTATTTCCTTCTGTCTCCCTATTTTTGGGTCCTTTTGTTGAGCACTTTCTAGTTCTATTAGCTGTGTCATTAAGCTACTCAGGTAAGCTCCTTCTTCCTTCCTGATGTGTGCTTGCAAAGCTATAAATTTTCCTCTCAGTACTGCTTTTGCTGTGTCCCATAAGTTCTGATAGTTTGTGTCTTTATTGTCATTTGTTTCCAGGAACCTTTTGATTTCCTCCTTGATTTCATCTCGGACCCACTGGTTATTGAGTATGAGGCTGTTTAACTTCCAGGTGTTAAATTTTTTCTTCTGTGTCCCTTTGCAGTTCACATCTAACTTCAGAGCCTTGTGGTCAGCAAAGGCAGCCTGCAAAATGTCTATCTTTTTTATTTTATGGAGGTATGTTTTATGTGCCAGCACATGATCTATCCTGGAGAATGATCCATGTACATTGGAAAAGAATGTGTATCCAGGTTTCTGAGGATAGAGTGCCCTATATATATCTACTAGGCCTCTTTCATCCATTTCTTTTTGCAGGTCTAGTATATTTTTGTTGGGTTTCCATTTGGTTGACCTATCAAGTGTTGACAAGCCTGTGTTGAGGTCTCCCACAATTATTGTGTTATTATTGATATCCTTCTTCAGATTTGTCAACAATTGTATTAAATACTTTGCTGGACCCTCATTCGGTGCGTATATGTTTAGGAGAGTGATTTCTTCTTGCTGTACAAATCCCTTGATTAGTACATAATATCCATCTTTGTCCCTTACAATTTTTCTGAGTATAAAGTTTGTGTCATCTGATATTAGTATGGCCACCCCCGCTTTTTTAAGGGTGTTGTTTGCTTGAATGATTTTCCTCCAGCCTTTGATTTTGAGTCTATGTTTATTCTGACTATTCAGGTGTGTTTCTTGTAGACAGCAGAAGGTTGGCTTCAGTTTTTTGATCCATTTCGCCACTCTGTGCCTCTTAACTGGTGCATTTAGTCCATTGACATTGAGAGAAATAATTGTCATGGGATTTATTGCCATCTTTGTGTAGAAGTTTGGTGTGTTTTTTGTTCTGTCTTGTTTTTAGAGTAGATCTTTCAGTTTTTCTTTTAAGGCTGGTTTTGAGTCTGCAAAGATTTTGAGCTGTTGTTTATCTGTGAAGCCGTGTATACATCCGTCAAACCTGAAACTTAGTTTTGCTGGGTGCAATATTCTTGGCGAAGCATTTATTTCATTGAGTTTTGCCACTACGTCCCACCACTGCCTTCTGGCCTTGAGTGTTTCTGGTGACAGGTCTGCTGTAAATTTCAAGGATGCTCCGTGGAATGTAATTTCCCTTTTCGATCTTGCTGCTTGCAGTATTCTATCTCTATCGGTGGGTTTCATCATGGTGACTAGGATGTGTCTTGGGGTGTTTCTACTGGGGTCTTTTTTAGCTGGTACTCTTCGGGCATGCAGGATTTGGTCACATGTTTTCTTTAGCTCTGGTAGTTTCTCTGTGATGATGTTCTTAACCATTGATTCTTCCTGAAGATTTTCTTCTTGGGTCTCTGGAACTCCAATGATTCTGAAGTTGTTTCTGTTGAGCTTATCAAAGACTTCTATTTTCATCTTCTCATATTCTTTGAGTAAATTTTCCATTGTCTGATCATTTGATTTGAGGTTTTTTTCTAATCTCTTCTGCTGTGTAAAGTTGTTATGCATCTCATCTTCTAAAGCACTAATTCTATCCTCAGCTGCTGTTAACCTGTTGGAAAACTCATCCATTATGTTCTTCAATTCGTCTATTGAGTTTTTCAGACCTGTTATCTGATCTGATATTTCAGTTTGGAGTTTTCTGATTTCTGTCTTCATATTCTCTTGATTTTTATTAGTGCTCTGATTTATACTTTCTTTGATATCTGATAGCAACCTCCATATTTCGTCTCTAAACTCCATTTCTGAAAGACTGCTTAGGTAGTTGGTCGTTGTTGGGTCATCAGAGTTTCCATCTTCATTCTCTATGGTTGAAGTTGGTCTGCGTAGTCTCCCCATTGTCTCGCTTACGCTGTGGGTTTTTCTACGTGTTGTGGTGGTACTCATTGGCGAGGTGGAGTGCGCGGCCGCGAAGCGCAGCGGAGCGGCCGCGCTCCGGCCCCCAAACACTCACCTCAGCCGAGGCAAGCCGTCAGGGGATGCCTGGGGAGGCCCCCAAGTGTCTGCCAAGCAAAGAAACCAGCACAATCCACAACTCCAACAGAAAACTCACAGCCCCAGCGAGACACGCCTTGAAGAGATTAATGCTGAATCAGGTCAAAGTTCCCAGGTTGATGCAGGCTGGGGGAGGTCCCAAAATGTCTGCCGGGCCTAGGGGTCCAGCAGTCAGCCTGATCTGCAACTCCGGCCCCCAAACACTCACCTCAGCCGAGGCAAGCCGTCAGGGGATGCCTGGGGAGGCCCCCAAGTGTCTGCCAAGCAAAGAAACCAGCACAATCCACAACTCCAACAGAAAACTCACAGCCCCAGCGAGACACGCCTTGAAGAGATTAATGCTGAATCAGGTCAAAGTTCCCAGGTTGATGCAGGCTGGGGGAGGTCCCAAAATGTCTGCCGGGCCTAGGGGTCCAGCAGTCAGCCTGATCTGCAACTCCGGCCCCCAAACACTCACCTCAGCCGAGGCAAGCCGTCAGGGGATGCCTGGGGAGGCCCCCAAGTGTCTGCCAAGCAAAGAAACCAGCACAATCCACAACTCCAACAGAAAACTCACAGCCCCAGCGAGACACGCCTTGAAGAGATTAATGCTGAATCAGGTCAAAGTTCCCAGGTTGATGCAGGCTGGGGGAGGTCCCAAAATGTCTGCCGGGCCTAGGGGTCCAGCAGTCAGCCTGATCTGCAACTCCGGCCCCCACACACTCACCTCAGCCGAGGCAAGCCGTCAGGGGATGCCTGGGGAGGCCCCCAAGTGTCTGCCAAGCAAAGAAACCAGCACAATCCACAACTCCAACAGAAAACTCACAGCCCCAGCGAGACACGCCTTGAAGAGATTAATGCTGAATCAGGTCAAAGTTCCCAGGTTGATGCAGGCTGGGGGAGGTCCCAAAATGTCTGCCGGGCCTAGGGGTCCAGCAGTCAGCCTGATCTGCAACTCCGGCCCCCAAACACTCACCTCAGCCGAGGCAAGCCGTCAGGGGATGCCTGGGGAGGCCCCCAAGTGTCTGCCAAGCAAAGAAACCAGCACAATCCACAACTCCAACAGAAAACTCACAGCCCCAGCGAGACACGCCTTGAAGAGATTAATGCTGAATCAGGTCAAAGTTCCCAGGTTGATGCAGGCTGGGGGAGGTCCCAAAATGTCTGCCGGGCCTAGGGGTCCAGCAGTCAGCCTGATCTGCAACTCCGGCCCCCAAACACTCACCTCAGCCGAGGCAAGCCGTCAGGGGATGCCTGGGGAGGCCCCCAAGTGTCTGCCAAGCAAAGAAACCAGCACAATCCACAACTCCAACAGAAAACTCACAGCCCCAGCGAGACACGCCTTGAAGAGATTAATGCTGAATCAGGTCAAAGTTCCCAGGTTGATGCAGGCTGGGGGAGGTCCCAAAATGTCTGCCGGGCCTAGGGGTCCAGCAGTCAGCCTGATCTGCAACTCCGGCCCCCACACACTCACCTCAGCCGAGGCAAGCCGTCAGGGGATGCCTGGGGAGGCCCCCAAGTGTCTGCCAAGCAAAGAAACCAGCACAATCCACAACTCCAACAGAAAACTCACAGCCCCAGCGAGACACGCCTTGAAGAGATTAATGCTGAATCAGGTCAAAGTTCCCAGGTTGATGCAGGCTGGGGGAGGTCCCAAAATGTCTGCCGGGCCTAGGGGTCCAGCAGTCAGCCTGATCTGCAACTCCGGCCCCCAAACACTCACCTCAGCCGAGGCAAGCCGTCAGGGGATGCCTGGGGAGGCCCCCAAGTGTCTGCCAAGCAAAGAAACCAGCACAATCCACAACTCCAACAGAAAACTCACAGCCCCAGCGAGACACGCCTTGAAGAGATTAATGCTGAATCAGGTCAAAGTTCCCAGGTTGATGCAGGCTGGGGGAGGTCCCAAAATGTCTGCCGGGCCTAGGGGTCCAGCAGTCAGCCTGATCTGCAACTCCGGCCCCCAAACACTCACCTCAGCCGAGGCAAGCCGTCAGGGGATGCCTGGGGAGGCCCCCAAGTGTCTGCCAAGCAAAGAAAACCGTATTTAATTTTTTGAAGAAACTTCATACTTTTTTACTCATAGTAGCAGAACCAAATTGTATTTACTCTAACAGTATAGGTCTGTTTTCTTTACATCTTATTAAACATTAGGTTTTCTTACCCTCTTTTTATAGGACATTTTCACAATGAGGTGATATTTCCTTGTGGTTTTGATTTTTATTTGTTTTGGTTTTGGGTCACTCCTAGTGATATCTGGGGCTTACTCTTAGCTCTGCACTCAGAAATTATTCTTAGCTGAGAATATAAGATGCTTGGGGTTGAATCCAGGTCAGTCACATGGAAGGCAAGTACCATACTGCTGTCCTATTGCTCTGGCCTCTACATTTTTCTATTAGGTGATGTTGAAAATGTTTTATGGCCCTTCAATATGCTTTTGTGAAATATTGTACATGAGTCTCTGCCACTTTTTGATCAGAATTATTTTCTTGTTGACTTGTAATAGTTCTTTATATAATTTGAATCTTAAGTTCTTGTTCAATATGTCAGTTATGACTCTCTTCTACAATGTTTTGGTTGCATTTTCATTTTTGTGGTGATTTCTTTGAGTAAAGTTATTTTAGCTTAATGTCCATTTATTTTTACTTTTGTTTCTTTTTTTGAGTTGACACTTCAAAGATATATTTCAAAGACCTTGATGTAAAATCTATAACATTTTATTTAAATAATTGAATAACAACTGGTTACGTTTTGAAAACAACAATTTCTCATTTGGATCTATTTATCTATACTTGTTACTGGTTTGGTGAAACATATAATTGAGGATTGCTTTTTGTTTTTCAGAACTGCCATTTTTCCCTTGCACATAGCTACAATTAAAGACACTTGTGAATAACACTATGAATAATATCTTCAAACCCACCCTGATTTTTTTTCTTGATGTAGCGGTAAGTAAATGAACAAAAAACTTAAATTAAAAAATCATATCAAGTTGAAAAATTTGCAATATGTTTAGTTATGGTAGTCTCTTTTTTACATACTGGAATATATCCAAAAATGATTTGTTACACATACACACATGATCATTGGGGGCTACTTAGAAAAACATAAAATTTTATAGTGACTTCATATGATCCCAGCTTACAACTCACAACAGCAGGAGGCTTAATTTATCTTGGCTATAGTGCTAGGGCAATGGAATTCTCAGCATGGTTATGAATTTATGGTAATCCTGTAGAAATTAAAGTACTTATGGCATTGGTAATAATTGCTTTTTCTTATCAAAATAAATTAATAATAAATCACTAGATTGGTTTTTGTTTGGGTGGTCATCCCATAGGTGTCCATAACTTAATAATAGCTCTGTGCTCAAAATATCATTCCTGCCTATGCCAGGTACTGAACCTGGATTAGCTGCTTGCAAGACATACACCATATCTACTGTAGTTATCTTTATGAATAATATTTTATTTTATGAAACTATTTTTAATAATTATTTAATTGAATCACTATGAGGTAGTTTCAAAGATGTTCATGATTTCGATTCAGTCATACAATGTCCAACACTCTTCACCAGTGCTCATTTCCTACCACCAATGTACCCAGTTTCCCTCCTTCCCTTCCCTATACCTGCCTCTATGGCAAATACTTTTGTTCTCTATCTTCCTTTTTCATTTTCGACACTGTGGTTTGCAATATCGTTAGTGAAAAGGTATTATACATATTATTTAACCTTTTTCAGGACCTAGATCTTGTCTAAAGTGATTGTTTCTAACTATCATTGACATAGTAGTCCTTTCTCTACCTTAACGGCACTTCCCCACTATTTATGACAAGGTTCTTATCATGGGTTGATTCTCCTGGACCTAGTCTTTACTTTCCTTAGGTATTACTACCATACTATCTTATATTTTTCTTATATCCTGCAAAAGAGTGAGATAATTCCATATCTATCCCTCTCCTACTTACTCATTTCATTCAGCATATGACTCTACATGTCCATCTATGTATAAGCAAATTTCATAACTTCATTTTATTCTAACAGCCCCATAGTATTCCATTGTTGGATAACAGATTTTTCTAAAAGTAGGAAATAATGTTATTATAACAAAAGTAGAACAATATTTTTAAATTTTCAGTTAAGATAGCATTTATGGTGTTAAAATGTAGTTTCAGCAATTCACCATCACCAGGTGCCTGAAATCCTCCACTAATATCATTATGTTTCTTCTAGTCCAACTCTTCATTTGGATGTAATTAGATGGTCATATTAAATAATCTTTTAAAATTTGTAAGAAAGGGCTAAATATATTAATTATCTATATAAAGCTTTGGGTATTTTTGTTTGTGTTTTGGTTTGGGGGGTTATATGGTACAGTACTCAGAACTTACTCAGGTTCTTTGCTCAGAAAATCTTGTTGAGGCTCAAGGGATGCTCAAACATATAGGATGCTGGGGATTGGACCCAGGTTAGCAATATGGGAGGCAAACACTCTATCCTCTGTGCTATTGCTCTATACACAAGATATTAATTTTTTAATATAAAACCAAACCATATTACCTTTTGCTTTCTGTTATATAGGCACATGCATCATGGTGAGTTATACACAAGCCACGAGTAAGAAAGAGAAGACTCTAACCACAAGGTTCCTACAGCTCCCATGAGTTATATTAAGGTATTAAATACTTTTCACTCTGAAATAACAGAGATATTGTAACCTGACAACAATTTCAAACCAGTGTACTCTTACCCAAGTATTAACTCTGTATTGATTATGCTATTTATTTCATTGCATTCTAGACTTTCTAAATATTTTTCTTTGGAGTTTTATGGCAAATGGGAAGTATATGTGGTTTATTATATCACTTCTAGTAGGAAATTGCATACTTTAGCACTAATACATTTTCCCAAAGAATATCGTAGGTTGAATATGGACAAACCATGAGATAGAGAACTGGAGATACAAAATTGAAGAACTGGAGACATTATACAAAGGGCTTGATGCATGTTTTTAATTCAAGAGATCTAATTTTGTTTTTTGGTTTTTGGGTCACACCTGGCAGCCCTCAGGCTGGCTCTATGCTCAGAAATCGCTCCTGGCAGGCTAGGGGGACCATATGGGATGCCGAGATTCGAACCACTGACCTTCTGCATGTAAGGCAAACGCCTTACCTCCATGCTATCTCTCCGGCCCCAAGAGATCTAATTTTGATTCATAGTACTGAATCATCATCCACTTGCCATAGTGGCAGCAAACCCCCAGCAATGAATTAGGATCAGTCCCTGAGAAACACCAGGTGTTTCCCACTTCCACCAAAAAAATGAAAGGACATGGAAGTGGCTTAATTAAAGCATAAATGCTGATTTCCATGCAAGGTTCTGGATTTAATCCATGGCACCTCTTGGATACCAGAGCACTGCCTGTCCACCCCCAGTACTGCAGGGAGTAACCCCCACAATGATAATTTAAAAATAAGAATATGAGCGGTCATAGCAGTAGCACAGTAGGGAGGGCATTTGCCTTGTACGTGGCTGACCACGATTTAATCCCTGACATCCTATGTGGTTCCTCAAGCCTGCCAGTGATTTATGAGTGAGAAACCAGGAGTAGTAACCCGAGCGCCACCAAGTTTTGTCTAAAACCAAACCCCCCACACAAAAAGGAATTTGAAAAAGGAAAAATACAAAAGATTATACACACATATGTGTGTAGTGTATGTATGAATATACAAACCAAGATGGCATAGCATATATTCTATGTTTTGAAATCAATATAATGAAGCCACTAGAGGTTCTTACGTTATGTCAGGAAGTGATGGGAAATTTCAAATGTTTACTTACCTTAAAAAAAACCTTATTGATTGATTAATTGATTGCTTGATTGGTTTCTGGGCCACCCAGCTGTGCTTAGAGGTTACTCCTGGCTCTGTACTTAGAAATCGCCTCTGGCTGTCTAGGGAATCTTATGTGATGCCAGGAATCAAACGGGTCCCAACCAGGTTGGCCACATACAAGGCAAACGCCCTACTGTGCTATCTCTCTGGCTTCCACTTACTACTTACCTTATATAATAATGCATAGCTTCTGATCTAGCTTTCTTAATGTCTGTGAGAGTCCTTTCAACTTCTGTGCCAGGACAGTGATCCTGATTCCTGGGGCAAAACATACTGTGCCCTGATTTGTCACCACTTCAACTAGTGAGTTCATTTCCCTATGTATTTCAAGCATTGTTCTTTCTCTGAGCTTCAATTAAAGCAGCTCCAGTTTTTCATCCTATACTTCCTAGTAAATGTTAGTTTCAATACAGGATTCTGATCAAAACTATATAAACATATTTAATAAAATTATGACTATCAGCACATTACTTTGCCTTTTCCCAGAAATATTTCCTTGAAATGATGTATGTTTATATTTCCACACCTGACCATGATAAAGAATGGCTCCTGGTACTATGCTCAGGCATCATCACTCCTAGTGAACTAAAGACTGCAAGGGGTGTCGAGGAATAAACCAAAGTCAGCCACATATAAGGCAAGCAACTAATTGCTAGACTGTTTAGATTTTAACAGATATATTTTAATGAATGTGGTAAATACACCATTTTGTTTATTCTATTCTAATATTGAAACATATAAGTATTTTAGAAGCAAATTAACTCTAAATAAAAATATAATAGATTAGATATATATTTATGTCAAATATATGAGCTCAGATTACATGAAGATGTTGGACGAAGAGACTATCTCTCATATGTTGTATATTTGAAACAAAACAATGAAATGGGTGGTTTCTCATGACCATAACCCCCTTAAAATTTGAGTACAGATTTAAGCTTACAAAATGGAGGTGGTGGTGGAAGTAACTTAATGTACCATAAGTATAAATATAAATCCTATGATAACCATGATACTCTAGCTTTAAAAACAAACCTCAAATATAATAGCTGGTAGAGTTTTATTTTTCCCTCTCTAAATAACTTGTACTGGTGGGGGGTTTAATTTATTCTTTTGAGCCTCATGTGCATACATTTAAATATTTTAGTATCAAACATAGCATGGCTGCGAAAAAGAAAATCCTTTTATATATCAGTTAAGTTTTAATATGCTTTATGCTCTCTGACTTTTAATGATATTTATATTATAAAATTGTATTCTTCATTGTATTAAGGGGCATTCTATGTAGAGAGGATGGCAGAAAACACAGATGGTGAGAAAGAGAACTTACTGAGTGTTTACAAGTGTGCAGGGTGTCTAGGGCAGAGCATTTTCATAAGGAAATTATAAGTAGAAAGTGGAAGAGAAAACTTAGAGATAAATTGTGAAAGCATTGACTTTAAAAATTCGAAAAATCGGTAAAGGTCACTTTCTCTGATGCACAAACTCTATCCTCAGCATCGCTAATAAGTAATCATCTAGTCTCTTTTATTTCCATGTCAGTGAATGTATGACATTAAAAGCTCTAATGACTAAAGCTTCTTCTTTGTATCAGAACTGCAACTTCCACCTTTGGTCCTAGTTTTGCTTCTAGAATGTCAAAGAATGCCTTTTTGTGTGTGAATGTCAGAAATCACTCAAATTATTCGGATATACTTTTATGATTTATGGAAATCTCCAAAAGCTATGACAGCTTGCTCTTAGCCCAGAGGAGTTATATATCCTTACTGTTAACATTAAAAAGTGCATATGTATTTGTCACTCTAATTTACATATCATAACTTGTTGATTTTTTTCATAACCTCCCTATGAGATAATATTATTTCTATTACTAGTTCTAGGGAAACTAGAGATACAAATATAATAAGTAAATTATTAAAGAATATATGTCAGTGTATGACAGTGTATGGTCTCTTCATAATAGCAAACCCCAGTCTGAAACCCATATTTATTACCCCATGTCTACTATATTTGCATTTAAAGAAAACTAGAAGAGATAAATAAATCAAAATTCCATTACTCAATTGTCACAAATTAACCTTAATGTCCTGTTCTCATTTCCACATTACTCGGCAATCAATTTTTTCCATATTTATGATTTCTAATAACGTTGTTTTCCTTCAACTCATATTTATATATAATTACTTATATGTAATGTCAAAATAATGGTGTTGGAATAGTTACTATTTTAAGTGTCTTATGCACTGATCTATATTTTCCAAAATCAATTATATTCAAAAATTACAGATATTGGCATTTTCATTTTATAAATTGGTAACATTTTACTAAGCATAATATACTCCTAGATATATCTGTGTCAATTAGAAGGTTAAATTTGAGTTTTCATACCTATTTCTACAGGCTCAGGAATTGTTGAAAGAATTATAGCACCATAGATTTTTATCTTTTACTGTCATTAAGTCATTAATATAAATTGAAGATTTCCTTAAATTTTGAGTTCCAAATCTCAAAACCTTACAAACTTCTTTAAATAAGTAATAGGAATCAACCTAACAAGAAAGATGAAAGACCTATACCATGAAAACTTCAAAATACTTCAGAAAGAAATTGAAGAGGACCTTGGAAGAACATCACATGCTCATGGCTAGAAAGAATCAATATCATCAAAATGACCATATTTCCTACCCTACTATATAGATTCAATGCAATCCCTATCCAAATTCAGACATCATTTTAAGGACCTAGAACAACCAATTATAAATTTCTTTTGGAACCAAAAAACCTAGGTTAGCTATATCCATATTGGAAAACAAGAAAGTGGGTGGCATTTCTTTACCTAACCTGAAGCTTTACTATAAAGAAAGAGTGATCAAAACAGCATGGTACTGAAACAGACAAATTTTAGATCAATGGGTCAGAATAGAATAACAAGTGATATACCCCAAAATACTTGGTCAACTAATATTCGATAAAGGAGCCAAGAACTTAAAATGGGATAAAGACAATTTCTTCAAGGATGAGTGTTGGAACAACTGGATAATCACCTGTAAAATTTAAAGATTGACCCATACATCACACCATAAATAAAAGTCAACATAAAATGGGTTAAAGACCTTGAAATCAGATCCAAAGCTATAAAGTTCCTTGAGGAAAACATAGGCAGAACACTCCAAAACTTATACCTCAAAAATGCCTTTGATGATAGAATACCAATGGCAAGAGCTGTAGCATCAAACCTAAATAAACGGGACTTCATCAAACTAAAAATTTTGTGTATGTCAAAAGAAACACAGGCTAAAACTAGAATAGAGCTAATGGAATGGTAAAAAATTTTGCACTCAACAATCAGAAAAGGGTTGATATCTAGCAAATACAAAGCACTCAGAAAGATTAGCTCCACAAAACCTAAAAAAATAATCCACCAAAAATGGGGAGAAGAAATGAGTAGACACTTCTTTGAGAAAGACTGATATGTCCAATAGACACATGAAAACATGCTCATCATCACTCATTATTAGGGAAATCCAAATCAAGACAACAATGAGGTACCACATTACAATAGTGAGGATGGCATACATCAATAATAATGGGAACAATCTCTGTTGGTGGTGATGTGGTAAGAAAGGAACTCTTATCCACTTCTGGTGGGAGTGCTGCCTGGTCCAACCCCTATGGAAAAATGTATGGAGGGTTCTCAGTAAACTCAAAATTGAGCTGCCACTTAAACCAGCAATCCTACTCTTGGATATCTATACTCAGGATAGAAAGACATTCATCCAAAAACATATATATGCACACCAATATTCATTGTAGCACCCAGTACAATAGTCAAGACTTGGAATCAACTTAGATGTCCAACAACAGATGAGTGGATCATAAATTTATGTTATATATACACAATGGAATACTCCACAGCATTAATAAATGATACAATCATTCGATTTGCAGCAACATAGATGGAACTAGAAAATATTATGTTAAATGAAGTATACCAGAAGAAGAAGGAGAAACACAGATTGATATTACTTATATGTGATATTTAGAATATATACCATATATACATTTAATACTCCATGAAGAAACACAATGGTCTAAACAGTAGATACTTCAAACACCTTAGGTGCCAGGGTATAGTGAAAAGTGATCAAATCAAATGGAAGAGGAGAAACACAAAACCTTTACTCTATTTTGCACCACAACAAATCTGCAACAATGGAAACAATTGTTTAAATTAAACAGGTGTTCAAATTTCCTATTTTTCTTAATGCTATTTTAACCAAGCATTGATTCCTGGAACTTTCATGTTCCTAATTACCTTTCCCTAAACACAAGTACAAGAGTATTTATACAGAACAAACATTTTGAAAACAGGCTACTGCATCAAAATACACAGTAAAAATTATGCAATTGGGAACATTAATTATGGAAAACTATAAAGCACACTTAAATAAGCAAGAAGATGACTTAGATAAAGAGATACACTTGATCATGTGTCTTTTGGCCATTTGTATTTCTTCTTTGTCAAAGTGTCTGTTCATTTCTTCTCCCCATTTTTTGATGGGATTAGATGTTTTTTTCTTGTAAAGTTCTGTCAGTGCCTTGTATATTTTGGAGATTGGCCCCTTATCTGATGGGTATTGGGTGAATAGTTTCTCCCACTCAGTGGGTGGCTCTTGTATCCTGGGCACTATTTCCTTTGAGGTGCAGAAGCTTCTCAGCTTAATATATTCCCATCAGTTAATCTCTGCTTTCACTTGCTTGGAGAGTGCAGTTTCCTCCTTGAAGATGAAAAAGTGCTCCACATCACTAATCATCAGGGAGATGCAAATCAAAACAACGATGAGATACCACCTCACACCACAGAGAATGGCACACATCACAAATAATGAGAATAAACAGTGTTGGCGGGGATGTGTAGAGAAAGGAACTCTTATCCACTGCTGGTGGGAATACCATCCATCTAGTTCAACCTTTATGGAAAGCGATATGGAGATTCCTCCAAAAACTTGAAATAGTGTTCCCATATGATCCAGCTATACCACTCCTAGGAATATACCCTAGGAACACAAAAATACAATACAAAAACCCTTTCCTTACACCTATATTCATTGCAGCACTATTTACCATAGCAAGACTCTGGAAACAACCAAGATGCCCTTCAACAGACGAATGGCTAAAGAAACTGTGGTACATATGCACAATGGAATATCATGCAGCTGTCAGGAGAGATGAAGTCATGAAATTTTCCTATACATGGATGTACACGGAATCTATTATGCTGAGTGAAATAAGTCAGAGAGAGAGAGAAAAACGCAGAATGGTCTCACTCATCTATGGGTTTTAAGAAAAATGAAAGACATTCTTGCAATAATAATTTTCAGACACAAAAGAGAAAAGAGCTGGAAGTTCCAGCTCATCACAGGAAGCTCACCACAAAAAGTGATGAGTTTAGTTAGAGAAATAACTACATTTTGAACTGTCCTAATAATGAGAATGTATGAGGGAAATGGAGAGCCTGTTTAGAGTACAGGCGAGGGTCGGGTGGGGAGGAGGGAGACTTGGGACATTGGTGATGGGAATGTTGCACTGGTGATGGGTGGTGTTCTTTACATGACTGAAACCCAAACACAATCATGTATGTAATCAAGGTGTTTAAATAAAAAAAAAGAAAAAGAGGGTGATGAGGATAAAAAAAAAAGAGATACACTTGAAGCAAAGTTAGATGGAGGTGGTTTGAAATAAAATTTCTCAGTTGGACCTCGCTGTTATTCACCGCCCCCTTTTTAAATGCTTATACCATCACCAAATTGTCTAAACATGAATACACTGTGGACTTTTATCCCATCACCAACACCAATTGTCCAGATGCTGGCTTCTCCCAGGCCACTCACCACGTGGCTTCACTTCCATGGTGTCCCAGACCCCGCAGATGGGCCTGGGCTGGGGCCTCATAGGCCACGTTCGCCTGGTGGGGTGCTTCTCTGCTGCATCCTGTTAGTCCTCTCCCCTGCCTGGCCGCAGTATTGCAGCAAATGTGACCTCATGCCAGGAGGAGGGAGCAGTCCAGTGCTTTTTGCTGAGTGATCCACCACCCGCTGCAGCCGCAGCAAGCTTCTTGGCTGAAGCTTCCCCGCTGGGCGCATCTGGGTGTCCAGAGTTCAAAGTGTTCCAAGCTAAGAGTCCGAAATTTCCAAAGTCGAAATCCATGTTCAGTCTGAAGGTCATAAATCAGAATTCAGTCCACTTTCAATAGTCTTTTTTCTCATAGTTTTCCAATTAGGGCTGTCCGTAAATCTCTGAGGAGGCTGAGGTTTTTGGAAATAGGACTTTTTGGAGAAAAATCTCAGTCCTGGGCCTCGGATGGGGGTGATCCAAAATTCCACTTCCTCTCCGGCACTGGCCCCTCTGCCCCCAGAAGGGGATTCAGCCATCTTTGAAAATGGCTCCACATGGCCCAAGGTTATGGGCTCACTCCAGCTGAAAAGAGACAAAATCAAACACAAGAACAAAAATCTCACCATGATGTCTTGATCCAGGGTTCAAATCCATGTCAGGGCACCAGTTTGTAGAATAAAAGCCCTTGGATTGGTCTGTATGGTGGTGGATGGTGATGGAGGGATGAAAGGTTTTTCTCCTCTAGCCCAGGCCACGTGTCTCCAACTCCCTCCAGCCAGTGGGTCTGCAAGTTCAGGATAGCAGTGAGGAAATCATCCACAGACAGATTCCAAGAGATATCAGCTTTATTCATGCCCTAGCCACCACATGAGTGACCTACAATCTTAAACCTATTTAAGCATGCTCTCTTCAGCTTGCTCTGCTTCTTCCTCCATCTCTCTTGCTGAATCCCCCTCTATTTTTCAAAATCTTCTCAATCAATCCCCTGCTGCCCTTCTGGCCAAATCTTTTGTTACCTACCAAAGACCCCTCCGAGAAATGAGCAGGTCTTATTAGTACGTAAAGTTACAGGAAGAATGGGGGATGGGCCAACACCCAACCTTAGAGTTGGCACTGCTCCCTGCACCACCTAATGGTGAGATGAAATCAGAAGACACTTTGTCCTTTGATCTGTGCAAAAACCAAGATCACGAATTACAGAAGACTGTCTTCAATAACCAGGAAAGAGCAGAACTTCTGGAACCATAAAGACTCTATTCTAGACTTCATTCTAGGAACTGTACAAAATCTAAGATCTCTCATTACAGAGGATTGACTTCAAAAACCACAACTGAGCAAAACATTTTCTGGCACCATAAAAGATATGGGGGCTCAACAATGAGCATGTCCAGAGCCCATATTTTATCCCATGACAGTATGCTTCAAGGGTGGAGAAACCCTATATTTCTTAGGCCAAGGGAATTTTCTTTTTAATTTCCCTAATACTTATGGTGCCTTTAAAAAATAAACTTGCCACAACAACCCCCTTCCTTTTATTTTGTTGGTATTTTTCTTGATTTGGTTTTTGTTGTTTTTTTTTGTTTTTGTTTTTTCTGCTTCTTTCTGTTATCAGCTTTCTTCTTTTACATTTATATTTGTAGCTTCTGAAGAGGGCTCCTCCCTGCTTTTCTTCCAACCGAACAGGAGTCACCTTGTTTTGTGTCATAAAGTTAGGGGGAAAAGGAAAAAAAAGGTGGATGATTTCAGGGGCAAGCAGCCTCATGAACATTGAGTGGAAATAAAAATAATGATCACACCTAAATACCTAACCCAAAGTCAACAACAATAGAATCAAGGGACCCAAACTACAGCAAGCTATACACAAAAGGGAACTGTTAGACTGGCAGTTCAAGGGGCTAAGGAAGGATGTATGAGATGCATGATGGGAACAGCGACAGAGAGAAGTCAACACTGGTGGTGGGAATTGCCCTAATTCACTGTAACTATTATCTTAAATACAACTGTGAAAGAATTGTAACTCAAAAACGGTAAATCGTCTATTTAAATAAAATTTTCCCCCTTAAACACAAAATACAGCCATCATGGATGTAGGGTTCATGTAAACATTGAAAACATTCAGAACCTTACACATATTTATTTGACACTAGAGTTTCTGAAACCATAACTCTTTCCTTTTCTTTTCAGGAATTTTTTTGCCCAGAGAAAAGTTTCTGCCCAGAGGAAAAGTTACTTCCTGGAACTTTTTTTTTGGTTTTTGGGTCACACCTGGCAGCGCTCAGGGGTTACTCCTGGCTCTATGATCAGAAATTGCTCTGGGCAGGCTCAGGGTACCACATGGGATGCTGGGATTCGAACCACCGAACTGTTCATGAAAGGCAAACGCCTTACCTCCATGCTGTCTCTCAGACCCTCTTCCTGGAACTTTTAAGGCTAGTTAAAAGTTCCAGGAAGTAGTCGTTAATTAGTAATTGGTGGGAAAATACCCTCTTTGCCTCTCGGATGAAACAGTGCTGAGACATGTTTTACAATGTCTCCCAGAGGTCCCTAGAGAATTCACTTCCAGTTGGGCACGATAGTAACCCCTGATGCATAATAGGGTTTATATATAAATATAATAATATATAAAGTATATATGTATATGCTTTGTAAATTCTCACATCTCTTCTTCCTGATTGTAATAAACAATAATATGTGTACTAGAAATTTAGTCTGAGAGTCTTCGTTGAAGTAAACCCAGGCATATTTTCTTTTTGTTAGGAAACTCCATCTACTCAATTTTTCTAGAGTTAGATAACCTTGGAAAAATGCTGTTTTTATACTATTTGAGAGTTTTCATTTGTGACTATATGCATTGATTCTATAGGTATGTGCTCTCTCTTGTCTTCATCTGTAACTATCACCAAAATTTTCTTTTGTTTTTGTAAATTTTTACTTGTTTGTATTTTATTTTATTGAAATCATTGTGATTTATAAAGTCCTTCATAGTTGGGTTTAAGATGTACAATGTATCAGGCCAACACCTGTGTCGTTCTCCCTCCACCAATATTCCCAGATATTCTAGGCATGCAGTGTTTAATATGATAGACATAGATCTTTCCTTTTTCTTTATTTTTCTTATGGCGTACACTTAATTGTTACAATTGGGGGCCAGAGCAATGGCACAGTGGTAGGGTGTTTGCCTTGCATGTGGCCAATCAAGGACGGACCATAGTTCGATCCCACAGCATCCCATATGGTTTCCTGAGCCAGGAGTGATTTCTGAGCGCATAGCCAGGAGTAACCCTTGTGTGTCACTGGGTGTGGCCACCCCCAAAAACAAAACAAAATGTTACAATGGGCCAGAGTAGTTGCGCAGCAGTAAGGCATTTGCCTTGCACGCATCTGATCTAGGATAAACAGCAGTTCAATCCCCTACCATATGGTTTTCCAAGCCAGGAGCAATTTCTGAGTGCATAGCCAGGAGTAAACCCTGAGCATCACTAGGTGTGGCCCAAAATCAAAAATATATTGTTATAATATATAAATTAAAGCCAAATAAAAAATTCCTACGCAATTCAGTTCCCTATATGCATAGTCATACTTTAAGTTATAAATTTCATCATTCTTTGAAAGTGTCAATTCATATGCTCTTCAAATTTATACCTTCCTTATCTACTTTAACTATTCTCATGTAAATTGATAATCTAATCATCTAAGTTGCAGGTAGAGTATTTTTAATAATTTTTATTGTGATCAAGGTGAATTGCAAGTCTTTCAAAATAATATTTAAGGTACATAGTGAGGGGCATTCCCACCACCAGTGTTGTTTTCCCTCCACCCCTGTTCCAAGCATGCATCTCATACCTCCCCCCATGCCCCATGGATTTCTATTTTAACAGATCTCCTCTATGTATAGCTTGTTGTAGATTGGGTATTGATTGTGGTGTCATTGACATTGGGTTCGGTGCTTAAGTCTGATTATTTCTTATTTACACTCAATATTTATGACTGGGGGCTGGAGAGGTGGCACTATAGGTAAGGTGTCTGCCTTGAAAATCTAGCGTAAGAGATACCATGGTTCGATCCCCCAGCATCCCATATGGTCCCCCCAAACCAGGGATGATTTCTGAGTGCATAGCCAGGAGTAACTCCTGAACGTCAAATAGGTGTGCCCCCAAAAAAGAACAACAATATTTATGGCTGGTTGCTCCTGGTACCATCCATTCCCCCCCCCCAACTTATGAGGGAGAACAAGATGATTCAAGTTTTGTGGTTCTATTGTAAAAAGAAAAGAAAGAAGAAAAACCTGGGAGGAATCCATCTAGAGGCTAAAATTATCTATTCAGAAGTAAGAAAAGAGAAAAACAAAAATGAAAACAAAACAAAAAACAAGCAATGACAAAAAACACAACAGCAGCAACAAAAAATCATCACCAAAACAACAACTACAAGAAAGAAAAACAAAGGTAAAAGAAAATGAAGGGCTGGTGTGGCAAGGCTTTATAGGTTTTTGTTTGTTTTGTTTTTGTGGGGTTTTCTGCATAGGCATAATAAGTATTGGGGAAGTTATAAAGGGAACTCCCTTGGCCTAAGACATACAGTTTTTCCACCCTTGAAGCGTACTGTCATGAGAGCCACTACAGGCTCCATACACACTTATTATCAAACCCCAAGGAAATTTTCTGCTCAGTTGTGGATGACAAAATCAGTCCTTTATAGCTAGAGATATTGGTATCTCAACGGGTCATAGGACAATGTCTAGAATAGAGTTTTTTGTGTGGTTTTAGAAGATCATGTTTGCTCTAATCAGTCTTCTGTAATTAGTGATCTTGTTTTTTGCACAGATCCTAGGTCAAAGCCTAAGGATAGAATCTTTCCTTATGGCTCCAGAAATTCTGCTCAGTTACGGTTGTCAAAGTCAGAAACCTGGGGTTAGAGGTCTTGGTTTTCGTACCAATGCTAGGCTGAAGCCGTGGCTAGGATATTTTTTTGGTATCAGGAAAAGTTCTGCCGAGTTGCAGTTGTCAAAGTTCGTCTTCTGTAATTAGTGATCTTGGGTTATACGCAGGTCAAAGGACAGTGTGTTTTCTTATTTTATCTTGCCGTTAGGTGATAGAGATAGGACAACCTGCTCTTGGATCAAGGTTTTGCTGTTTCCTCATTGTCAGGTTGTTGTATCAACCTGTCGCATGTTGGTAGCAGAGTGGTATTAGGGATTCCCCAGGGGGAGAGTTTGGTTCCTGGTTCTGTTGCAGGGAGATGTGTTGGATGTCATTTGGGATCTGGGGTTTGGGTTTGGACAGTCGCTGTCTGATCATATGGAGTTGCATCCTCTTGACACATGTTCAGGTTGGGAGGTTCCCCTGTATTATAAAATGTAAGGACTCTTATCCCAAATAGATAAGAGTTTGTTTCTATACATAATATTTCCCCTTTTCTTAGTGTGCCTATGCAAAAGTGAATGGTGCCATATTACATTGTTGATGCATTTGGGGACAAGAATGACAGGCTATACACTCTCTGTGTCCTATTGTGTCTGATATTTTATCCCAGGTAGGGCCTTTTTTTAATTAAATATTCATTTTTAATTATGAGAACAATGATGCAAAGAGGACAAGGTAAAGTTACAGTGAAAGGACAGTCGCCCATAAACAGAGTTCTCAGAAGAAATCCCCTTGCTGACGCCTAAATATTGAACTTACAAAGAACATTAAGAAAAATAAGGCAGAATCCATGTACAATTACTCTGTCCTCAAGTCCCCAGATTGTAGTACATTATAACACTTCTTAGCAGTACACAAAGCAATCCAAAGCCATTAGATTTATGTGACTTCTTAAGCATTAAAGGCATAGTATTTTTTTATATTTTCATGCACATGCATATTAGTTTAAGTTAACATCAAAAGTTTAAGAGGTTTTTTTACAGGTTAGTCAAAAGAGCACAGTAAAATGGTGTTAAAGTGGCAAATATTGTTTGCATAGACCCACCAAAATATGGGGGACATTGAAAAAAAAAAGCCTTGGTCTAAATACAAGGAGACCCTACCCCTGAAGTTTTCTGGCATAAGACCAAATCTAGGCTCCAGGCAAACTAGTTTATTCAATCCAAGTCATTGTCTGTAGTGTCAATACAATTTTATTTTTCATGCATTCTCTATTGTTGGCATCAGATTTCTGTATTAAAGGTCCTGGAATCTGCACATCCTACATTGAAGTCAGGCTGGTGTGGAGTATCCTCTAGTTTCACCTCACAATTAAGGGGCAATAAAGAACACCCTGTCCAGTAAGCAGGTCGTTG
Organism: Suncus etruscus; assembly: GCF_024139225.1. Lineage (NCBI taxonomy): Eukaryota > Metazoa > Chordata > Mammalia > Eulipotyphla > Soricidae > Suncus > Suncus etruscus. Next base: position 3,300,545 of record NC_064868.1, read on the forward strand.
TTGTTGTTAAGTCTTCTCAGTGTTAAGGGAAGTCTCTTTTGAGTAGATCGATTTCAGAGCAGCTGTAGGGTATTACGTGGTAGAGGATTGCCTCCAGGTGATGTTATAGACAACCTTGGATGTTTCGTAGATGTCTTCCCTAGATCAGGGGTGAATGGAGAATGCCCATTCTTCTGAGGCCTGTGCCAGGTCTTTATGTCAATATTCAGGGTGTAAGGTCCCATTGCACTACAAGATTTCCCATCTCTATTAGATAAGAATATTTGTATGTATAGTTTTTTCCCATTTCAGTGTGCCTATGCAAACAAGAAATAAAGCCACATGGCATTATCAGAGTATATGGGGGCATAAGAACACGTCCAACAGTACCCATGACTTGGTTCAAACATAAGCATTAAACTGAGGGACTCTTTCACCAAATTCCCTATTGAACAGTCCACAAAGAGAAGAAAAGATGAAAAAAGGGGGTAATCATCACTGTATAAGAAAATATTCAGCAAAAGTTATAGCCGTCAAAGAAAACACATATAAAATGTTGAAAAGACATACATGTACTTTTTATGCCTTTTGGAATAATTAGGTGGCTGTTAACTTCAGGACACCACTTTGGTCTGTGACTTAGGACTCTACAGTACTTAAGTTAAAAAGGGTAAATGTGGAGTAATGATGATAGGGGGTAAGAGAGTTAAAGAGAAAAATGATCTTTTGTAGGGGTATGCGAAAGGGCAGAGTACAAAATGGACATTCTGCATACATAAAAACATAATTCAATGATAGTGAGTACTATTAATGTATCTTGTGCTCATGGGGGCACTAGCCCCTGCGAGGTTTTGAAAATATAGACTGGTAAGAGATTACCAGTGAGTACTTCAAGAAGCTGGGAGGCCGGAAGTTCAGAGCCCCACCCAGACCCTCCCTAAGGAGCCGAATGGGGAAGGGGGGAAAGCCTAGGGTACCTTCAAGCTCCACCAAGGGACCCACCTCGCTGGCTTGCCCAGGCATGTGGCCCAGGGAAGCCTGGAGATCTGGAGCAAGGCGGTAGAGGGGTGCTGGGGTCACCCAAGTCCTGCACCCCCCTAGGCCTGGTTAAGAAGGCCTCTGGCATGGCGGAGGCCTGCCGAACCCCATGCTGCTAGAGACTTTCGGCTCCCAGGAAGGAAAGAGATCCTTCAAGAAGCTGGGAGGCCAGAAGTTCAGAGCCCCACCCAGACCCTCCCTAAGGAGCCGAATGGGGAAGGGGGGAAAGCCTAGGGTACCTTCAAGCTCCACCAAGGGACCCACCTTGCTGGCTTGCCCAGGCATGTGGCCCAGGGAAGCCAAGTAGGACCTTTTCATTCTAGAATTTTATACCAATTAGAACCAAAATAAGTGAAACTAACATATATATAAATAAAAAAGGATTAAATATTAATAATTAATAATGGATGGAGCAGGCTATTTATTTGTTTAAAAATAAGCACACTAAGAGGTGTAACAAGGTATTAAACATAAAAGGAAAATATAGATATTCTTCTGGGGGGGGAGGTCCAGGCACAATTTTATCTCACACTGTAGTCTTGTTCAATTTGAGAAGTGGTTTGCAGCAGTAAGGGATCAGGTAGTGCTCTTGGGTCTTTCTGGAACTGAATCCGGTAGCATGTATCAGTCCACATATTTGGGGGATGAGAAGAAGGGCCAGATAAAATGAGTCAGCAGGAGTAGTGGTTATAGCTTCTTGCCAGGACACGAAATTTAAGACTGAGAGGGTGTCCATTCACTTTGGGAATTTGGTGGTGATTTATTGGGAAAGGAGTTTGGACTTGGTACCTACTGACTAAGATAAGAGCTGAGCGTAAAGAGGGATAAATAGGGAGGTATAATGAATAACCATTGGAGGGGTGAGAAGATAGAAGGAGCTCTGAAGGGGGGATAATATATGAGGGGCAGATGCACTATAGGCATGGATTGTTTACAATTAGATTTGGCTGACAAAGTGGAGTCTATTGTATACAAACCCAAGGCCACATATAGAAAGACATTAGAGATCTCTTTATAAGTTGTTATTAGAGGCCTGAACCACATAGGATGGGTCTGAGTGCTTAAGAAATAATTGAATTAAGAAAAATAAATAGCTAAAATATAGTTTATGAGAGAAAGAAGGTAAACACGATAAGAGGTAAAAATTAAAACATATGAAAGAAAAAGAGAAAAAGAAAAAAAAGAATAAAAAATTGGGCCAGTACCTCGGGGTTGGGAGGTTTTCCCATTTCTAGGCACTTCATCAATGACAGGGGTGACCTTTGCTAAATGAGGCTTTCACGGTTAGATAATGGCTGAATTATTTTAGGATAAGTCCAGTTTTCACATATGTAGTGTTACACAATGTGCTGATGAGGACTATAAGAGGTCTTTTCCCTATATGGTGTCATCCTTCTTTTCTTGTGCATCAAGGTTCCTTTCCTAAAAAGAAACTGACAGCATGGGCTTTATGTAACATAGGTTGAATTGAAGAAGAAGAAGAAGAAGAAGAAGAAGAAGAAGAAGAAGAAGAAGAAGAAGAAGAAGAAGAAGAAGAAGAAGAAGAAGAAGAAGAAGAAGAAGAAGGAGGAGGAGGAGGAGGAGGAGGAGGAGGAGGAGGAGAAGGAGGAGGAGGAGGAGGAGGAGGAGAAAGAAAGAAAGAAAGAAAGAAAGAAAGAAAGAAAGAAAGAAAGAAAGAAAGAAAGAAAGAAAGAAAGAAAGAAAGAAAGAAAGAAAGAAAGAAAGAAAGAAAGAAAGAAAGAAAGAAAGAAAGAGAAAGAAAAAAGAAAGAAAGAGAGAGAAAGAAAAAAGAAAGAAAGAAAGAAAGAAAGAAAGAAAGAAAGAAAGAAAGAAAGAAAGAAAGAGAAAGAAAGAGAAAGAAAGAAAGAAAGAAAGAAAGAAAGAAAGAAAGAAAGAAAGAAAGAAAGAAAGAAAGAAAGAAAGAAAGAAAGAAAGAAAGAAAGAAAGAAAGAAAGAAAGAAAGAGAAAGAAAGAGAAAGAAAGAAAGAAAGAAAGAAAGAAAGAAAGAAAGAAAGAAAGAAAGAAAGAAAGAAAGAAAGAAAGAAAGAAAGAAAGAAAGAAAGAAAGAGAAAAAGAAAGGAAAATGCGAGAAGGGAGGGACAAGTAGAATAAAGGAGAGAAAAAGGAAAAAAGGAAATGGGATAATAGTAATTTGCAAAAACATATTTAATGAGTGGGATCTGTAAAATAAGTCTGCTGTGCACAGTTGTCTGTTTCCATGGTATCAATGGTCATATGCTTTGGGTTCAAATAGAAGACATAAAAAAAAGAAGATTGGAAAATGGGAGTATTTTATCAACATATGATCATAATGCACAATGTATTTGGTATCTAGTATGATTGAGCACTGAGTTACAAAATCAGGCGCCCACCATTGTTCCAGGAACCACAATGAACAAAGAATCTGAAAGGTTATTTTATACCTTATAAAAGTAAGGCATTAAAACATTGTTAGTAATCACTGCAGTCAGAGTCTTTGGATTTCGATCATATTCTGCTCCTGGTTCTGTGGATCAATGCATTAGAACATTATTATAGGATTTTGTAGTGAGAGGTTGAATGAACATCTGTTCACTCTAAACCACTGTTTCCCTTGTTGCTGGTTTCCTTATGTACGGCATAAAAAATCAAGGCTTTGTGTTTCCCCTATTCTGCTTGATTTAATCACTTCTAGCTATACCCTAACAACTATGGTGTAGGAATTTCTACCACTTAGACCTCTGTGTTTCTTAATGGAGTATTATATGTATATAAGCTATATATTCTAAATATCTCAGAGAAGAGCTGTAATTCTGTATTTATATTTTATTTTTCACTTACTTCATTTAACATAATACTTTCTAGATCCATCCATGTTGCTGCAAAGTCCATGACTGTATCATTTCTAACTGCTCCGTGTATAAGTACCAAGTCTTAATGATCAACTCATCTATTGTTGGACATCAAGGTTGATTCCAAATTTTGACTATTGTGCTGAGTGCTGCAACAAATAATGCAGTGCATACATACTTTGGGATGAATGTCCTTCTGTCTTGGGGATAAATACCCAGGAGTGTAATTGCTGGGTCACATGGCAGCTCAATTTCAAGTTTTCCTCCACACTGTTTACCTCAAATCTGCGTTTACTTCCATACTATATAGAGTTACCCTCCATACTGTTTTTCATAGGGGTTGGAAAAGGAAGTTTTCCCACCAGCAATGGATAAATGTTCCTTTACATGAAAAGTACATCTAGTCACATCAAAAAATTGGGAGAAGAAATGAACAGACACTTCCTCAAAGAAGAAATACAAATAGCCAAAAGACACATGAAAAAATGCTACACATCACTTATCATCAGGAAGATGTAAATCAAAACAACTATGAGGCACTATCTCACACCACAGAAAGAGAACAAGCAGTGCAGGCGGGGATGTGGAGAAAAAGGAACTCTTATTCACTGCTGATGGGAATGCCTTCTAGTCAAAACTTTATGGAAAACAATATGGGGATTCCTCAAAACACTGGAAATTGAATTCCCATTTGACCCATTTATACCACTCCTAGGGATACACAAAAATACAATTGAAAAATCCCTTCCCCACATCTATATTTATTGCAGCACTATTTACAATAGCCAGACTCTAGAAACAACCTAGAATCCCCTCAATAGATGAATGGCTAAAGAAAGTTGTGTATATACACAATGGAATAATATGCATGGATGTATATGGAATCTATTATGCTGAGTGAAATAAGTCAGAGGAAGAGACATAGACACAGAATAGTCTCTTTCATCTATTTTTTAAAGAGTAAAGACATTATTGTAATATTTGCATCTCCCTGATGATTAGTGATGTGGAGCATTTTTTCATGTGTCTTTTGGCCATATGTATTTCTTCTTTGTCAAAGTGTCTGTTCATTTCTTCTCCCCATTTTTTGATGAGATTAGATGTTTTTTCCTTGTAAAGTTCTGTCAGTGCCTTGTATATTTTGGAGATTAGCCCCTTATCTGATGGGTATTGAGTGAATAGTTTCTCCCACTCAGTGGGGGGCTCTTGTATCCTGGGCGCTATTTCTTTTGAGGTGCAGAAGCTTCTCAGTTTAATATATTCCCATCTGTTAATTTCTGCTTTCACTTGCTTGGAGAGTGCAGTTTCCTCTTTGAAGATGCCTTTAGTCTCAATGTCCTGGAGTGTTTTACTACGTGTTGTTCTATATATCTTATGGTTTCAGTCTGATATTGATACCCTTCAACAGATGAATGGCTAAAGAAACTGTGGTACATATACACAATGGAATATTATGCAGCTGTCAGGAAAGATAAAGTCATGAAATTCTCCTATACATGGATGTACATAGAATCTATTATGCGGAGTGAAATAAGTCAGAGAGAGAGTGAAAAACGCAGAATGGTCTCACTCATCTATGGGTTTTAAGAAAAATGAAAGACATTTTTGCAATAATAATTTTCAGGCACAAAAGAGAAAAAAGCTGGAAGTTACAGCTCACCTCATGAAGCTCACCGCAACAGGGATAAGTTTAGTTAGAGAAATAACTACGTTTTGAACTATCCTAATAATGAGAATGTACGAGGGAAATAGAGAGCCTGTCTAGAGTACAGGTGGGGGTTGGGTGGGGAGGAGGGAGATTTTGGACATTGGTGACGGGAATGTTGCACTGGTGATGGGTGGTGTTCTTTACATGACTGAAACCCAAATAAAATCATGTATGTAATAAAGTTGGTTAAATAAAAAAAAAGACATTATTGTAATAAAGCCCAGAGACAATAGAGTTAAGGGTCGAAAGGACCGGCTCACAATATGCAGCTCACCACAAAAAGTGTTGAATGCTGATAGGGAAATAACCACACTAACAACTAGCATAACGATGTTAATGCGCAAGAGAAGATTGCCTGTATCGAATACAGGCAGGGGAGGGGGAGGAGAAAGATTGGGGGCATTAGTGGTAGGAATGTTGCACTGGTGAGGGGGGGTATTCTGTTTATGACTGAAACCCAACTACAATCATGCTTGTAATTAGGGTGCTTAAATAAAGATTTCAATTAAAAATAAAACAAAGTACAGGTAAAGAGTTTCTTTCTTATCACATCCCTGCCAACAAAGATTGGCCCCATTACTTTTGATATGTGCTATCCTTACTGGTGTAAGGTAGTAAGTCATTGTTGTCTTGTTTTGGATCTCCCTAATAATGAGTGATGGTGAACATGTTTTCATGTGCCAATTGGTCATCTCTTAGTCTTTCTCAGAGAAGTGTCTATTCATTTTCCTCCCCATTTTTCTATGGCTATATTAGATTTTGTGAAACTAACCTTTCCGAGTGCTTTGTATATCCTAGATATCAACCCTTTTTCTGATGTGTTGAATACAAAAAATTTTTTCCATTCTGTTAGCTGTCTTCTAATTTTAACCAGTGTTTCGTTTGCCATGCAGGAAATTTTTAATTTTATATATTCCCATTTATTTAGGTTTGATGCTATATCTCTTGCCATTGTCATTATGTGATCAAAGAATGTTTTGAGGTATAAGTCTTGAAGTGTTCTCCCTATTTTTCCTCAATGAACTTTATAGATTTGGGTCTGATTTCAATGTGTTTAATCTATTTTGAGTTGACTTTTGTGTAAGGTCTGAGGTATGAATAAATCTTTATTTTCTTACAGGTAGTTATCCAGTTGTTCCAACATCATTGGTTGAAGAGACTCTTTTTTTCCATTTCAGATTTTTGGCACATTTGTCAAATACTAGTTGACTATATACCTGGGAGTGTGATACTCGGTATTGTATTCTGACCCATTGGTCTGAGACTCTGTCGTTCTTTTAATACCATGGCATATCATTTTATCAGTATGGCTTTATAGTAAACTTCAGGTTAGGTAAAGAAATGTCACCCAGTTTTTTGTTTTTCATTATATATTTGGCTAACCTGGGCTTCTTGTGGTTTGATAATGAATTTTATAATTGATTTTTCTAAGTCCTTAAAGAATGCTGTCTAAATTTGGATAGGGATTGCATTGAATCTGTATAGCAATTTAGGTAAGTTAGTCATTTTGAATATGTTGATTCTTCCTACCCATGAGCATGGGATATTCTTCCATATCCTTAGGTCCTCTTAAATTTTTTTCTGAATTGTTTTGAAAAATTTTAAACTTTTTTTCTCTTTATTTAAACATCTTGATTACAAATATGATTGTGATTAGGTTTCAGTCATGTAAAGAACACCCCCCTTCACCAGTGCAACATTCCCACCACCAATGTCCCAAATCTCCCTCCATCCCACCCCACCCCCACCTGTACTCCAGGCAGGCTTTCCAGTTCCCTCATTCATTCACATGATTATGGTAGATCTCTGTGTAGTTATTTCTATAATTACACTCACCACTCTTTGTGGTGAGCTTCATGAAGTGAGCTGAAAGTTCCAGCCCTCCTCTCATTGTCTCTGAGGATTGTTGCAAAAAATGACTTTTATTTTTCTTAAAACCCATAGATGAGTGAGACTATTCTGTGTCTCTCTCTCCCTCTGACTTATTTCACTCAGCATGATAGATTCCATGTACATCCATGTATAGGAAAATTTCATGACTTCATCTCTCCTGACGGCTGCATAATATTCCATTGTGTATATGTACCACAGTTTCTTGAGCCATTCGTCTGTTGAAGGGCATCTTGGTTGTTACCAGAGCCTGGCTATTGTGAATAGTGCTGCAATAAATATAGGTGTGAGGATGGGCTTTTGTGTTGTATTCTTGCATTGATTGATATGATCATGTGGTTTTGTCATTCTTTTGTTGATGTGGTATATGATATTGATTGATTTGCATTTGTTGAACCATCCTTGCATTCCTGGAATGAAACTCCCTTGGTCATGATATATAATCTTTTTTATGTATTTTTAGATTTGGTATGCTAAGATTTTGTTGAGGATTTTTGCATCCATGTACATTAGTGAGATTGGTTTATAGTTTTCTTTCTTGGTGAGGTCTTTGCCAGCTTTGAGAATGAGTGTGATATTAGCCTCATAAAAGGAGTTAGAGAATATTCCTGTTTTGTCAGTGTTCAGGAAGAGCCCGAGGATTAAAGGTAACAATTCTTCTCTGAATTTTTGATAGTATTCACTGGTAAAACCATCTGGTCCTGGACTTTTTTCTTGGGGGATTTCTTTATTACTCTTTCTATTTCCTTAGATTGGCCTGTTTAGGCTCTCTACAGCCTCCTTTTTACGTCTTGGATAATGACATTTTTTCTTTATATTTTTCTTTGTTTTTCTTTGTTACTATTTATATTTCCTTAGATTGGCCTGTTTAGACTCTCTATAGCCTCATTTTTACATCTTGAATAATGACATTTTTTCCAGAAACCTGTCGATTTTTCTGGGTTCTCTAACTTAACTGAGAACAGTTGTTCATATTAATCCCTCATGATGTCTTGGTTTTCTTGAGGTTCTGTTGTAATCTCTCCCCTATCATTTTTGATTCAATTTGTTTGGGTGCTCTTCCTTTTTTAAGAGAAAAAGCAGTCTTTTTTGTGAGTCTTGCCAGTGGTTTATCTATCTTGTTTATTCTTTTGAAGAACTAGTTCCTAAACGTATTGATTTTTTGTATTGTTTTATTTGTTTCTATGTCATTTATTTCTGCTCTGGTCTTTATTATTTCTTGTCTTCTACCTGTGTTTGGTGTTCTTTGCTGCTGTTTTTCCAGCTCCTTAAGGTACTCCTTTAAGCTGCTGATTTTGTCATTTTTCTCTTTCCTAATTTGATGATTTGCTATTAGTTTCCCCCTAATTATTGCTTTTGCTGTGTCTCACAGATTTTGACAATTTGTTTCTTCATTGTCATTTGTCTCAAGGAATCTTTTTATTTCTTCATTTAATTCCTCTTTGAACTAACTGTTGTTGAGCAGCATGTTGTTTAATCTTCAGGTGTTGAATTTTCTCCACACCTTCTTTTACTGACAATCTTGATCTCTGTTGTTTTGTGATCTGATAGGATGCTTCTTTAATAATCCTTATATTTGTTACTTTGTGAAAATTGGATTTATATCCTGAGGTGTGGTCTATTAAAGAATGTTCCATGTGTACTTGAGAACAATATGTATTCTGCTCTTTGAGATGTAGGGCCCTGTATATATCCATTAGTACTAGTTCTTCTAGTTTCTCATTTAGTACTCTTATTTCTTTGATAGATTTCTACCTAGTGGATCTGTCTAATGGTGATGATGGTGGTGAAGTTTCCTACTAGTATAATGTTTCCTTTCATATGTTTCTCTAGGTTTGTGAGAAAGCTCCTTATGTATTTTGCTGGCATTTTATTTGGTGCATAAATGTTGATCAGAGTTTGTACTTCTTGGTCTAATGTTCCACTGATCTATAGTGACCCTCTTTGTCTATGACCACTTTGTTGAGGTTGAATGCAATTTGGTCTGCTATAAGAATGGCTGTCCCAGCTTTTTTGTTTCTATTGGTTTGAGTAATTGATTTCTATTCTTTTATTCCATGGCTGTGTCTATCCTGTTCTTTTAGGTGTGTTTCATGCAGGCAACAGATATCTGGTTTTTGTTTTCTGATCCAAACTTCTACTCTGTGTCTTTTAATGGGGGAGTTTAGTCTGTTGAAGTATTTAAGGAGATTATTAAAAGAGAGAGTTGTTGTACTATTACATTGTTTAGTGTTGTTTTTGTTACAATTGGGAGTTTAGGTAGTGTAATTTATTTCTGAGTAGTTAGGTTGGTTTGGTTAATGCTAATAGTGTGCGTTTTTTTAGTCTGAGAATGTTTTTATTCCTCTCTTCCATGTGAATGAGAGTTTTGTTGTGTAGTGTACTATAGGTTGAAAGTTTCTTTCATTAAATAATTTAAATATGTTGTTCCCTGTCTTCTTGCTTGAATTGTATCAAAGGCAAGGTCTGGTTTGATTCTCATGTTTCTTCCTTTGTACTTGAGGTATTTTTATCTGTAATTGCTTTAAAGGATTAATCTTTCCCTTTGTTTTTTTTTTTTTTTTGTCATTTGGATTACTATATGTCTTTGTGTTGGTCTATTAAGGTCTATTTTATTTGGAACTATTTTGCTTCTTGGATTTGCTCAGGTGCCTCTTTTCAGAGAGTGGAAAAATTTTCTGCTATTATTTCCCTCACTACTTGCTCTTCCCCGTTCCCTTTTCCCTTCCCTTCTGGTATTTCTACATTCTTAGATTATTTCTTTTGTCTTTTTTCATTAAGTACCTTACTTTTTCTTCCAATGTGTTTTTTTCTTTTTTGTCTTCCAATGTTTTGTGTTTCATTTCTTTGTTGACTTCTTTGTTGTTTCTGGCTTGTAATTTTGTCTTTCCGTTCATGAATACCTTTCTCTATGTGTGCAATTATTCTATGTGGCTTGGTAGCATGGTTTTTAGTTTCTATAGTTCTCTTTGTATGAACTCTCTCATCTTATGACAGAACTCTTCTTTGAGTTGGGTGAATTGTTCATATATGTATTTTTATTTATTTGGTTAATGATTCTTTGAATTACATTGCTAAGATATTAAATGCTGATTTTAGTTCTTCATCTATTGAGTTTTGGAGAGCTTGGAAATCTGTTAAAGTTTCACTATGTATCTTCAGCTTTCAAAGTCTTCCTTAGTCTCCCATTTTTCTTTGTATAGGGTATGTTGGGGTGTTGGAATTTCATGGTGTTTTTCTTAAAGTGGTCTGTGGTGGCTGGAGACCTCCTCTGCCCTGAGACATATAAGCGGGTTTAAGGCAGTGGGGGTTGGGCCTTGTCTCAGGTCTCCCTCTGCTAACTCACCTGAGGCATGACCTGCCCAGAGCTTTCCTCTATCCTGCAGCTTCTGAGTGAGCTGGGTTACAGAGGCAGGGGTTGGGCCTGGTCTGAGGTCTCCTTCTCTGCTAACTCACCTGTGTGTGGTGCGACCCACCCAGATCTGTCCTCTATCCTGCAGCTTCTCTAGAGTATATTTTTTCTTTTTTTGCCACACCTGGTGTGCTCCAGTTTACTCCTAGCTCTGTGCTAAGGGATCACTCCTATTATGCCTCACAGTGCCATATATTATTCCAGAGATCATATATGGGCCATTTATATGCTTGGCAAAGTACCTGCCATACTATTTCTCCAGTCCCTAAGGTATATTTTATCATAATATCTTAGCTTCTGTTATGTTCTTATAAAACCCTTCACATTTAAGTGTTGCCATCATCACTGTCCTAACTAATTGACGAAGAACAAAACATCATTTTATGGCTTTCAACTACCATCACAGGAATATCACTTTTTCAGAATAATTTTTATTTTGACCAAAATGGATTACAAATCTTTCACGGTAATATTTTAGGCATATAATGACATTGAATCAAGGGCATTCCAATCACCAATGTTGTCCTCCCTCTACCCGTGTTTCCAACATGCATCCCATATCCCCATATTTTAACCCTTGGGCTGCTAGTATAAGTGGTCCCCTCTGTGTCTAGCTTGTTGTAGATTAAATATCAATTCTGTTATCATTGGCTTTGGATTTGGTGTTTAAGTCTGATAATTTTTTATTCCTACTTAATGTTCATATGACTGTTTGGTCTAGGTACCCTCCATTATTTCCCCTTAATTTGTATTTTTAAACAAGATAGTTTAAGTTATGTGGTTCTGTTTGAAGGAAGAAAAAAGATAAAATGGGGCAAAAATCAAACAGGCAAAAAATGGGAAAAGTTCTTAAGCTATGAATATCAATTTAAGAGAAGAAAGGGAAAAAAGAAAGGAAAAAACATAACAACAAAACAAAAATCAAACAAACAAACAAAAAAAAACAAAAAGCACCACAGCATTAAAGACAACAACCATGCAATAATCACAGTCCTGAAATAAAACAAAACAAAGCACAAGAAAGAAAAGAAAAAAAAACAATAACAAAACCAAAAAGTAATCATTTTGTGTTTCTTCTTTTTTTGCATAGGCACAGTAAATATTGGGGAGAATAGAAAGGGAATTCCGTTGGCCGAAGAGATACAGGATTTCTCTCCCTTGAAGTATACTGTCATAGAAATAACTACAGGCTCTGTATGTGTTATTTTACTCTCCCCTCCTTCCTTTTATGGTGTCTGGAAACTTTTTGCTATGTCGAGGATAATAAACTCAAGACTCTATAGCTAGAGATCTTGGTATTTGCACAGGCTCCTAAAGTGAAGTCCTTTTTCATTTTACGGTTTTAGAAATTCTGTTCCATCACCTTTGTTTTAATCAGTCTTCTGTAGTTGGCAGTCTTGGTTTTTGCACTGGTCCTAGTATAAAGCTTAGGATAGTCTTTCATTATGTTTCCAGAAGATCTGCTCAGTTGCAGTTGTCTCAGTCAGACCTCTGGAATTAGAGATCCTGGTTGTTGTGTAGATAGTAAGCCAAAACCTAGACTAGGGTCTTTTTTTATTGGTCCCGGGATAAGTCCTGCCCAGTCATGGTTGTCACAGTCAGTCTTCTGTAGATAGCGATCTTGGCTTTTGCACAGATCAAAAGATGGCATGTCTTCTTATTTCATCTTATCATTAGGTGGTGAGGTAAGACAGCCTGCTCTTAGATCAAGTTGTTGCCATTTCCTCATTGTCAGGATGTCATATCAATGCAGGAGCATGTTGGTGTCAGAGCAGAATTAAGAATGTCCCAGAAGGAGTTTGGTTCCTGGAGCTGTTACGGAGAACTGTGTCAGTTCTATGTCTGGGATCTAGGTTTTGGGGTTGAACGGTTGATCTCTATTCCCCTGGAGTCTAAGTTGGTCCAAATGACTTATGTTCAAGGTGAAAAGTGCCTTTGTACCGTAAAATGTATCAGTTCTTATCCCTAGTAGATAAGAGTTTGTTTCTATATGTAAAATTTCCCTCATTTTAGTATGCTTTTGCAAGAAGAAATGGTGCTATATTATATTTCTGGTGCATTTAGGGGTGAGAGTCTCAGGCTCCATCCTCTCTGTGCCCTGGTTTTGACCTGAGCTATTATCCCAGGCAAGACTTTTTCTTGTAGGATTTTGTACCAAGCAGAATCAAAACAAGTATTGTTAAGGAAGAGAAGAAAATGAAACAAACAATAAAAAATAATATATATATACTCATATATATAGAAAAATAAATAAAAACGAGTTAAAAAAGTAATTGAGAAGACTATACTTTCAGGGATCATTTCTATAGTATGTTACTAGAGAAGTTTCTGATTGTGAAGAGTACCCTTTTGCCATTGGAAGGGATAGAGGGAGAGGATGCAGTCTGAGTGGTTACAATAAAAAAAAAGTAATTGAGGGAACAAAGTGATGCAGGAGACTTCCTTGCACTTGGAGATAAATAGGTTAAGAGGTAAAATTATATAGTTCTTAAACTTATAAAGAAAATATAGGCTTCACCATTGTCTTTTGAGATATTCTTGTGGGGGGGTGGAATCTAGGGCATATTTTCATTACACACCCTGGTCTTGTTGAGTTTGAGAAATGATTTGTATCAGGGCTAGAGTAGAATTCTTGCACTGGGGCTCCTTCTGGAGTTGAGTCCGATATCAAGCAACAATCCATATTTGGGGGGGTGAGAAGTAGTGCCAAGGAGCATGAGTCAGCAGGGAAGGGTTGTTGGTTGTAGTTTCTTGCCGGGGGATGAGATGTGGGGCTGAGTGGGTGTCCCTTTGCTTGGGAGCTGAGTTATGGCTTACTGGGGCATTATTGATAACTAATGGCTTAAGAAATGAGGGTAAAGAGTGTTAATAAGGTGGAATATCGGATTAGAAATGGGGGGATGAAGGGATAATAGAATTTCTGAAGGGGAGGTGAGGAGGGATAGTATATAGGAGAGGCTATATACACTATAGGCATGGATTGTTTACAATTTAGGTTTGGCTCTCAAAGAGGAGTCCTCTCATTATGTACACATGCCCACATAAAGACATACATTTGTGATCTGTTCTTAAGATGTTGTTAGAAGTCTGACCCTTATAGGATGGACCTGAGCTCTCAAGGACTGGTTGAATTAAGATAAATAATTAGTTTATGTATAGCTTGTGAAAAAGAGGAAGGGAGAGCAAAAAATAACAGAGAGTAGAATGGAAAAATAGGTAAATATCGTAAAAATTAAAGTAAAAATTTTATAACTCAAATAAAAGAGATTTGGTCAGTGCATCGGAATTGGGAGATTTTCCCAGTTTCTAGGCATTTCATGGATGGTGGGGTTGGGCCTTGTTAAATGAAAGTTTCAGGGTTATATAATGGCTGGAGCAGTTTAAGATACACATAGGTTTCATGTCTCAAATACTAAACAATGTGTTAATGAGGCCTACCTATGTAGGTGGCTATCCTATGTAGTATTGTCCGCTGCATCTTATGTATCAAAGTTTCTTTCCTGAAGAGAAACTAACAGTGTGAGTTTTATTTGATATAGATTGAATTGATGAGGAGGAGGAAGAACAGAAAGAAGAAGAAAGGAGATGGGGGAAAGAAGTAGGGAGAAGAGAGAAGAAAAGAGAGAGAAAGGAAATGATAATTTGGCCAAGCGTGCTCGATTAGTAGGTTCCGTAATATAAGTCTGTGGTTTGCAGTTAAGTGTTTCAGTGGTCTAAATGATCATATGCTTCAGGTCCTAATAGAGGACATAAACAAGAGAAACAGAGTGTTTTATCAAGATATTTTCATAGTGTAAACTGAATATGGTATCTAGTATTACTGGGCACTGAGGTGTCAAATTAGGTTGTCCACCCTTTGTATCCAAGAACCCCTGTGGACATAGAAGCTGAGAGGTTATTTTATATCTAGTAAGATTAAGGCATTAAAACACATTATTAGGAAACACTGCTCCTGGATTCTCTGTCTTCCAATCATATTCCTCACCTGTATATGTGTATAAGCTCCCTAAGACATTATGATAGGTCTTTGTAGTAAAAGGCTGATTACATACTTGTTCACTCTAAACTGTTGTTTCTGTTGTTACTGGTTTCTTTATGATATAATGGATAGTTGAGGCTTTGTGTTGTTCTTCCAATTGTTTTGAAATCTGCTCCCCACTAAATGTTGACAACTACAGTGCTTGGAGTTTCTACCCTATTGGACTGCTGTATTTGTTCTTGGAGTATTACATGTATATATGGTGTATATTCTAAATATCTCAGAAAAGTGCTATCATTCTGTATTTATCCTTCATCTTGTGGCTTAATTCATTCAACATAATACTTTGTAGATCCATCCATGTTGCTACAAAATCCGTGATTGCATCATTTCTCACTGCTATGTAGTATTCCATTGTATATAAATACCACATCTTCATGATCCACTTCATGATCCATTTGAAACAAGTTAGTTCTAAATCTTGGCTACTGTACTGAGTACTGTGATAAATAGTGGAGTGCAGACATACTTTGGGATGAATATCCTTCTAATTTCTGGATAGACACAAAGGAAAGCAATTGCTCGGTCATATGGCAGCTCAATTATGAGTTTACTGAGCATGCTCCACACGGTTTTTCATAGGGGTTGGACCAGGCAGCATTCCCACCAGCAGTGGATAAGAGTTCCTTTCTTACCACTTCCCCAGTCAACAGAGATTATTCCCATTATTTTTGATATGAGCCATCCTCACTGGTATAAGGTGTTACCTCATTTTTGTCTTGATTTGAACTTCCCTAATGATGAGTGAAGGTGAGCATGTTTACATATATCTGTTGGCCATATTTTGATCTTCCTCAAAGAAGTGTCTATTCATTTTTTCTCCCTAATTTTCTATGGGTTTATTAGATTTTGGGAGCTCAGCTTATGGAGTGTTTTGTATCTCCTAGATATTAGTTCTTTATCTGACGTGTTGAGTGCAAAAAGTTTTTCCCATTACAGTTAACTGTCTCCTAGCATTAAGTAGAGTTTCTTTCACCATGCAGAAACTTTTTAGTTTGATGTAGGCCCATTTATTTAGGTTTGATGCTAAAGTTCTTGCCATTGGCATTCTATCATCAATGACATTTTAAAAATATAGATCTTGGAGTGTTCTGCCTATTTTTTATTAAATAAACTATAGATTCGGGTCTGATTTCAAGGTCTTTATACCCTTTTGAGTTGATTTTTGTGTAAGGTGTGAGGGATGGATCAAATTTTAATTTTTACACGTGTTTATCCAGTTGTTCCAACACCATTTGTTGAATAGACTATATTTGTTCAATTTCAAGTTCTTGGTTTATTTGTCAATATTAGTTGACTGTATTTGGGGGTATATGTCTGAATATTCTGTTCTAACCCACTCATCTGAAACTTTCTCTTGTTCAGATACCATGCTGTTTTGATTAATATGGCTTTATAGTAAAAGCTCAGGGTAGGTAAAGCTTCTTGTTTTTTTTCAGTAAGTATTTGGCTAACCTGGGTCTTTTATGGTTCCAGATTTATTTTATAATGATTGTTCTAAGTCCTTAAAAAATGATGTCTGAATTTGGATAGGGATTGTATTGAATCTATATAGAAGTTTAGGTATGATCATCATTTTTGACGATGTTGATTCTACCTACCCATGAGCATGGGATGCTCTTCCATTTCTTTAGGTCCTCTTCAATTTCTTTCTGAAGTGTTTTTGAAGTTTTCATGGTATAAGTCCTTCACTTCTCTTGTAAGGTTGATTCCTAGGTGCTTGATATTTTTGGATACTATTTTATTTTTTGTTGTTGTTTTTGTCCCCCAATACCATTTTAAATTGGGATTGTCTCTTTAATCTCGTTCTCCTCAATTTCATTACTTGTATAAAGGAACGTACTCTCTTTTGTGTATTGACTTTGTAGATGGCCACTTTGCTGTATTGGTTAATTGTTTCTACTGCGGACTCTTTAGGGTTTTCTATATATCATCATATCATCTGCAAAAAGATATAGTTTGAGATCCTCTTTCCCTATTTGGATTCATTTGATTACCCTCTCTTGCCTGGTTGCTATTGTTAGGAATTTTAAAACTATATTAAATAAAAGTGGAGAGAGTGGACAGCCTTGCCTAGTTCATAACCTTATGGAAATGCTTTCCATTTTTTTGCCATTAAGAATAATGTTGGTTATGGGCTTTTCATAGATAGCTGTAACTATCTTGAGGAAGGTTCCTTCCAGTCCTATTTTGCTGAGTGTTTCATCATGAATGGGTGTTGAATTTTGTCAAATGCCTTCTCTGCATTGATGGATATAATCATGTGATTTTTGTCTTTCTTTTTGTTGATGTGGTGTATGATGTTGACTGATTTTCATATGTTGAACCATCCTTGCATCCCTTGGATGAAACCCTTTTGGTCATGGTGTATAATCTTTTTGATATAGTACTGGATTCGGTTTGCTAAGACTTTATTGAGGATTTTGCATTTATGTTCATTAGTGAGATTGGTCTCTAGTTTTCTTTTTTGGCAGTGTCTTTGCCATCTTTGGGAGTGAGAGTGATATTAGCCTCATAAAAATATTAGGAAGGATTCCTGTCTTTTCAATGTTTTGGAAGAGCCTGTGGATCAGTGGCAGTAATTTTTCTCAGAATGTTTGATAGAATTCACCTGTATTGATAGATACATCAGGTGTTGGTTTACTAGGGTCTATATTTTTAGGGACTCTTTGCACCACTATTATTTCCACTATTATTTCCCTGACCTCTTGTTCTCCCCCTATCCCTATTTCCTCTCCTTCTTGTATACATACAATCTATAGATTATTTCTTTTGTCTTCGTTCATTAAATACCTAAATTTTTCTTCCAATGCTTTACATTTTATTTCCTTGTTGGCTTGTTTGTCATTTTTGGTTTGCAGTTTTTTTTTCAAGTTCTTCTATGCGGTTCTCCAACTGTGTAATTCTGCTACTATGACTTGCTATTTTTTATTTTCTTTAATTCCATTTGCTTAGAATCTCTCCTTTTCTGTAAAAGTAATTCTTTAAGTTGGTTGATTGGTTCATCTGTGTATTTCTTGAACTCGCTGGCTAGTGATTCCTTGATTTCTTTTGCCATGGCTTGCATTGCTGCATTTAGGTTCTCATCTATTGGGCCTGTGCATTTTGGTGCACCTGAAAACTTGCTAAGATTTCTCTCCATATCCCCAGTTGTTAGTGTCTTCTTTAATTTACTCATATTTCTTTGCACTTGGTTTGTCAGCTCCCTTTTGTCACTTGTGGCTTGGGGCTGGGTCCCTTCTCTTGAGTGTGCTCTAGATGGATATGATGGCTGCAGTCACTGAGGTTTGGCCCCTCCCATGTCTTCCGTTCGTGCCTGGTCAATCGCCATTCACCCTCTTCCTGGCAGGTGTGCGGTTCAGGTCAAACCACATGGTGGATACCCGGTTGTAAGAATATCACTTTTCATGTGCAACATGCACTTTGCCATTCAGGCACAGTGACCTTCATAGTATTTCTAAGTCTCAAGTCTGTTCTCTTTCTCCTATGCCACCATAATTCCCAGGCAGTTTTTCTCAAATATACATTTTTTTGGATTCTGGGCTACACCTGTCAGTTATCAGTGGTTAATAATGACTCAACTTGGGGCTTACTCCTGGCATATTTGGGGGACCACAGGAAGTTCTGAGGATTTAACATTAAATGTATATTCCTTCCAATCACTGTATTATCTCTCACCAGCACTCAGGTATAGCTTTAAACAAAAATTACTGGGGACCCAAAATGATAAAGAGAGAAACATTATTTCAAATGCTTTAAAAATTATTTCTGTTTTACTTAGGACTTTCTAAGTATTACTGAAATTTGGATAAGTAGATACAAACTCTACCAAAAGTGCAACACATACCTGTTAGGTCACATTAGGAGATTGACTCTAGGTTTAAGTGGCTGAGATCATTCTCACATTCCTCAGAGCTAGCCATCTATAATTAAACTGAGGCGCCAGTCAACACACATTCATCTTCTCCAAAGAAAAAGAAAGTCACCTCCATAAATCTCGAGATATGAGATATTAAAAGTTTATTTTTATAGTAACTGATACACAACAATTGCTAACACTCATCATAAAGTAACTTCTACTTAGGCTCAACCCATGTTTCAAAATCAGAATTTATTAATGTAATAAAGAGAAGCTGCTTTTATTTTTACTAAAAGATAAGAAAAGTGAACTATAATAAATTTAAATGATTTTGACTAGTTTGGGCTTGCATGGCATTAGTAAATTTTTTATAAAAATTTTCTACGGTTTAAATGTTACTAATTTAAATAATTAGTGATTAGCAATTAATGATGGTTTTCATGCAGATAATTCCAACACTACATTCATCAATATTGTATATTCTCCCTCTCCCAAGCACCATGATCAAGATCTCTTCCTTTTTTTGTTTTTGTTTTTGTTTTTGTTTTGTTTTTGTTTTTGGGGGGTGTCACACCCGGCAGCACTCCGGAGCTACTCCTGGCTCTATGCTCAGAAATCGCTGCTGGAAGGCTCAGGGGACCATATGGGATGCCAGGATTCAAACCATTGTCCTTCTGCATGCAAGGTAAATGCCTTATCTCCTTGCTATCTCTCTGGCCCCCTTCTTTTTAGCCTCTCCTAAATCAATTATGTGAGTTGTTTCTCTAAATATGTTAATTTTGGACTTCTGTTGATACCTTAATATGTATTGCTAAGTCCCAAATCTAAGAGAGTTAATTCTGTGACCCTTTCCTTCTGACTGACTTTACTCAGCAAGATATTCTCTAATTACATCCGTGTTGCATCAAAGTGAATGATTTTGTATTTTCTTAGACCTGCATATTATTATATTGTTTATATATACCATACTCTTCAGCCATTTATTTATTGTTCAGTATTTAGGTTGTTTCCATTCCTTGATTATTGTACTAAGCATCATAATGAATGTGGCTGTGCATATATCCTTTCAAATTAATGTTTTTGTGTTTTGGGGATAAATATTTGCATTAATAATTTCAATATAATGGCAACCAACAATTATTTTATTCAAATGATCATACTTTCCTTCATTTTTTCTTCCTCCTTTCCACCAAAACCAGGACATATCTGAACCACATGTATTATTACCCTGAGTCAAATAGAGAACCTACAAATACTACTAGGTGTTTCATCCCAGTTTGTGTCTTATTTGAGTTTTACTCTTATACCATTGACTGGTTATTGAAGAATAACTCTCCTAAATGTAATTTTCTTTATAAAGTTATCTATAATACCTATGTTTAATATGCCACACTCTTGAACTTTTCCTTTATTTTTTCACCGTCCTCCAGAAATATTGACCAAAAACAAAACTACAAACAAATGTATTATTCAAATAGCAACCTTTTGGGGCTCATGAGTTACTTATTGTTATTGTTATATGTTTGTAAACAAGCTTGAAAAGTCTAAGATATGAAGGCGTACCAAAGAAGGTTGTCCTGGAGTTTAGTGTCCAGGGGCAGGAGCAATAGCACAGAGGTAGGGCATTTGCTTTGCACGCGGCCGAGCCAGGACATACCTGAGTTTGATCCTCAGTATGCAATATGGTCTCGCGAGCCTTCCAGGAGCGAGGAACAATTTCTAAAAACAGAGACAGAGGTTACCCCTGAGCATTAAGTGTGCTTCCCAACAATACAAACAAAAAAGATGGTGGCCAAGATAAATTTATAAACATTAATGCTAGTGGTCATAGAGGTATGGACTTACCTTAAAGTTCTACCCACAGAGCATTTTCTTAATCAAGGGAATGATAGGATTATAAATTTATTCTTTGTTCTTCAACTCTTGTCTTAAACTTTACTGAATAAAACTTATTAGCCAAAACTTATTAATTTTTTCAATAGAAAAATTAATTCATGTCACATAATATTGTTATCCCAAAAGTTGCAAGACAATTTGAAGTATGAACTAGGACTGATAATTTGATATTTATGCCAGAGTTAGTTGGTTAAGAACAAGAAAGGTATATAGAATTGTTATTGGTAATACTGGAGTAAGAAACTATTAGTTATGTTAATTATGTTATTTAGTTAATTAGTTAATAACTAATGTTAATTAGTTATGTTTAAGTATTTTCCAACATAGATAATTAATAACCACAGTAGGCTTCACCAGATCCAAAAAGTTTGTTTTTTTGTAATTTGTTTCATTTATTTTTGACCACACCCAGCCATTTTCAATGATTACCCTAGGTTCTTCATTCAAGAATTACTCTTGGTGGTGCTGGGGGAACCAAATGTGATGCCAGAGATTAAACCCAGGTCATATACAAAGAAAGCTCCATGCCCATCATATTCTCTCCAGCCATGAAAAAAATTTTGCTTAGTCTTTTTTCCTGTATGGAAAAGTATATTTGATTCATTTAGTATATGGATCAATAGTGATAAAGCCATAGGTTGAATTAATCCAGGTTGGTTGAAATCCTATTCGATCGAGCATTTATTTATGCCTTATAACATGCTACTAGGTTGGAAAACCTAGGGGAAAATCAATAAATTCTTAGGATAATACAAACTCCCAAAATTGAATTAGGAGAAAACAGAAAATATGAACAGACCAATCCAATCACAAGAGAGGAAATGAAAATAAGTGAAAGAACAAATAACCCAGGTAAAGATATATTGACTGGTAAATTCAACCAAACCTTCAAATAAATCTTTGGAACCTGTAGTCCTCAAGGTCTTCCAAAATATTGAAGAAATTAGAATCTTTATTAACATCTTTCATGAAGTCAACATTACTATAACACCAAAAGCAGATGGAAATATTACAAATAAAGAAAATTACAAATTATTATTCCTGATGAAAATTAATGCAAAGATCTTCAATAGAATTTTAATTAGCCAATTCAAACAATATGTAAATATCAAAATGATCATATCACTATCGAATTAGGTTCATCTCAGGAATGTAAGAATAGTTTAGTCTATTTAAATCAATATAATGCACTGTACCCAGAAAATGAAAGATATAATTTATATGATACTATCAATTGATACAGAAAAAGCTTTTGACAAAAGTCAACATCTATTCATGATAAAAAAAAAACTCAACTAGATATAGGAGAAATGTAACTTAAGGTAATAATGGCCATTTTCTACAAACTGATAGCCATCATCATGTTAAATGACCAAATACTGAAATCTTTTCCTCTGAGATTATGCATGGGTAAGACAAGGAAGCCCACATTTCCCACTGTTACATAGTTTTGAAAGTTTTCATCACAGCTGTTAGGAAAGAAAAAAACTATCTTGAGAAATTATATGTGATAGTTAGAAATAACTATCACATAACATAACAAGTTACATATAATACCCCAAATATTCTACCAAAATCCCTAAGGAAAAATAATTCAGTACAGCAAAGTAGCAGTATTCAAAATAAATGCAGAAAAGTAGTTGTGTTTTATATGCAATTAATTAATAAATAGACAAATAAAAAATTAAATCTCATTCAAAATAGAGTCAAATGATCAAGTACTTAGGAATCAATCATGATATAAAAACATGCATTGAGGTATGAAGTGATAGTACAGTGGGTAGGGTATTTGCTTTGCAGGTGTCAACCTTGGTTCAATCCCTGGCATCTCAGATGATACCCTGAGCACTATCAGGAATTATTCTTGAGGCAAAGCCAGTAGTTACCTGTGAGCACCCTAAGGTGTGGTCCCAAAACAAACAAAATAAAAGACTTGTACAGAGATGACTATAAGTCATTATTGAAATAAATAGAAGATGGAACAAGGAAACACAAAAATACTTCATGTTCATGGCTTTAAAATATTTTTAACATTGACAAAATTTCCATCTTCCTCAAAGAAGACAGATTCAGTGAAATCCTCATCAAATTATAATGGTATTTTTCAATGACTTAGTACAAACTCTACTAAAATAAGCATGTAATCATACATGATCCTGATATCTTAGACTATTTAATACTACAAGGCTACAGTAATAAAAACCATATATCAGAATACAGATGACTTGTCAATGGAGTAGAGTTGAGATCCCAAAGATAACCCTAAATGATGTGGATAGTTAATCTATGACAAGAACTTGGCACGTGAAATGGAGCAAGGAAAGCAGCATTGGCAAATGGTGTTGGAAAACTGGATCTGTGTCTTATTAATATACAAAATTCACTTAAAGTTGATTAAACAACCCTCAAGTTTAGACCATAACCTAAATAAACAGAATAAAATGTATTGAGGGAAACATAAGCATAACTCTCTAGGATATAGACATTAGCAGTCTCTTCAATGTTTGACTACACTGGCAAATATAAGAAAAAAAAAAACAACAAATGGGACTATATTGAAAATTTGGCATGGAAAAAGTATCACCAGACAGAACAAAAAGATACCCTACTAAATGGGATAAAGGATTCACACACATCATATAACAAGGCTAATACCAAATGTATGTAAAGCACTCATACATCCTTTTGTTTGTTTTTGTGAGGAACACCAGGTGGTGTTCAGGGTTTAATCCTGGCTCTGCACTCAATGATCTCCCTTTGCTGTCTCACAGGACCATATGGAATGTTGAGTATCAATCCCAGGTTGGCAGCACGCAAGACAAGCACCCTTCCTGCTGTATCAGGGATCCAAGCCAGCAATGCACAAATCTCAACAACAAAACCAATAACTCCATCAATTGGGAGAAGACATGACAGTTCCCCAAAGAAGACAGCCAGATGGCCTTTCGGCACATGAAAAAGTGTTCATTATCACTTATTATCAATAAATTGTAAATCAAAACAACAATGAGATGTCATCTCACACCAGTGAGAATGGTATATATCCAAAAGACTAGAAACAACAGTGTTGGTACAATAATGAGAAAGAAACTAATTCACAGTTGTTGGAAATGTTGTTCGATTGAGTTTTCTATGATAAATAGTATGTATATTTCTCAGAAAAGTAAGAAGAATATTTACAACTAATCCCATGATTTCACTTTTGGCAACATATTGTCCAAAATAAAAAAATAATTCAAAAATATATGCACATCTGTGTATATTGCAACACTGATTAAAATAGTTGGTATATAGAAACTAACCAGATGTCTTAGAGGAGAAAGGATACACTATGTAGTTATGATAGAAGATGAAATCTTTTGCTGCAAGTTGAATGAAACTGTAAAGCATGACGTAATGCAAAATAAGTCAGAGAATGACAAATACCAGATGATCGCACTTATCTGTGGTATATATAGAAACAACACAAAATAGATTATTTCGAAGTTGGAATGCCTTAGTTTTTGGATTACAAAATTACATCACTAAGCAATGGGAGAGATATATCACTAAGTTTTGGATTATAAAATTATCTCACTAAGCAATGGGGAATGAAGATGTGGACTAAGAATAATATGAAGAGATAGTACTTAGGTGATGCTCAGGTACTATAACTTGAACATAAAAACCATAAATGTTGACACTATAGTAGCCATGTTACCTAATTTATAAATATTATAAAAAGAAAACTTCTCTGTTACTAGAAATGGCTGGGTCAGTAATAGTAATGTAAGACCACCAGAGTTCCTTTAACAGGTGATTAATTTGTAAGACATATATAAAATTGTAAGACATATGCTAATCATATTTCCCTTTTGTTTTATTTTGGTTGAGTAGTGCATTTGAGAAAAAAAAACAGTTCTTCATTTTGAATATGCTAAATAGATCCAAAATAGATGGATATATGTGTATACATATAAACGGCTCAAGCCTTATATAAAAAAGAAAAAATTCACCTTAAATTTGACATAGCTGGCTTAACAACTGCAGTGCCCAAAAAAATGTAACTACAAAAACAATGCCATGTATAAATCTGCGGTTTGTGATCTGAAGAGTCAAACTGAATTCCACTGTCTCACTGTCAGTATGTGTGCATTTTTTCTCTTTAATATTTCACTGTATTTCAATGGTTTTTATCTACTAAAATGGGGGGCATTCTTATTTCCCTTACTCAAAATATGTCCCAAGCCTCTTGTCACTTTGTTGGGAGGTAAAAAATCAATCATCTAGAAGGGCATCTTCCTCACATATATTCATTATACTATCACAGATGCAGCATAACCTCCATGGCATGCACTCATAGATATATTTTTATGTTGATTACAATGTGTATCATGAGCTCACAGCATACTAAAATTATCATGATCTTTGTCTTCCTCCAGAAATTCTTCTGCTTACAAAAGAATATCTTAACAGTGATAAAAGACTTGTATTTTGCTCTTCCCTGCATGCTACACTGGGGAGATTTTTTTTATAAGCTGAGTGAAAGAGCTGCCAGACACCATCTTCTGGAAATGCCTGGAAGAGACATGAGTTAAGAGGAAAACAGTAAACCTTAAAAGAGAGATCTGCCAGCTTGAATCAAATCAACCACCCCCAACCTGGGCTTCTTAGACTCAGTAAGTTCAGTCTACTGGTAAATCATACTCCATAATTAACTGTCCTTCATTCAGATGAAAATTTTATGGGCCCATGGGGTTCAGAGAGAAAATCGTTAGATTCACTGACTAATTTTAAGATAATCAGCAACAGTTCATTCAATAAAGCACTAATAGGGAAGCCTTGATTAGAAGTATATGGATATGATATTAATTTGCTGCTTCTAACAGGACTAAGGATGAAAAATAGAAAAGACCATTTGTATCCTAGAAAGGAAACACTTGAAAAAACTAATTTTGAAAATAAATGATAAAGCAATAATATACTTTAATTTTCAACACAATCTATAGATTTTTGTTTCTTTGTCCTTAATTGAATCTTCCCCAAATAGACAAAATTGTCTTTTGAAAAAATATTGTTTTAAGTGACATATGTAAGTTGTAAAATATAGTTGTAAGTTGTAAAAATAGCCAAATATTTCTGATTTTATTCTTAGGGCACAGCATAAAATGTTAAATTTATTTAGAAATAATAATTATTATTTTTAAATAATATCTTTATTTAAGCACCATGATTACAAACATGTTTGAGTTGGGTTTCATTCATAAAAGAACACCCACACAGAGGTCAGAGTGATAGCACAATGGTAGGGTGTTTGGTTTACTCACATCCAACTCAGCATGCATCTAGGTTTGATCTGTAGCACCCCATATGGTTCCCTGAACCTGCCAGGGACAATTTCTGAGCACAGATCCAGGAGTAACCCCTGAGCGATGCCAGATATAGTCCAAAAACAAAAACAAAAAAAAAAAAAGAAAAAGAAAAAAGAAAACCCCACTTATGAGTGCAACATTACCACCATTACCATTACCACCACCAATGTCATTCCCCTTGTTCCCCACCCCCTAGCTGAATTGGAGCAAGGCTATATACTTTTCTCACTCGTTACCATTGCCATGATAAAGATAGTAAAGTTATTTCTCTAACTTCACTCACCATTAATTGTGGTAACTTCATATCTTGGGCCAGTCAGTTCAGCCTTCATCTCTATTGTCTCTGAGGATTATTACAATAATGTCTTTTATTTTTCTTAAATCCCATAGATGAGTGATAATATTCTGTGTCTATATAATATATATAAATATTTATATAATAAATATATATAAATATATAAATTATACTTATATAATATAAATATGGGTTTTAAGAAAAATGAAAGACATTCTTGCAAATTTATCATGGATCAGAGACACTCTGTGTCTCTTAACTGGTGCATTTAGTCCATTGACATTGAGAGAAAGAATAGTCCTGGGATTTAATGCCATCTTTATATTGAAATTTGGTGTGTCTTTTGGTCAGTCTTGTCTTAAATCTGGTCTTTCAGTTTTTCTCTTAAGACTGGTTTTGAGTCTGTAAAGTTTCTGAGCTATTTTTTGTCTGTGAAACCATGTATTCTTCCATCAAACCAGAAAGTAAGTTTTGCTGGGAACAGTATTCTAGTTGAAGCATTCATTTCTTTCAGTCTTGTCACAACATCCCAACACTGCTTTCTGGTCTTGAGTGTTTCTGGTGACAGGTCTGCTCTAAATCTCAAGGATGCTCCCTTGAATGTAATTTCCCTTTTTGATCTTGCTGTTTTCAGAATTCTGTTTTAATCTGTGGAATTCATCATTGTGACTAGGATGTATCTTGGAGTATTTTTTCTGGGGTCTCTTTTGGTTGGTACTCTTCAAGCATGCAGGATTTATTTGATCACATATATTCTTTAGCTCTGGAGGTTTCTCTTTAATGATGTTCTTGACCATTGATTTTCCTGGAAATTTTCTTCCTGGGTCTCTGGGACTCCAATGATTCTTAAGTTGTTTCTGTTGAGCTTATCATAGACTTCTATTTTCATCTGTTCCCATTCTTTGACTAATTTTTCCATTGTCTGTTCATTTGCTTTAAGTTTTTTTTCCCAATCTCTCCCGCTGTATGGAATTGTTATTTATCTCATCTTCCACAGCACCAATTCTATTCCCTGTCCCAGTGCTTATCCATTTTGTCAATCACTTCGTTTACTGAGTTTTTCAGGCCTGTTATTTAACATGTTATTTCAGTTTGGAGTTTTGTGATTTCTGTCTTCATATTTTCTTGATTCTTTTAGTGTTCTGTTCAACTCGATCCACGGTTTCTTTGAGTTCTTTGAGCATCTTCCATATTGCTAGTCTAAAGTCCTTATCTGAGAGGTTGATTAGTTGGTTGGTCATTATCTGTTCATCAGAATTGTCATCTTCATTCTCTATGTCTGATGCTGGTCTGCGTTGTTTCCCCATTGTCACACTTGTATTGTGGGTTTTTCTACGTGTTGTGGTGGTATTCATTGGCTAAATGATGTTCGCAGCCACACTCCTCTGGCTCCACCCTTTCTGGGTGGGTCGACTTGCCTCCAAGGGAGGGGAGTCCTCTGTAGATGAAGGCTTTCACAGGATCAAATCTTAGGCCTGAGCACGCAGCAGAGAAGACAGTCCGGAGAGAAATGCTTGGCTTCAGTGATCCAGCACAGTACTTAGTGCGATTTTTCCTTCTTGTTGCGATGGTGTTCTTTCCTTAGAAAGAGTGCATAGCCGTGTAGCGAAATGGAGTGGCCGTGCTCTTCTGGAGCCTCTTTTCGGCCCACTCCCAAGAGTTTCACGCGACAGGACAGGAGACAGACACACACAAGCAGCACTCACAATTTTTCACAGTCGGGCTCCACTGGGAGGCATAGTTTCGTGCTGTCAGTTTCTTTTTAAGAAAGGAACCTTGATTCACAAGTCACAGCAGATGACACTACATAGAATAGACACCTTTGATTGTGATCATATCATATTGCTTAATACTCTAGATGTGAAAATTATGCTTATCTTAATATGCTCCAACTATAATTTAACCCTGAAAGCTTCATTTAGCAAAGTTCATCCCGTCAATCATGAAGTACCTAGAGATTGGAAAACCTTCCCTCTCTCAGGAGATGGTCCAATTTTTCTTTTTTTTGTTATTTTTTTGTTTTATTCTTCTTCTCTTTTTTCTTATTCATTTCTCTTCTTTCCCTCTTAATCTATATTTTACCTATTTATCTATCTTTTCTTAATGCAATTATTTCTTAAGTGCTCATTACCATTCCATGAGGGTCAGGCCTCCAACAACAACTTACAAAAATATTTCTAATGTCTGTCTATAATTGGACATGAGTTTCTATACAGTGGAGTCTTCTTTGTATGCTGAACCTTTACTGTAAACAATTTATGCCTATACCATATATAGTCCCTCTTATATATCATCCCTCTCCTCCTTAAGAACTCTATTCTTTTTCCCCCCAATCATGATACATTATCCCTCACTTTTTAATTCTCTTTACCTTCAATTATTAACTCATTAAGTACTGAGAATGACCATCATCCCCAATAAACCATCACCCAGCTCCTAGAGCAAAAAGACACCCTCTCAATCCCACATCTCTGGCCCAAGCAAGAAACTGAAAACACCATTTTTGCAGACTCATTCTCTATGGCACTTCTTCTCAAACACACCCCATAAATGTGGATTCAGCCCCAGAAGGACCTCCAGCACAAGGACAACACCTGGCCCCTTATTGCTGCAAACCATTTCTCAAACCCAACAAGATCATGTTATGGGATGGAAATGGGCCCTGGATCTCACCTCCCCCAAGAATATTTCAAAATATTTAATGGAGATATCTATATTTTTGTATGTTTAATACTTCAATAGTTATGTCTCTTAGTGTGTTTTTTTCCAAATATAAAAGTATTCTGCTCCATCCCTTTTTCCTTTCTTTCCTTTTTCTTAATTTATTGTATATTTTTCATTTTAAAAAAATGTCTATATATATTTGTTTTAGATTTCATTTGTTTGGGTTTTGCTTGATATGAAACTCTAGAAGAAACAGTCTTGTTTGGGATAAAAGCTCGGGTCAAAACCAGGACACAAATATTGTATAGCCTGTCATTGTTACCCCCAAATGCACCAGCATATAATATGGCACCATTCTCTTTTGCAGAGGCATACTAAAAGGTTAAATCTTATGAATATAAAAAAGCTCTTATCTACTAAGAATAAGAATCCATAAATTTTAATATACAGGGGCACCTCCCACCCTGAACATGTGTCATGGGTACTCGACTTAGACTCCATGTGATCAAACACCTACTGTCAAATCCCAAACCTTAGATCCCAACCCTTAGAACTATTACAGTACCCTGAAATAGCATCAGGAACCAAACTTCATCAGGGGAGCTCCTAATACCACTCTGACACCAACTTGCACCAGGTTGGTATTACATTCTGATGACGAGAAAACAGTAACAGCTTGATCTAAAAGCAGGTTGCCCTACTCACCTAATGGTAAGATGAAATCAGAAGACACTCGGTCTTTAATATGTGCAAAATCCAAGATCACTAGTTATAGAATACTAACTTTGACGATCGCAACTGGACAGAACTTTTCCTAGGTCCACCAAGAAATACTCTAGCCTAGGCTTCAGCCTAGGATTTGAACAAAAAACAAGATCTCTAATTCCAAAGGCCTGACTTTGACAACTATGACTGAGCAGAACTTCTGGAACCTTAAGGAAAGACTGTATCTTAGGATCCGTCCTTTAATATGTGCAAAAACCAAGATCACTAATTACAGAAGACTGACTACAACAACCATGATGGAGCAGAACTTCTAGAACCACAAAGAAAGACTGTCCTATACTTCATCCCCTAATCTGTGCAAATACCAAGATCTCTAATTACAGAGGACTGATTTTGTCAGCCTCACAGAGAAGAACATTTCCTGGCACCATAAAAAGACCTTGGAGTTTCAACTTAAAACAAGAAGACAGTTAACTGAATGGGAAAAAATTTTTGCACTCAACATGTCAGATATCTGGCTGATAACCAGAATATAAAAAGCACGCAGAAAGCTAAGTCCCCCAAAACCAAATAAAGCCATAGAAAAATGGGGAGATGAAATGAATAGACACTTCTCTGAGGAAGACCGAAAGATGGCCAACAAACACATGAAAACATGCACACCTTCACTCATCATAAGGGAAATCCAAATCAAGAAAACAATGAGATACCACCTTACACCAGTGAAGATGTCCACATCAAAAATAATGGGAACAATCTTCATTGGCGAGGATGTGGTATGAAAGGAACTCGCATCCACTGCTGGTGGGAATGCCCCCTAGTCCAACCCCTACGGAAAATGGTCTGGAGAGTGCTCAAGGAACTCAAAATTGAGCTGCCATTTGATCCAGCAATTGCTCTCCCATCTACCCCCAAAACGGAAGAATATTCATCTCAAAGTATGTGTGCACCCCACTATTTATCGCAGCACTCAGTATAATAGCCAAGTCTTGGAACCAACCTCTATGTCCAACAACTGATGAGTGGATCATCAAGATGTGGTATACATACACAATGGAATACTATATGGTGGTTAGAAATCATACAATCATAGACTTTGCAGCAACATGGATGGACCTAGAAAATATTATGTTAAATGAAGTAAGCCAGAAGATGAAAGATAAACACAGAATGATAGCACTATTCTGAGGTACCTAGAATATACACCAGATATACAACCAGTACTTGGCGATTAAATAACAGGGTGTAACAGGATAGAAACCTCAAACACTGTAATAATGACCATATACTGGGGAGTAGAGCCCAAAACAAAGGGAAGAGAAACAACACAAAGTCCAACTACACATTATATCATAAAGAAACTAGCAACAACAGAAACAGTAGCATAGAGAGAACAGGTATGTAATTAGTATTTTACTGCAAAGGCCCATAATAATTTACTAGGGATCTCATACAGGATTACAAGTAAAGATTATGACAAGAACTTATTGACTCCAATGGAAACATTTCAGAAATTATGTTTGAATGCCTTAACCTTACCACATATAAAATAACCTCTCAGTTTTTCTTTTCATAAGGGCTCCTGGATACAAAGGGTGAACATCCTACAGTGGAACCTTGGTGCTCAGTCACACGAGGCACCATACTCTGCTTGCATCATGAAAATGTTTGGATAAAACTCTTTAACATATCATTTACCTAAAGATTGTGCCTTCTTCTAGGACCTGAACACATGAAGAGCCAGATCACCGAAGTAACAACCATGACCTACAGATTTATACTATAGGGCCTAAACATCGAACACGTCCAAGCAAACTAACATGCCCTTGCTCTGTTACCCTCCTTTCTCATTACTTCATATTTTTGTTGTTATTGTTGTTTGATTGTTGGTTTGTTTTGTTTTGTTTTTCCTTTTCTCTCTTCTTGTCTCCCTCTTCTTCTGCCTTCTCCTTCTCATTATCATCAATTCAATCCATGTCAAACAAAAACCACACGGTTACCTCCTCTATAGGAAAGGAAAGCTGAAATATAGGGTGCTCCGGACAATACTTCAAAGGGTAAACACCTATATCGATAGACCTCACTAACATAAGGGTTAGTACTCGAGACATGAATCCTATACATACCCAAAAGGTGATCTATTAGTTTCTTTTCCTTACAAGTACTTTACTTACCTATCTTTCTCTTCTCTGTGCATCTCTTACCCTCCCCACCTCTCTACATTAATATATACCTAAGCTAACTTCTATATGTTTATATGTGGGCAGTAACACATAGAGATAGGAATCCTCCTTAAGAGACAAATCTAAACCACAAACAACCCATATTTATACCCTATATAATCCCTCCCTATTCCCTCTCCCCCTTCAGAAATCTGACTATCCCTTCACCCCTCAATCCCATCCCTGATATACCCACCACATTATAACTTTTCATCCTCAGTTCTTAATCCATTAGGCATCAAGAGCGACCTCTTACCCCAATGATCCAGTACCCAGTACCCAAGTGGAGACCTCACTCAAACTCACACCTTGTTACCGGCAAGAAAATACAACCAACACCCCGACTGACTCATGCAGTGTGGCCCTCCTAATCACCTCTCCATAATGTGGACTGTGGCTTGATACAGGACCTAGTTCCAAAACCCCCACTGCAAGAACTCTACGCAAGACCTCCCTGCCTGGATCCCACACCCCACAAAGAAATCTCAAAAGACAAAGGGGTAGCCTATACTTTCATCATAAGTATAGACCTATATAACACTACCTCTTATCCCATTTTTCCCCAAATGTAATCTCCTGTATCATTTTATCCCTTTTTCTTTGCTTTTATTTTTGTTTTTTTTTTGTACTTGATCATTGTTGTTTTTTTGTTTTGTTTTGTTTTCTTTTTCTTTGTTTAGTTTTTATTTTTTGATTTGATTTCTTATTGTTTCTTTTGGGTCACACCTAGATGCACCTGGCTCTATGCTCGGAGATCGCCCCTAGTGGGCACGGGGGGACCATTTGAGATGCTGGGATTTCAGCCACCGTCCTTCTGCAGGAAGGACAGGTGCCTTGCCTCCATGCTATCTCTCCCGGTCCCACTTTATTCCTTTAATTACATCTTTTATTTATTCTTTTTCTTTAAGAAATTTTTTCTTTAGATATGTGTGAGCATATATATTTTTAGCTTTTGTCCTGTGTCTGTTTTCTTCTCTCTCCATCACCAAATACACCAGCAGTATAATGTAACACCACTTCTTCCTGCAAAGGCATATTAATAAAAGGGGAAATTTGACGTGTAAAAACAAGCTCTTATCTACTAGGGATGAGAACTTATACTTTTTTATTACACAGGGGCATCTTCCACCCTGAACGTATGTTATGTGGAACCAATTTAGACCACAGGTTATTAAGCACTGACCTTCCAGCCCTGACTCCTGGATTCCAGACATAGAAACGACAGAGTTCTCCACAACAGCTCCAGGAACCAAATCCCTTCCAGGGCATCTATAATGCTGCTCTGACATCATCATGGGCCAGTTCTAAATTGATAACCTGACAACAAAGAAATGGGAACAACTTGATCCAAGAGCAAGTTGTTTTTCCTCACCAGCCAACAATAAGACAAAATCAGAAGACATGTCACCCTTTGATCTGTGCAAAAGCCAAGATCGTTATATACAGATGACTGGTTGTTACAACCAGGACTGGACAGTATGCATCCCGGGACCAACAACAACAACAACAACAACAACAACAAAAAGCACTAGCCTAGCTTTTGGTCTACATTCTATTCAACAAACAATATCTCCAATTCCAGAGGTCTGGCTGAGACAATCGCAACTGAACGGGTCTTCCGGAAGCATAATGAAGGACTCTATCCCAGGCTCCATCATAGGAGCAATGTAATGACCAAGACCACCAACTACAGAAGATGGATTAAAACTACACCGAAGAAGCAAAACTGCTAGAAACATAAAGACTTCATCACAAGCTCCATTCCTTGAGCTGTACAGGCACCAAGATCTCTAGATACATAGGTCCAATTTCACCATCCATGATGAAGCAGAAGTTTTCTATACACCAAAAAAGCACCGAGGGGAGAGTAAATAATCATGTAAGGAGTCTATAGTTAATCCCATGACAGTATACTTCAGGGGTGGAGAAACCCTGTATCTCCTAGGTCAAGGCAATTCCCTCTATAATATCCCCAATAATTACTGTGTCTATTCAGGGAGAAAAAGGAAAAAGAAAGCACAAAATAATCATTTTTCCACATATAAATTTATTGATTGATCGATTTATATTGACGTCTTTATTTTGGTGTAGATATTGAAGTAGATGTCTCCAATTTTATTTTATTTTACTTTCTCTTTCTCTTTATTTTTGTACTCCGGCATGGTTTGATTTCAGAACCGAGACTATTGTTGTGCTTATCTTTATTGCTGTAGTGCTCACTGGATATTTAATTTGATATTTCTTTCTGTATTAATGGGGTGTTTCAATTACCTTTTTCATGTCCTTGCTCAAACTGAGGTTGAAAGCCTGTAGAAGAACTCTGCCATTTTCAGCTTATTTTATTTTTTATTTATTTTTATTTTTTCTTATTTTTTACTTCATTCTATTGTTTTTCTTTTTTTCAAACAAAACCACATAACTCGTATTATCAAGCTCCAACTCTCAAATAGAGGGGGAAACAAGGGAGGGTACCAGGACCAAACAGATATATGATCACTAATAGTAAGCTAGAAAAAGAGGGGACCATCTACTCTAGCAGCTCAGGGGGTGATGGTGGGGGATATGGTTGCAGGAAGGGAACGGGGATGGGGAGGACAAATTTGGTGATGGGTGTTCCCCTGATTCAATGTTAATATGTACCCAAAATACTACTGTGAAAGATATGTAAGCCAATATGATCGAAATGAAAATTAAAAAAAAAAAGAAAAAGACCTTGGAGTTGATAATGAGCATGTCTGGAGCCTGGAGCCTTCCTATGACAGTATGTTTCAAGGGTGGAGAAACCCTGTATCTCTTAGGCCAAGGGAATTTCCTTTTTAATTTACCCAATACTTGCTTTGTTTATGTAAATAAAAAAATAAAGCACAAACTCACCACACCATCCCACCTTCCTTTTATTTTACTTTTTTTGTTATTGTTTATTAGTTGTTTATTGTGGCTGTTGTGTATTTTGTCATTGCTTCTTCTACCCCATTCTTCTTTTAAATTTATATTTAAAGCTCCTAAACTGACTCCTCCCAGCTTTTTTTATTTTTATTTTTCCCAACAGAACCACAGAACTTGAACCATCTTGTTCTGCTGCATAAATTGAGTGGGGTGGGAAATGGATGGTACCAGAAGCAAACAGTCACATGAACATTGAGTGGAAATAAAAAATGATCAGGCCTAAATACCAAACTGAAAGTCAACAACAACAGAATCAAGATCTACAACAAGTTATATACAAAGGGGAACTATTACACTATCATTCCATGGGGTAAAGAGGGGAGGTATGGGATGTATGCTGGGAACAGGGGTGAAGGGAGCTCAGCACTGGTGGTGGGAACTGCCCTAATTCACTGTCACTATGTACCTTAAATATAACTGAAAGACTTGTAAAAATATTGTATTGAGATAAGAAGAATAGCTCTACTCATCTATGAGTTTTAAAAAAATAAAAGACATTATTGTAATAATCCCCAGAGACAATAGATATGAGGGCTGGAAGAATTGGCTCACGATATGAAACTTACCACAAAGAGTGGTTTAGTGTAGTTAGAGAAATAACTACACTAACAACTATCATGACAATGTTAATAAGAGAATTAGAAGTAGGCAGGGGGTGGGGAGGAGGTTAGTTGGGGGTGAGATTGGTGGTGGGATGTTGCACTGGTAAAGGGGGCTGTTCTTCCTATGACTGAAACCGAACTATAAACATGTTTGTAATCACAGTGTTTAAATAAGGAAATTATTAAATAAATCAATTTTACATTGAACTTAGCACCTTTGGCCATACATTCTCCCTTTCTCCCATTGTCTTTTTGTCCCTCTATCCCTTATCTTTTCCTAATATAATTAAATCTCTAAAACACAGTCATTTTTCTTTCCCCTGCTTTTAATTGATAAATTAAATAAATTAATAAAGTACTTTTAGTGCCAGAATCGATAATCTATATGCTCAATCTCTTGTAAAGTATTAGTTGACAAGGTTAATTTTGAACTCTTAATTTTGTTCAATTCATCTGTTTTTATTCTCTTTTATTTGGGGGCCACACCCAGAAATGTCCATGGCTTTTTCATGGCTCTAAGATCAAGGATTACTCTTAACAGGGTTTGAGGGAACATATGGAATGCCAGGGAACAAACCCAGGTTGGCTTTGTGCAAGGCAAGTGCCCTATCCACTAAATTATTGCTCTGGCCCTCATAATATATGCATGTATATATTATTAAGTAAAGTAATCCTCAAAAATGTAATGTCCTTGCTTTTTCCTATCTGAGGATTACTTGGGATATTACGGTCTTTTTGTGAATTTTAGAATTTGTCATGTTTTTGTTTGTTTATTTTACTTATATAAAAGTCCGTTTAACTTTTCTTTTTTGCTTTGTTTTGTTTTAATTTTGTTTGGGGGCCACACCCCACAGTGATCTGGAGTTATTCCTGGCTCCATACTCAATAATAATCCCTGGTGGTCTCAAGGGATGCTGAGGATAGAACCTGGGTCAGATGTGTGCAAGCAAGTCCCCTACACACGCTGTTATTGCTCTGGTGCCAACAATTGGACTTTTCATGAAAAATATATTCAATTGTCCTAGGCTAGGGATTGCCTAAGCTCTTACTGATTTTCTTTATATTGTATATGGGTGAGATTATCTGAGGTTTCTTTTTCTTAGTGACTCACTTTGTTTAGCCTGACACCATCCAATTCTGTCAAAATTGCAGCAAACTGCAATATTTCATCTTTTCCTAGAGCTGAGTAGTATTCCGTTGTGTATCCATGCTACAGTTTCTTTATAAACTCACCATTTTTGGAAATTGGGTTGTTTCCAGAGCTTGCCACTGTAAATAATGCTGCAATCAGCATAGGTGTATTATGTTATTTTGGATTATTGTTCTTATTTTCTCAGGATAGATGTATAGGAGTGTGATCGGAGGGTCATATAGAAGCTCTAGTCTTAGTTCTTTTTCATTATTATATTTTGGTTTGGGGCCAATCCCAGCTGTACTCAGGGTGTATACTTGGCTCTGTGCTCAGAGACCACTCCTGGCAGTTATTAGGGAACCATATGTGATGCCATAAATCAAACCAAAGTCAGCTGCAGGAGAGACAAGCACCTTATCCTCTGTACTTTCTCTTCTCTCCTCTATTCTTAATTTTTTGAGAATGCTCCAAATTAGTTTCTAAAGACAACAAACCAATCAACACTCCTTCCAGCAGCGAATGATTTCCTTTTTGCCACTTTTCTGCCAACACTGTTAGCAGACCTTTTGGGGTTGGTTGGTTTGTTTATTTGGAGGCTATCTGGCAGTGATTATAAGTAGCCCAAATCTTTTAGTTTAAAAATTTATTTTACTATCTCTCCTGCATTGTCTCCCAGACTTGATTCTTCAGTATAAAGCTACAGCAATCAAAACTTTATGGCAGGGGCCGGGTAGGTGGCGCTGGAGGTAAGGTGTCTGCCTTGCAAGCGCTAGCCATGGAAGGACCACGGTTCGATCCCCCGGCATCCCATATGGTCCCCCCAAGCCAGGGGCGATTTCTGAGCACATAGCCAGGAGTAACTCCTGAGCGTCAAACAGGTGTGGCCCAAAAACCAAAAAAAAAAAAAAAAAAACTTTATGGCACTGGAAAAGACTAGCAGATCAATCGGACAGAATTGAGAGCCCAGTGATAAACCTTCACATATGTAGTTCTAGGAAAACTATGTCATAATTTAGCAGTTATAATTTAGACAATTTAGAAGTATTTGGCTTATTTTCTTGAATAACTCCATGAAAAATTTAATTGAAGTGGCACTGCATCTGTAAATTAAATCTGTAATATTTGGAAATTTTGCTCATTTTTATGATATTGCTCCATTCAAACCATGAGCAAAAATTATTTCAATGTCTTTGTTTTTTATTTTTTTTTTTTTTTTTTTTTTTTTTTTTTTTTTTTTTTTTTTTTTTTTTATAATTTTTTATTATGAATTATGAGAACAAAAGATGCAAAGAAAGAGGATAAGGTAAAGTTACAGTGGAAGGACAATCACCCATAACATAATTATCAGAAGAAGTCCCCTTGCTGATATCTTAACTTTGAATTTTCACCAAAAAAAGTTAAGATAAATAAAACAGAATCCATGTGCAATTACTTTTTCCCTCAAGTCCCCAGATTGTAGCACATTATAATATTTCTTAACAGCACACAAGGCAATCTAAAGCCATCAAGCTTACGTAACTCCTTAAACATTAGAGGCATAGTGTTTTTTACATTTCCATGTACATGCATATTAGCTTAAGTTAACCTCAAATTTTAAGTGGGTGTGTTTTAAGGATTAGAGTCAAAGGAGCACAGTAAAAACGGTGTTAGAGTGGCAATTGTTGTTTGCATAGGCCCACCAAAATATGAGAGGCATGGAAAGGAATAGCCTTGGCCTAAATACAAAGAGATCCTACCCCTGAAGTTTCCTGGCATAAGACCAGCTCTAGGCCTCAGGAAAGTTATCGTTCGCTCCAAGACATTGTCCGTAGCGCCAACACACTTATCACAGAGTCTCTGTTGTTGGTCTCATGTTTCTGTATTAAAGATTCTGGAATCTGCATGTCCTACATTGAAGTCATGATGAGGAGTGCCTTCTCGTTTCACTTCACCATGAAAGGGGAATGCAGGAAGCCCTGTCCTATAAGCAGGTTGTTGTTGTTGTTAAGTCTTCTCAGTGTTAAAGGAAGTCTCTTTTGAGCAGGACGATGTCTGAGCAGTGGTAGGGTCTTCCGTGGTAGAGGATTGCTTCCAGGTGATGTTATAGACAAACCTCACCATAAATGGGCAATACAGCAAGCCCTGTCCAGTAAACAGGTCATTGTTCTTGTTGTCTTCTCAGTGCTAAGGGATGTCTCTTTTGAGTAGATCGATGTCAGAGCAGCTGTAGGGTCGTCCCTGGTACAGGAATGCCTCCGGGTGATGTTATATACAACCTTGGATGTTTTGTAAATGTCTTCTGTAGATCAAGGGGTAAATGGAGAATGTCCATTCTTCTGAGGCCTGTGCCAGGTCTTTATGTCAATGTTCAGGGTGTAAGGTCTCATTGTACTACAAGATTTGTGTGTTCCCCTTTCTATTAGATAAGAACTTATTGGTATGTATAGTATTTTCCCATGTCAGTGTGCCTACGCAAACAAGATATAAAGCCACGTGGTGCTATCAGATATATGGGGGCATAAGAACATTTCCAACAAGACCCATGACTTGGTTCAAACATAAGTATTAAACTGAGGGATTCTTTCACACCAAATTCCATATTGAGTAGTTCACAAAGAGAAGATAAAAAAAAATGGGGGGGGATCATCACTGTATAAGAAAGTATTTAGCAAAAGTTATAGCCGTCAAAGAAAACACGCATAAAATGTTGAAAAGATATGTGTCCTTTTTATGCCTTTTAAAATAGTTGTGTGGGTGTTAACTCTAGGGCACCACTTTGGTCTGTGAATTAGGACTCAAGAGTACTTAAGTTAGAAAGGGTAAAAAAGGAGTAATGATGATAGGAGTTAAAGAAGTTAAAGAGAAATATGAACTTATGAAGGGGTATGCAAAAGGGCAGAGTACAAAATGGACATTCTGCATACATAAAAACATAATTCAATGATAGTGAGTACTAGTAATGTTTCTTGTGAGAGTACTATTAATGTTTCTTGTGCGCGCGGGGGCAATAGCCCCCACGCGATTTTGAAAATGTAGACTGGACAGAGATTACCAGTGCCAGCCAAACCTCCTCCTGCCTGACTCCCGGCTCCCAGGAAGGAGAGATCCTTCAAGAAGCTGGGAGAACAGAAGTTCAGAGCCCCACCCAGACCCTCCCTAAGGAGCCGCATGGATAGTGGGGGAAGGCCTAGGGTCCTTCAAGCTCCACCAAGGGACCCAACTCACCGGCTTGCCCAGGGGTGTGGCCCGGGGAAGCCCTGGAGATCTGGAGCAAGGCGGCAGAGGGGTGCTGGGGTTACCCAAATCCCGCACCCCCCCTAGGCCTGGCCAAGCAGGCCTCCGGCATGGCGTGGGCCTGCCAAACCTCCTCCTGCCTGACTCCCGGCTCCCAGGAAGGAGAGATCCTTCAAGAAGCTGGGAGAACAGAAGTTCAGAGCCCCACCCAGACCCTCCCTAAGGAGCCGCATGGATAGTGGGGGAAGGCCTAGGGTCCTTCAAGCTCCACCAAGGGACCCAACTCACCGGCTTGCCCAGGGGTGTGGCCCGGGGAAGCCCTGGAGATCTGGAGCAAGGCGGCAGAGGGGTGCTGGGGTTACCCACATCCCGCACCCCCCCTAGGCCTGGCCAAGCAGGCCTCCGGCATGGCGTGGGCCTGCCAAACCTCCTCCTGCCTGACTCCCGGCTCCCAGGAAGGAGAGATCCTTCAAGAAGCTGGGAGAACAGAAGTTCAGAGCCCCACCCAGACCCTCCCTAAGGAGCCGCATGGATAGTGGGGGAAGGCCTAGGGTCCTTCAAGCTCCACCAAGGGACCCAACTCACCGGCTTGCCCAGGGGTGTGGCCCGGGGAAGCCCTGGAGATCTGGAGCAAGGCGGCAGAGGGGTGCTGGGGTTACCCAAATCCCGCACCCCCCCTAGGCCTGGCCAAGCAGGCCTCCGGCATGGCGTGGGCCTGCCAAACCTCCTCCTGCCTGACTCCCGGCTCCCAGGAAGGAGAGATCCTTCAAGAAGCTGGGAGAACAGAAGTTCAGAGCCCCACCCAGACCCTCCCTAAGGAGCCGCATGGATAGTGGGGGAAGGCCTAGGGTCCTTCAAGCTCCACCAAGGGACCCAACTCACCGGCTTGCCCAGGGGTGTGGCCCGGGGAAGCCCTGGAGATCTGGAGCAAGGCGGCAGAGGGGTGCTGGGGTTACCCAAATCCCGCACCCCCCCTAGGCCTGGCCAAGCAGGCCTCCGGCATGGCGTGGGCCTGCCAAACCTCCTCCTGCCTGACTCCCGGCTCCCAGGAAGGAGAGATCCTTCAAGAAGCTGGGAGAACAGAAGTTCAGAGCCCCACCCAGACCCTCCCTAAGGAGCCGCATGGATAGTGGGGGAAGGCCTAGGGACTTCAAGCTCCACCAAGGGACCCAACTCACCGGCTTGCCCAGGGGTGTGGCCCGGGGAAGCCCTGGAGATCTGGAGCAAGGCGGCAGAGGGGTGCTGGGGTTACCCAAATCCCGCACCCCCCCTAGGCCTGGCCAAGCAGGCCACCGGCATGGCGTGGGCCTGCCAAACCTCCTCCTGCCTGACTCCCGGCTCCCAGGAAGGAGAGATCCTTCAAGAAGCTGGGAGAACAGAAGTTCAGAGCCCCACCCAGACCCTCCCTAAGGAGCCGCATGGATAGTGGGGGAAGGCCTAGGGTCCTTCAAGCTCCACCAAGGGACCCAACTCACCGGCTTGCCCAGGGGTGTGGCCCGGGGAAGCCCTGGAGATCTGGAGCAAGGCGGCAGAGGGGTGCTGGGGTTACCCAAATCCCGCACCCCCCCTAGGCCTGGCCAAGCAGGCCACCGGCATGGCGTGGGCCTGCCAAACCTCCTCCTGCCTGACTCCCGGCTCCCAGGAAGGAGAGATCCTTCAAGAAGCTGGGAGAACAGAAGTTCAGAGCCCCACCCAGACCCTCCCTAAGGAGCCGCATGGATAGTGGGGGAAGGCCTAGGGTCCTTCAAGCTCCACCAAGGGACCCAACTCACCGGCTTGCCCAGGGGTGTGGCCCGGGGAAGCCCTGGAGATCTGGAGCAAGGCGGCAGAGGGGTGCTGGGGTTACCCAAATCCCGCACCCCCCCTAGGCCTGGCCAAGCAGGCCTCCGGCATGGCGTGGGCCTGCCAAACCTCCTCCTGCCTGACTCCCGGCTCCCAGGAAGGAGAGATCCTTCAAGAAGCTGGGAGAACAGAAGTTCAGAGCCCCACCCAGACCCTCCCTAAGGAGCCGCATGGATAGTGGGGGAAGGCCTAGGGTCCTTCAAGCTCCACCAAGGGACCCAACTCACCGGCTTGCCCAGGGGTGTGGCCCGGGGAAGCCCTGGAGATCTGGAGCAAGGCGGCAGAGGGGTGCTGGGGTTACCCAAATCCCGCACCCCCCCTAGGCCTGGCCAAGCAGGCCTCCGGCATGGCGTGGGCCTGCCAAACCTCCTCCTGCCTGACTCCCGGCTCCCAGGAAGGAGAGATCCTTCAAGAAGCTGGGAGAACAGAAGTTCAGAGCCCCACCCAGACCCTCCCTAAGGAGCCGCATGGATAGTGGGGGAAGGCCTAGGGTCCTTCAAACTCCACCAAGGGACCCAACTCACCGGCTTGCCCAGGGGTGTGGCCCGGGGAAGCCCTGGAGATCTGGAGCAAGGCGGCAGAGGGGTGCTGGGGTTACCCAAATCCCGCACCCCCCCTAGGCCTGGCCAAGCAGGCCACCGGCATGGCGTGGGCCTGCCAAACCTCCTCCTGCCTGACTCCCGGCTCCCAGGAAGGAGAGATCCTTCAAGAAGATGGGAGAACAGAAGTTCAGAGCCCCACCCAGACCCTCCCTAAGGAGCCGCATGGATAGTGGGGGAAGGCCTAGGGTCCTTCAAGCTCCACCAAGGGACCCAACTCACCGGCTTGCCCAGGGGTGTGGCCCGGGGAAGCCCTGGAGATCTGGAGCAAGGCGGCAGAGGGGTGCTGGGGTTACCCACATCCCGCACCCCCCCTAGGCCTGGCCAAGCAGGCCTCCGGCATGGCGTGGGCCTGCCAAACCTCCTCCTGCCTGACTCCCGGCTCCCAGGAAGGAGAGATCCTTCAAGAAGCTGGGAGAACAGAAGTTCAGAGCCCCACC
Source organism: Suncus etruscus (assembly GCF_024139225.1). Lineage (NCBI taxonomy): Eukaryota > Metazoa > Chordata > Mammalia > Eulipotyphla > Soricidae > Suncus > Suncus etruscus. Next base: position 3,343,229 of record NC_064868.1, read on the forward strand.
CAGACCCTCCCTAAGGAGCCGCATGGATAGTGGGGGAAGGCCTAGGGTCCTTCAAGCTCCACCAAGGGACCCAACTCACCGGCTTGCCCAGGGGTGTGGCCCGGGGAAGCCCTGGAGATCTGGAGCAAGGCGGCAGAGGGGTGCTGGGGTTACCCAAATCCCGCACCCCCCCTAGGCCTGGCCAGGCAGGCCTCCGGCATGGCGTGGGCCTGCCAAACCTCCTCCTGCCTGACTCCCGGCTCCCAGGAAGGAGAGATCCTTCAAGAAGCTGGGAGAACAGAAGTTCAGAGCCCCACCCAGACCCTCCCTAAGGAGCCGCATGGATAGTGGGGGAAGGCCTAGGGTCCTTCAAGCTCCACCAAGGGACCCAACTCACCGGCTTGCCCAGGGGTGTGGCCCGGGGAAGCCCTGGAGATCTGGAGCAAGGCGGCAGAGGGGTGCTGGGGTTACCCAAATCCCGCACCCCCCCTAGGCCTGGCCAAGCAGGCCTCCGGCATGGCGTGGGCCTGCCAAACCTCCTCCTGCCTGACTCCCGGCTCCCAGGAAGGAGAGATCCTTCAAGAAGCTGGGAGAACAGAAGTTCAGAGCCCCACCCAGACCCTCCCTAAGGAGCCGCATGGATAGTGGGGGAAGGCCTAGGGTCCTTCAAGCTCCACCAAGGGACCCAACTCACCGGCTTGCCCAGGGGTGTGGCCCGGGGAAGCCCTGGAGATCTGGAGCAAGGCGGCAGAGGGGTGCTGGGGTTACCCAAATCCCGCACCCCCCCTAGGCCTGGCCAAGCAGGCCTCCGGCATGGCGTGGGCCTGCCAAACCTCCTCCTGCCTGACTCTGTTTTTTATTTAATTTGAAGGTGATCTATAATTTTGATTACAAGTCTAACGTTTTGATATCAGCCAGTCTTGCTGTTGTGACAGTATATCTCATTACCATTTGTTTAATAATAAATTATGATAATCACTTTTCATGTGTCTGTTGACTGTTTTTATTTCTTCTTTGAGAAATTGTTTATGTCCTGTACCCTTTTCAATAAGGTTAATTATTCATGTTGTTTACCTCTGAGAAAGCTTTATAATATAACTTGTATATTAGCTCTTTGGTATGAGGTTGTATTACTGAAGATTCCTGAGGTCAAGATCTTCGAGAGTTTTGTCTATGTTTTCCTCAATGTAATTTATAGAAACGTGGTTGATATTAATGTTTTTAGTAGATTTTGGATTATCTTTTGTGTGTAGTGTAAGATACAGGTTTTATTTTACTTTTTACATGTCTATCTAGTTTTCCCAGAACTATTTGTTGAAGAGGCTTTCCTTGCTCCAGATCATTCATACACCCAACTCATATTAACCAGATACACACATAGATAATAATTTACTGCTATGCTCTCAATTCTGTTCCATTGATCTAATAGACTGTTCCAGTGCCATAAAGTTTTGATTGCTGTAGCTTTATAGTGAAGATTCAAGTCTGATAATAAAATAAATCCCATCTTTTTCCTTAAAAATGCTTTGGCTCTGGGCCCGTAGAGATAGCACAGCGGCGTTTCCCTTGCAAGCAGCCGATCCAGGACCAAAGGTGGTTGGTTCAAATCCCGGTGTCCCATATGGTCTCCTGTGCCTACCAGGAAATATTTCTGAGCAGAGAGCCAGGAGTAACCCCCGAGCAACGCCGGGTGTGGCCCAAAAAATAAAAAAAATGCTTTGGCTCTTCTGGGAGTTTTATAGTTGCATGCATAATTTAAAAGTATTTGTTTTCTTCTTTGAACAAGTCCATGGAAATTTTCATAGAAATATCATTACATCATAAATTACTTTGGAGATTATGCTCACTTTTACAATATTGCTCTATCCAATGCATGAGAAAAAAATCATTTCAATTTTTTGTTTCTTTTATTTATTTTGGAGGTGATCTATAATTTTGATTACATATATTTCACTTCTCTAGTTAAATTGATTCCTATATGTTTAAATTTTTAACAAACATAAATGAAATGTTTTTATTTTTATATAGTTACCGGAAATTACAAAGTTTTTCATGATTGCTTTTGAGGTATACAATGTTCCAACACCAATCACATTACCAATGTTCACCTCTCTCCACTTTTTCTCCACACCTCTATTTGCCTCCCACCAGTCTTCTTCTATAAAAGGCACTTTTTAATATAATTTTTTACAGTTTATTTTTGTAATTTCTGTTCTGCATCATTGTTAACTTGTAAGAATGCAACAGATTTTTGCATTGATTTTACAGCCTGCTACTTGACTTTATAAATTCATTACTTCTAAAATTTTTATAATGAAGTCCTTAGAGTTTCTTATGTACAGTATTTGACTTTATAAATTCATTACTTCTAAAATTTTTATAATGAAGTCCTTAGAGTTTCTTATGTACAGTACTATAACATTCATAAATATAACAGATTGTCTTCTTTACCAATCTGAATTCCTTTGATTTATCTGCAGGGACTTCCAGTGTTATATTGACTAGTAGGAATGAAAATGAAATCTTTGTCTTGTCCCTGACCTTAGGAGAAGAATTCCAGTTTTGTCCATTAAAAATGGGCCAAGTGTTTGTTACTAATGGCCTCTTCAATATTAATATAAATACATTCAATCCATATTTTCTGAGAACTTTTAACATGAACAGGTGTTAGGTCTTGTCAAATTCATTCTTGGCATATATAGAGATGATCATATTGTTTTTTCCTTTCTTTTTTAAATTTCTTATAAAGCATAAATTGATTTGCATATATTAAACCATCTTTGTTTTTCTGAGTATGAACATTTTTCAAATCAATGTCTTCTGGTTTTCAGAATACAGACCTTTCGTCAACTAGATTATATTTATATCTACTATTTTATTATATTGTAAGTAGGATAGTTTTCTTCATTTTCTAACTGTTACTTCATTTTCACACTATTACTGTATAGAACACATGCATATATATGTGCTAATTTTATATCCTGAAATTTATTGACATTCTTGACTATATGAAAATATTTTTTCTTGGAATTCTTAAGATTTTCTCCATATAAAATCATGCCATATGCAAATAGAGACAAATATATTTTCTCCTTTCTAATCCTAATGGATTGCATTTCTTTTTATTGCCTAGTATCTGACAAGGACTTCTAATACCATGCTAAATAAGAGTGTTGAGATTGGACACATGCATTCTAAGAAGAAAAACTTCAGTTTTTGATCAATGATGCTGTGAGTTTGTTATGTATAGCCTGTATTAAGTTATGCCTACTTTGTTGATTTATTTTAATCACGAATAGATGTTAAATTCGTCAATTGCCTTTTCTGCAACTGTGGAGATGTCATGATTTTTCTTTCTATTAATATGATTCATTTGCATATGTTGAACAATTCTGACATCCCAGAGATAAGTCCCACTTGATCATGGTGAATGACCTTTTTAGTTTGATGCTGATTTTGGTTTCCTCTGATTTTATTGAAAATTTTACATCTAAATTTCTCAGGGATACTTGCCTATAATTTTCTGGTAATCTAATTTTCTGACTTTGTAATCAAAAAGAGTATTACAGATATTTTGAAAGAGTTTAAAAGGAATTGAAAGTTCCCTAAATTGTAAAATTTACCAGATCCCAAGTGATGTTACCTGGTTTGGGATTTTCTTCATTACATTTTTGGACTTAGATATTTTCTTTCTTTCTGTTTCTATTTTGGTAGATGGATGTTTCTAATAACTTTTCTATGCTAGGATATCCAGTTTTGAGCATACTGCAGTTTATAGTAGTCTCTTATGACCTTTGTATATTTGTGGTATCAATTGTAATATTTATTTTCACTTATCATTTTGGTGATTAGGGCCCTTTATTTTCCTCTTAGTTACTCTAGCTAAAATTTTGTCAATTTGAATTTTTATCAAAGAACCAAATATTAATTTATTCATCATTTTTTATTTACCATTTAATTTTTCTGGTCTTTATTATTTTCATTTTTCTGTCAACTTTAGGCTATGTTGATGTTTTCTGGTTCTCTTAGCAATAAAGTTGGGTTTTTTGTTTAGGAACTTCTTAATATAGGTATTTATTGTAATAAAGTTTACTCTTATAACTGATATTATTTCATCACCTACAATCTGGTATTTGTTTTCTTTTTTAGTTTTAAGATACTATTTTGATTCCTTTTAATTTCTACCTTGTTGTATTTGTTGTTCAGTAACTTGTATAATTTCATGTAATTATGAATGTAGTTTTCCTCTTGTTACTGATTTCTTATTCAATATTACTGTGAGTTAAAAAGGTGCATGGTTTCATTTTTTTATTAATTTGCTAAGACTAGTTTTGTGTCCTACCACATACAACTTAATCTAGAAATATTTCATGCGTGATCTTCTCTTTTCTGTTATACTGTTCTGTATGTGTTTATTAGGCCTTTTGGTATATAATGTTGTTCAAATCATGCCGGTTTCTTTTTACCTTGGTTTAAAGAGATCCCTGGTTGACAGAAACAAACACTAAAGCTTGCTGGAGAACAAACGTAAATACAAAACTCAAGGAATTAAACAGATAAAGTTCTAAAGATATTTTTTAAAAATAGAAAGAAAGGTTATTAACCTTCAAGGAATAAAATGACATCATGTGTGTTTTTTAATGATCCTCTGCATGGCTACCACCTCAGTAATGCATATTAGAAGCCCCTATAATATCACAATTCTAAATGAAAAATAAAAACTCTATAAGTATTTATATTTGAAAAACAAAGACCATGTATAAAACATTTTTCAAACCAAAAACATTTTTCAACAAAATGAGAGGTATTACCTAAAAATACACTTTCTGAAAGAAAATTGAAATCTTGTGCTTCAGACAGATGGAAATGTTCCCAAATTCAAAGTCTGAAGATTTGAGACTTCAGCATCCAATTTGTGTTTTGCAGGGAAAATAGATAAAACTATAACATTTGGTCAAAAATAACACATAACTTTAAATGGTGGCCATTTTAAAGTCACTTAATGTTCTTCATATTATTTTAAATGAAGGTTAATATTATCCCTATAATTAGTTTAGGAAACATTTAAAACTAGTATAACTAGTAAAAACTATAAATATTTAGCATATGTTCTCCATAATTTAAGAACATTTAGGGAAATTTGAGAAATATGAAAGATAAATACGGTACAAATTACAAATAAATGGAAAGAGTAGGACAACTGCAAAACTCTTCATTTACATACACACAAACATAAGTATTTATGTTCATTATAAAAATTGCTAGATGCTTAAGTTAAGAAATAGGAAATAAATGCCTAACTAACTCTTATCCATTGCTGTTGGGAATGCCGTTTAGTCCAACATTTATGTAAAACAATATGGAGATTCCTCCAAAAACTGAAAATTGAGCTCCCATATGATCCAGCTATACCACTCCTAGGGATATACCCTAGGAACACAAAAATATGATACAAAAATCCCTTCCCTACACCTATATTCATTGCAGCACTATTTACCATAGCAAGACTCTGGAAACAACCAAGATGTCCTTCAACAGATGAATGGCTAAAGAAACTGTGGTACAAATACACAATGGAATATTATGCAGCCATCAGGAGAGATGAAGTCATGAAATTTTCCTATATATGAATGTACATGGAATCTATTATGCTGAATGAAATAAGTGAGAGAGAGAGAGAAAAACCCAGAATATTCTCACTCATCTATGGGTTTTAAGAAAAAAAAAGACATTCTTGCAATAGCTTTCAGAGACAAAAGAGAGGAGGGCTGGAAGTTACAGCCCACTTCATGAATCTCACCACAGAGAGTGATGAGTTTAGTTAGAGAAATAACTACACTGAGAACTATCATAACAATGTGAATGAATGAAGGAAGTAGGAAGCCTGCCTAGAGTACAGGCAGGGCTGGAGTGGGGAGGAGGGAGTTTTGGGACATTGGTGATGGGTATATTGCACTGGTGATGGGGGGTGTTCTCTACATGACTGAAACCCAACCACAATCATGTTTGTAATTAAGATGTTTAAATAAAATATTATTATAAAAAATAAAATAAAAAGAGGTATAATAATAATAATTCTAAAAAAGAATGTGGAAAAATTGTAAATGGCATAACTTGACAATATTATCTCACCAATTGTTTATAGATGCCACAATTCCTTATCCACTCATCTATCACTAGCCACTTGGTTTGTTGAACTAAATACTGCCATCAGCATAAAAGTGCATAAATCTTCTCAAATCACTATGTGTTCTGGACATAGATGCTAAATAGAATCACTGGGTATTATGGAAACATTGCTTTTTGAAAAAATCTCCATACTATTTTCTATATAGAGTGAACCTGAGGACATGGCCGTCAACAATGAATGAATTCCTTTTTCCCACCAGATTCTTACCAAAAAAGGGATGTTTTTCAGTCTTTTTTTGTATATGACATTCTTACTGTTGTGAGAATTGGAGAAACAAGTAAAAATTGGAGAAAAAAATATATTATATAAAAGAAAATTGTGAGGTTTTTTATTGAAACAACATAGTTTTTATCAAGTGAAACACAGATAGAAATATATTATTAAAGGGGCCAAAGTGATAGCACAGAAGGCAGGGTGCTTGCCTTGCACTCAGCCAATCAAGGTTTGATCCTCAGCGTCCTATGTGGGCCCCTGAAATTACTGCTAGGAGTAATCCCTGAACACTGCTGGGTATGACCCCAAACAAATAAGCAAATAAGCAAGCAAAGACAATAAAAGAGAAAAGGTGGGATAAGAAGAGAAAGTACATATTCTGTAGAGAATACATAATGTTCCAAGGTGAAAAAAAACAAGTAAACAAAGATATGTAGAGACAGGCAAGCAAGATACATGTTCAAGAAAGAACATGGACCTGAAGAGCAAGTTAAAATTGATCATTTTTGCTGCATTCACAAAAGCAGAATAAGCAATAAATGTTTTGTAATATCAAGGGGATAACTTCAATAGAAGATATACCTATGCAAAATTTGTACATACCTTATATCATTCTAGTGTAGAGCAAAAATGGCACAACTGGAGGTAAAAGTGATAAATCCACCCTTCTAATAGGTGAGTTTTACTCCTTATCAACCGTTAATTGATGAAGATGAAAAATAGGCATGTGGTGCCATGAGAGTTCTCATTTCAATTGGGTGGAATTTTTAATTAGTACTAATTATTTTGGAAAATAGTTTCCAATATTTTAAACTTCATTAAACACCATGATTTACAGAGTTGCTCATAATATACTTGTTTCAGGTATTCAATGTTCTTACACCAATCCCACCAGGGTGAACTTCCCTCTGTTTCCCCAGTTTCACATATACCCTCAAACCTGACCCCTTCCTTAGAAGGCATAAAATAATTTACTTTATATTACTTTTCACAATATATATCACACAATGGAGTAAATAAAGTCACTGAGGATTTATTAGGCAGTTAGATGCTTGAATTAATTGGGCTTCTACTCATCTAATTTGCTGTGTTCCTACTGGGCTGTCAGTACTGTGAAATTTGGTAATATAAATACAGGATCTATAGAACTGGAATGATTCAGCATCCTGGCATCTCTGAGATGAGTAGTGGAGTTGGGGGTATTTATCAGCAGGTGAAAGTTAGGTGGGTGAGGTGCTTTGTCTTCCTGCAGGGTGGAGTCTCAGAATGCCTCCATCTCAAAAAGCTGTTGAGATTTCAGCCCAGAGACCTGGCTTATCTGAGACAAATCAGTTGTAGTGTCTCTCCAAGATTAGTCATGGAACTGGGCCATTATATGCCAGGGGAAGTCAGATGTGGGCATGGGGTGCTGGGCCTTCTGAAAGGTCAGGGATTTGGTCTGTCACATCGCAAGAAGGCTCCAGAGATGTTAGCCTGGAGACTGAGGCCTACCTGGGTGACTCAACTGAGGTGTCTTTACGAGATTAATCCTGGAAAACATTTTTATGCATGACATGTATATAATGTGTGACTCATATTTTGTTAGTTTATAAGTCTTAGAGGAAGTTTGCACATATAAGCAGGTGATACCACAAAAATGATTCTATTTATATATAATATAAAGGGTAGTTCCATAACAGTTTATGAGCACATAATAGTATTTAACGCTTGTAAACTTCGTGAACTGATAGTGTAAATCAACCATTTTTATGAGATGTATTCTGGCAGATGTGAGGTGATATTGTAATTTTTATTTATAGTTTCCTTATAACAAGTGATGTTAAGCATCTTTTTTATATACTTGAAAATCACCTTGATGCGCTCCTCCAAATATGACTATTCATATAATCCGCCTGTTTTTAAATTTGGTTATTTGTTTCTATTATTGAGTCATTGAGTTTTAAACATTTGTTGGATACTAATTCCTTGTCAGATGCTTGAGTTTTGAATATATTTTTTAATTCAGCATATTGCCTTTTTATTTTGTTAATGCTTTGAATTTTCATTGTGTTTTGAGTAATATTCAAAAAATGACAAAAACCCATGTCAAGGAGCTTGCCACCTGCTCTCTTCTAGGTATTTTATGGTCTGGGGCCTTACAGTACAGTATTTAATTCATCTTGAGTTAATTTTTTTATATAGTCTAAGATATAGGGTTTCAGTTTTATTCCTTGTCATGTGACTACAAATATATATAAAATATATTTGTGAATGCTCATATAAGAGACATTTATGCTCGCCTCTATTCACAGTACTGCACAGAGGCCACCAGAGTGATGCTCAGGTCAAGAAGTGCCAAGGATCAAACCCAGAACAGCATATATTCAAGGTAAGTGCTCTCCACTAGCTACATTTTAATACTCATAAATGTTGTTTTTTTATTTTAGGCAACATTGTTTACATTACTGTTAGTGGTAGGATTTCATGAATAATATATTTCAGCACCCCATCCTTGATTAGAGTGTATAAAGTGTTCATATCTCTTCACAACAATTTTTCCTTAAATTTTTTTATTCAGACACCTTGAAACTAAAGTTAATAATGATTATATTGCAGGCATACAGTCTTTCAATATTAATACTATCATGAGTGCCCATATCCCTCCACATATACCGCATATAGTCTGCTTCAATGAGAAGCATTGCTTTATTTTAGTTTTGCTCTCTGGCTTAAAGTATTATTGCTAATAGGGTCGCATACATAGCAATTTACCACATTTTAGCATCACAATCTCCTGGTCGAAGGCATCCTTTCACCATAGTCATTGCTCAGCCCAACTCCTATCCCTCAAGCTCCTCAATTTGCATGGTTCCTACTGAATATCAGTTCTCATGTTCTATGTTTCCATTCTTTGGGCATCCATCATTATATGATTTTATTACTTTATATCCACATATGAGAGAGAGAATGCCAACTTCACTCAGCATGATAATCTACAGGGTCTCCTCATGTAGCAGCAAAATTGATAACTTTATCTTTTTTGTGGTCAAATAAAATTCTATTTTTATGTATATGTACCAGTTTCTTTATTCAGTTATTTATTCTTGGACACTTGGGTTATGTCCAGATATGGGCTATTGTGGATGGTGCTGCAGGGGACATAGAGGTGTAAATGTCTTTTCTCCATTGAGGGAGAGGCTTGGATATATTCCAAAAAGTGAAGTGACTGGATCAAATAACTAGACTTTTTAAGAAATGTCTCTATTTTAATGAAACCACAGTGATTACAAAATCCTTCATAGTTGGATTTCAAGCATACAGTTACAGTGAAACAGGGCCATTCCCACCACCAGTGTTGACCTTCCTTCACCAATGTTCACAAAGTACATTTTATATCACCACATTTTGCCTTCTGGCCTGACAGTATAATGGGCCTTTTTTTTTAACTTTGTGTTGTTATAGTTTGGGTCTCTTGATACTATTGTTGTTGACTTTGGATTGGATATTTAGTTCTGTCCTTTTTCTATAACCACCAATGTACCTGAGACCATTTGGCCCCAGGTCCCCATTTCTTATTATTTTTCCTTCTTAATTTTACAAAAAAATGCAGAAATGTAAGGTAAAACAAGGTTCTATGGTAAAGGCATGAGCCCCTATTTGAAAGTTAAAATTAAAAATTGATGTGGCAGATTTTTTTGCATAGGTGCAGCAAGCATTGGAGAAATAGAAAAGAAAAATCATTGATTTAAAAAAGGGTGTCCCTACCCATGAACCATTCTGCCATAAGACCAAATATAGGCTAGGTGCATAACTAAGCTGTCTAACCCCCAAAGTCTCTATTCATGGTTCAAGTAAAAGTTCTCAATCATGGGGCTGGTTCAGTGGCACAAGTGGTAGGGAGTTTGCCTTGCATGCACTAACCTAGGAGAGACTGCTATTCGATCCTCTGGTGTCCCATATTATCCCCCATGCCAGGAACGATTTCTGAGTGCATAGCCAGGAGTAACTCCTGAGCATCCACTGGTGTGCCTTCCCACCAAAAAAATTTCTCAATCATGGTTGTCACGGCAGAATTAGAGATAATTCGAGATCTTGATCTTTGTACAGATCCTATGATGAAATAAATCAGTGTCACCGAGTGTGTTCTGGTTTTATCTCATCATTAGGTGGTGAGGTAGGGAATCCTGCCCTTAAAATTAAGTTGTTGCTGTTATCAAGTCATCAGGATGGTATATGAAGTTACACTGAAGTATTTCAGTGTCAAGGGAGCATTAGGACCTTCCCCAATAGATGTTCGATTCCTGGTACTGTTGCAGAAAACTGTGCCAGTTCCAAAGATGGCATTCAATGCCTGGGCTTGAGAGGTTGATGTTCGATGGACTGATGCCTAAGCCAAGTCATTATGACAAATGTTCAGGATGAAAGGCCCTCCAGCAATATAAAATTTATGAGTTTCTAATCATATTAGATAGAACTTCTTTCTATGTGTAGATCCCCCTATTTTAATGTGTCTATGCAAAAAGGAACAATACCACATGACACTACTGGTACATATAGGGGTAAAAATAGCAAGCTAAACAGTCTCTATAATCTAGTTGTAACATGAACTGAGACTCCAAGAGAAAGTTATCCACTAGAACAGGGGTGACGAACAAGTTTGACACAAAGAGCCAAACTTTTCAACTGTGAGAGTCAGAGAGCCACACCACACAGTGACCTGCCAAAACAGACAAATACTCACACAAAAGCATATAATTTTAACAATAATATATTAAACACACATTGCATTTTGCCATTTTGAGTGAGGGTAAAAATCCTGTTCGCCACTCCTGCACAAGAATTTCTTATTAAACAAATGCAAAAAAAGGGATGGGGGGAAACTACATCTACATAAAGAAATACACAATAAGAATACTATAATAATAATAAATACACAATAAGAATAATATAACACGATCATAACGATTAAGGAAATACATTTAAAGAAACATCCAAAGAAAATATACATATCCCCTTTTTTCTTTTGAAACAGTCTGTGGGGGTGAATTCTGTAGTAGAGTTTCAGCTTGCAATATGGTCTTGTGGAGTCAGTAAAAAATGGCTTGCAGTAGTCATGGATCAGGTAATGTCCTTAAGCTGAGGGTTTTTCAAAAGCTGAATCCAATATGGAGCAACAGTCCACAGCGAAGAAGGGTAGGAGAAAAGGGGCCACAAAAGGCAAATCAGCAGCAGTGGTGGAAACAGCTTCTTCACAGGCTTACAGAAGGCTCAGAGGCTGTCCTTTTGCTTTGGGGGCCAGCTGGCAACTGGTTGAGGTAGGGGAACATTGAAGTTCCTGAGGATTTAAGAGAAAAAATGACTAAAGAGGGAAAAATAATAGATCTGGGTGAGAGGGTGAAATGATGGAAAATGAATTATAAAGTGATAAGCAGGGGAGGGGGAATAGGAAGGGTTATATAAAAAGGGGTGAAAACTACATACATTAGAAAGCATTGTGTACAATACATATGAACATTAAACAGAGATAGAGGTGTCCACTGCACACAAACACACACAGAGACAAACATTGAAGATCAATTCATAGGTTGCAGTTGAAAAACTGACCCAGGTGGAATGGGTCAGAGTGCTTAAAAAATCCAAAACTGTTAAATCTGATGGAAAGATCTTCCAATTTCTAGGCAAATCATCAATGGTGATGGTATACATTGCTGAAGAAAGGCTTCCTGAGTTAGGTTGTGCATGGAACATTCTTAAAACAATCATAATTTTCAAGTCTAGAATACTAAGCAATATGGTAATGAGCACTGTAAAGGGAGTCTATATCATGAAGACACTAATGGGTCTTGAGAATCCAGGTTCCTTTCCTGAAAGCAAACTGAAAACATGGGTACTATGATATAATAGTAAACTAGCTTGAATTGGAAATAAATTGTAAAATCATACTGAATGAGCACTGTAGCAAGAGTCTATGGCATGCAGTTGCCTATTCAGTGGTATCTATGGACAAAAAATGTTAGATAATATTAGCAGGCATAATCAAATGGAAAATGAATAAATTGAAATAAATGTCAAGACACTATCATAATGAGTACAGTATCTGGGTCATTGCACTGTAATGCCAAACTAGAGCAACCAACCTGTACCACCAAGAACCACTGTGAACCAAAATATTAAAGAATTATTATAGACATATTGAAAGTAAGACACTAAAACATTTCTATAGTTAGTACTATAGTGGAAGTCCATGCTTCCAACTGCATTCTGGACCTGTTTCGGTGGGAAAAAAAGCATTAGTACATTATTATAGGCCTCTATAAAGAGCAAATGATTGAACACTTGCTCATTATAACCAGCTGTATCCTTTGGTACAGGTCTCTTTGAAGTATAAAATAGAATACACGCTTTGTATTTTTTTTCCTTCTACTCAGTTTCCTTCTCACAATACTCTGGAGCCAATGCTATTCAAAACAACTGTTATTCAGACCATTGTGTTTCTATGTGCAGTTATTCTAAGTACCACATATAAGCAATGCCTTTCTGTATTTATCCTTCTTGTTCTGACTTATTTCACTTAACATAATATCTTCCAGTCTCATCCATGTTGCAGCAAATTTCATGATTGCATGACCCTTTACATCTATGTTGTATTTTTGTATATATGTATCAAATCTTTATGATCCACTCATCTGTTGTTGTGCATCTAGGTTGATCCCAAGTCTTAGCTATTTTACTGAGTACTGAAATAAATATAGTGTACATACAGTCTTTTGGATAAATGGTTTTATGTCCTAGGGATAAATACAGAAAAGAGAGATTGCTACATCATATGGCAGCTCAATTTTGAGTTTACTGTTTTCCACAGAGGTTGGACCAGGCAGCATTTCCATCAGCAGTGATGTAGAGTTCTTTTCTCACCATATCCCTGCCAACAGAGATTATTCCCATTATTTTTGATATGTACCATCTTCACTGGTGTAAGATGATGTTATTGTTGTCTTGATTTGGATTTCTCTAATAATAAGTGATGATTAACATGTTTTCATGTGTCTGTTGGTCTTCCTCAGAGAAGCATCTGTTCATTTCCTCTCCCCATTTTTAATGGTAATTTTAGGTTTTGGGGTACTAACTTTTGTGAGTATTTTGTATATCATAGATATCAAACCTTTATCTGAAGTGTAGTATACAAAAAATTCTCCTAATCAGTTAGCCCTCTTATAATTTTAGCCCATGTGTCTTTTGTCATATAGAAACTTTTTAGTTTGATGTAGTCCCATTTATTGAGGTTTATGCTATAGCTCTTGCCATTGGCATCCTTTAATCTTTGAGGCATCCTACTTCTTTGAGATCTATGTTCTATGTTTTCCTTTATGACCTTTATAGATTTGTGTCTAATCTCAATATCTTTAATCCACTTTGAATTGATTTTTGTGTAAGGTGTGCAATAGAGATAAATCTTTAATTTCTTTCATGTGACTATCCAATTGTTCCAAAACCATTTGTTGAAAAGACTGTCTTCCATTTTATATTCATAGATTAATTGTCAAATATTAGTTGACCATGCATATACTTGGGGGTTTCTCACTGGATATACTATTATGACCCATTGGAATAGAAATCTATCTTTGTGGGACTGGAGCAGTGGCGCAAGTGATAGGGCGTCTGTTTTGCCCACACTAGCCTAGGACAGACTGTGGTTCGATTTCCTGGCCCTCCCATATGATCCACCAAGCCAGGAGAGATTTCTGAGCACATAGTCAGGAGTAACCCCTGAGCATCACCAGGTGTGGCCCAAAAAACTACAACAACAAAATATCTGTCTTTGTTCCAATACCAAGTTGTTTTGATCCCTATGGTTTTGTAGTAGACCTTCAAATTAGATAATGTGGGACCTCTTTGTTTCTGGTTTTCCAATACTTATATGACTATTCTAGGTCTTTATTGATTCCACACAGATTTTATAATTTATTGTTCTAAGTCCTTTAATAATGTTGTCTGTATTTGAAGAGAAATCGCATTGAATCTATATAGTAGTTTAGGTAAGATGGTCATTTTGATTATATTGATTCTTCCAACCAATGAGCATGGAATGATATTCCATTTTTTGTTCCTCTTCAAATTTTTTCTGAAATGTTTTGAGATTTTTATAGTATTACTTCTATTACCTCTCTCATCAGGTTTATCCCAGGTACTTGATAATTTTGGACCCTATTTTAAATGGTATAGATTATTTGATCTTGTTGTCCTCTGAGTTGTTATTTGTATAAAGAAAAGCAGCTGTCTTTTGTGTGTTGAATTTGAAGCTGACCACTTTGGTGTATTGGTTTATTGTTTCTGGGAGCTTTTCTGTAGTTTTTCTAGGATTTTCTATGTATACCGTCATGCCATCAGCAAATATAGTTAAACTTCCTTTTTTTCCTATTTCGATTCCTCTGAATTCTTTCTCTTGTCTGATTCTATTGCTAGAACTTCTAATACTATGTTGAATGAGGGTGGGGACAGTGGACTTGTTATGGTCACTCTTTCTTTTGCTGTTAGAAGCTTCTCGGCTTTATGTAGGCACATTTGTTTATCTCTTCTTCTGTTTCCTTGGCCAGTGGCTTGGAATCATTCACAATACTTCCATATACAGTTTCATAAAGTGTTATGGCTATATTTTCTGCTTTTAAAATATTTTAAAAATTTATTTAAGAACCATGATTTACAAAGTTTTTAGTATTTGGTTTTAAATAGACAATATACAGCACCAATTCTAGCACTGATGGTCTCTCCACCACAGTTTTCAATTTTCCTCCCAAACTACACTCTCAGCTTGTCACATAGACTGGCATTCTTTGAAGTTTGTTGTTGAAGTTTGGATCTCTTCTTTTTTGTGCTACTGAATCTGCAGTTTGTAAAATGCACTATTCCAATCCTTTTTACTGTTAATATACTAGAATCCTTTTGGTTCCTGCTTCTGGTTTCTTTATTTTCATGTGTTTTAGGAATAATGGTTTGCAAAGCAATTTGGCAACTAGATGGATAATTGTATGCAAGCAGTGACAATGATTAATATAGGAGTTGGTTCAAATGTTAAATAAGGTAGCTTGTCAACCTAATACTGAGAGTAAGAAAAACTAGAAAATTATTACATGAAACCTGTGAGATATATTAGTGAGTTAGGTGCTTGCTTTGCACATGGTGGATCTGGACTGAATAACCAACACTTATAACTCATGAGTAGTGCCATGAATGATCTCTATATACTACCTAAAGAGTAGGTATTGTAGCCCAAAACTCCCCAAACTAGTGAATATAAAAATATTTAACATGTTAAAGGCATTGTTGAGATTTAACATAAGAAATGAGATTATCAATGAAAAATTACTCAACATCACTTATCATTAGGGAATCCTAAATAAAGACTATGAGACATCATCTTACATTATATAGAATGGTGCATATAAAAATACTTGCTATAGCGATTAGGCAAAAAAAAAAGATATCAAGGGAACCCAGATAGGAAAGGAAGAAGTCAAGCTCTCGCTGTTTGCAGATGACATGATACTCTACTTAGGAAACCATATAGACTCTACTAAAAAGCTTCTAGAAACAATAGACTCATATAGCAAGGTGGCAGGCTACAAAATTAACACACAGAGATCAATGGCCTTTCTATACACCAATAGTAATAAGAAAGAAATGGGCATTAAGAAAACAACCACATTCACAACAGTGCCACACAAACTCAAATATCTTGGAATCAACTTGACTAAAATGTGAAGGACTTATACAAAGAAAACTATAAAACTCTGCTCCAAGAAATAAGAGAGGACACGCGGAAATGGAAGCACAAACCCTGCTCATGGGTTGGTAGGATTAACATCATTAAAATAGCAATACTCCCCAAAGCATTGTATAGATTTAATGCAATCCCTCTAAAGATACCCATGACATTTTTCAAAGAAGTGAATCAGGCACTTTTGAAATTCATTTGGAACAATAAACACCCACAAATAGCTAAAGCAATCATTGGGAAAAAGAATATGGGAGGAATTACTTTCCTCAACTTTCAACTTTACTAAAAAGCAATAGTTATCAAAACAGCATGGTATTGGAATAATGACAGGACCTCAGATCAATGGAATAGGCTTGAATACTCAGAGAATGTTCCCCAGACATACAATCACCTAACTTTTGATAAAGGAGCAAGAAATCCTAAATGGAGCATAGAAAGCCTCTTCAACAAGTGGTGTTGGCAAAACTGGCTAGCCACTTGCAAAAAATTGAACTTAGACCCCCCAGTTAACATCATGTACGAAGGTAAAAATCCAAATGGATGAAAGACCTCAATATCAGACCCAAAACCATAAGATATATAGAACAATAAGTAGGCAAAACGCTCCAGGACATGAAGACTACAGGCATCTTCAAGGAGGAAACTGTACTCTCCAAGCAAGTGAAATCAGAGATTAACAGATGGAAATATATTAAGCTGAGAAGCTTCTGCACCTCAAAGAAAATAGCACCCAGGATACAAGAGCCCCCCACTGAGTGGGAGAAACTATTCACCTAATACCCATCAGATAAGGGGCTAATCTCCAAAATATACAAGGCACTGACAGAATTTTACAATAAAAAAAATCTAATCCCATCAAAAAATGGGGAGAAGAAATGGACAGACACTTTGACAAAGAAGAAATACAAATGGCCAAAAGACAGATGAAAAAATGTTCCACATCACTAATCATCAGGGAGATGCAAATCAAAACAACTATGAGGTACCACTTCACACCCCAGAGATTGGCACATATCACAAAGAATGAGATCAAGCAGTGATGGAAGGGATGTGGAGACAAAGGAACTCTTATCCACTGTTGGTGGGAATGCTGTCTAGTTCATCCTTTATGGAAAGCAATATGGAGATTCCTCCAAAAACTAGAAATTGAGCTCCTATACGACCCAGCTATACCACTCCTAGGAATATACCCTAAGAACACAAATATACAATACACCTATATTCATTGCAGCACTATTTACCATAGCAAGACTCTGGAAACAGCCAAGATACCCTTCAACAGATGAATGGATAAAGAAACTGTGATACATATACACAATGGAATATTATGCAGCTGTCAGGAGAGATGAAGTCATGAAATTTTCCTATACATGGATTTACATGGAATCTATTATGCTGAGTGAAATAAGTCAGAGAGAGATAAAGACACAGAATATTCTCATTCATCTATGGGTTTTAAGAAAAATGAAAGACATTCTTGCAATAATAATTTTCAGACACAAAAGAGAGAAGAGCTGAAATTTCCAGCTCACCTCATGAAGCTCACCACAAACAGGGATGAGTTTAGTTAGAGAAATAACTACATTGTGAACTATCCTAATAATGAGAATGTATGAGGGAAATAGAAAGCCTGTCTAGAGTACAAGTGGGGGTTGGGTGGGGAGGAGGGAGATTTAGACATTGGTGATGGGAATATTGCACTGGTGATGGTGGTCTTCTTTACATGACTAAAAC
Organism: Suncus etruscus; assembly: GCF_024139225.1. Lineage (NCBI taxonomy): Eukaryota > Metazoa > Chordata > Mammalia > Eulipotyphla > Soricidae > Suncus > Suncus etruscus. The sequence goes on from NC_064868.1 coordinate 3,361,099, forward strand.
CCAAACAGAATCATGTATGTAGTCAAGGTGTTTAAATAAAATATATAAAAAATTAAGAAAAAGAAATTAAAACTAAATATATAATACAAAAAGACTGGGAACAATTTCTGTTGGCTGGGATGTGGTGACAAAGGAACTCTCTTCCACTGCTAGAGTGAAAGCTGCCTGGTACAACCCCTATGCAAAACACTATGGAGGGTTTTCAGTAAACTAAGCATCAATGTGTCATATGACCCAGCAATCCCACTTTAGGGTTTCTATCCCCATGACAGAAAAACACTGATCCAAATTGTTGTAAGCACACCTCTATTCATTGTAGAGCTCAGTGCAAGAGCTAAGACTTGGAATCAACCTAGATATCCAACAACAGACTGTGGCACATAAAGATGAGGTACATATATACAATATTATACTATATATATAGTATATATAATAGCTGTAAGGAATTGTTCAATCATGCAATTTGCTGCAACATTGATGAGATGGAAGATATTATGTTAAGTGAAGTAAGTCAGAAATAGAAGGATAAATACAGAATGATATCACCTTATATGTGGTATTTAGAAAAACTGCATGAAGAAATACAATGGGGGTTTAAACAGGAGTTGTCTCGAATAGTCTTGGTCCCAGAGTATAGTGAAAAGAAGGAAAGAAATGAGTGAAGGGGGAGAAAGACAAATATTAAATAATGGGTGGCAGGGACCAATTGGTCTCAAGTGCATTGGTGGTGTCATAAAATTACAGAACTAGGGGCCAGGGCAGTGGCACATGTGGTAGGGTGTTTGCCTTGCATGCAGCTAATCTAGGACAGACTTGCAGTTCAATCCCTCAGTGTCCCACATGGTCCCCCAAGCCAGGAGCAATTTCTGAGCGCATAGCCAGTAGTAACCCCTGAGTGTCATTGGGTGTGGCCCCAAAATAAAAAAAAATTACAGAACTAGGGGCCAGAGCGATAGTGCAGAAGTAAGGCATTTACCTTGCACGTTGCCAATACAAGACGGACCCCAGTTCGAATCCTGGCATCCCATATGGTCTCCCGCGCCTGACCAGGAGTGACTGCTTAGTGCTGCCAGGTATGATCAAAAAAAATCACAAAAAAATGTACAGAACTAAATATCTATGCAAAAGTCAACAACAATAAAATCATGATCATATTAATAATAACATAAAATAGACCTATTATGCTGCTGGTCTGGGGTTAGGAGCATGGATGTACTCTTCGAACATTGGTGGAAGGAGGTTCACACTAGTGCTGGGATTGGTCCTGAAACGGTGTCTGAAACCCAACTATGAAGAACTTTGTAAATCACAATAGTTTCAATAAAATATTAAAAAATATTGGGCCCGGAGAGATAGCACAATGGCGTTTGCCTTGCAAGCAGCCGATCCAGGACCAAAGGTGGTTGGTTCGAATCCCAGTGTCCCAGATGGTCCCCCGTGCCTGCCAGGAGCTATTTCTGAGCAGACAGCCAGGAATAACCCCTGAGCAACGCCGGGTGTGGCCCAAAAACCAAAAAAAAAAAAAATTATAAAGGAAAAATAAATCAGAGAGAAAAGAAGTCCATAAATGAAAAATCCAAGAGATGAACCTAAACTGATGCCACTTTTCCTCTACATTACCAATGCCAAATTGAAAATGTCTGAAATGCTCTGCAAAGCTGCTGTTGTTTCATGAAGCTATGGGTACAGAAAATTAGAATTCAAAGCTACCTAGTTAAAAATGCTCTGGTAAATGCCTACAATTGGTATATTTAGGAATTAGAATAAAATGAAAATTAGAACAGTTTTGAGACAAAATCCCCATCTCATCTGCAATCAGCTGAGTCCTATTCCTGCCTCACTATCTACCAGGAAGAAAAAAAGAAAATACTTTTAAGAAACAAAATAACATAACCTTACATTTCAAATTTTGTTTTTAATGATTAATATATAATGTTCAGTCTAAAACCAATTGTCTACAGTTTCTAGTTTCCAAAGGCTAAAAGTAAACAATTCGAGTGTAAATATACAATAATATTAAACTAATGAGACTTAGCTAAGCATTTATTGAACCCAGTTATAAAATAATTTTGATAAAATAAATTTCTTATGTACATTCTATTACTGAAACAATGAACAATGTAACCAGGGTGATTAAACAATTAAAATATGCTTTTAATATTAAAATTTTATAAGCAAAGTTTCATAAAATATTAAATTGGGGTCAGCTGCATGACAGACGTAATTCTTAACTCCTGTTCTATAGCTTTAACTACTAGAATAAAATTAATACCCATGAAAGCATATATCAAAAAGAAGCAAATTATCAATGATCTAAGGATATTTCTTCAAGTATTCGAAAAAATTACTAGTAGATGAAGCACAATGAAAGTAAAAGAAAATTAAAGAAGAGCAGAAATTACTGGAATCAAAAGCAGTGCCAGTAAAAAGGAACAAAGTCAAAAAATATCCTATGATAACTGGCTTCCAGAAGGAAAACAAACACAGGATGTTCTTTTCCATTTTGCTTTTAAAAAATAAATCAGCACAAAATATTTAATAAACCTTTTCAGATTAATGGGTGTATGAAAAAGGAATAACATTTCCCCACCCCCACCCCTGTGATACACACATCTAGCTTCTCTAAAACAAAATCCAATGTCTTGAGAGTAACAGTTTCAGAAGGATGAGTTACATTTTTACAACTTATACTATGATTCTTTGTGTCTCTTCAAGTTTACCTAAGCCGTCCTTCTCAGAGAAGCCCATAGTGCTGAATTTCTGATGTGGCAGAAATACTGATTCCTTTCTCTTCGTAGTGTTGTAGGCGCACACATTTGTCAAGAGCTCTGTAATTTCTCTGAAAAGCAAACCTTGTTTTAAACTTTATGTTCAGGTACTGTTAGAACCATATTTAAATTTTTTTTTTTTTACAATTACTACAAAGGGGACAAACTATAGGAGATTTTCAGTGGAAATCACAATGACCATTATGTAGTTGTTAGAACAAAGAATTCAGATTGATACAGGACAAACGCCTAAACTATAAACAATACATTTCTCAGTTTTTAATTTATCACAACTTATTGGCAATTATTTTCTGTATTCCTATATATATTGTATCTTATGACATTATTAAACCATTTAAATTGTTTTAATCAACTGTGATGCGCACACAATTCCGACTCTTTGAAGGTCAGGTGAGTAAGATAGGCTCTTACTGTACAATTTTGACAAGAAAGTCTCTTAACAAACAAAAGAAGAAAATCTTAACGAAGAAGTTTGTCAATTAAGAAAGATAACAGTCTAGTCTAATTTTATCCAAAACATTTGCTTCATGCTGATCTGTTACCTATTAAATTCAATTTTTCAGGCCAGTTTATAAACTCATCTTAACACCAAGTCAGTTGCAGGTCACCTGTGACTAGACCTCTTATCTTATTAAGTATCTTGATGAAAGACTTCTTTCTATTTTCCCTTTAAACAAAGCATATTAACATGCACCCTCCCCTGGTTTTCTTTCCAGTATTGCCTTTAAATTTGACTCTACACTCCAATTAGATACTAAACTATGTCTATCTTCTGTATTAGAAAGATAGGCATAATTCTTTTATTTCTTTTGAATTTTTATTAAACCATTGTGATTTACACAGTTCAGACATACAATGTTCCAGGACCAATCCCACAATCAATGTCATCCTCTCTCTACCAATGTTTCCAGAGTGCATCAGATGCCACCAGACCCTGCCCAAGCCTGCCATCATCATAGGCCTGTTTGTTTTTTTTTTTTTTTCATTTTGATTGTTAAAGATTGGGTCTCGTGATTTCATCATTGTTGACTCTGTCTTAGATATTTATTTCTGTCCCTTCTTACAACCACCAATACACCTGAGAAACCTTGACCTGTGTTCCCCATCCTTTAATGTGTGATACTCCTCTTCCATTCAACTTCTTTCCTTCTCCTCACTTGGGGCCTAGAGTATTTTTGACAGCCCCCATTTAAACCATTGCATTTATTCATGAAGTTATTCTAAATACCAAATATAAGTGATATCATCCTATATTTATCCTTCTAGCTTACTTCATTTAACATATCTTGCATTATTGCACCATTCCTTACAGCTCTGTAGTACTCTATTGTGTATATGTACCACATATTCATGATCTATTTGGCTGCTGTAAGGCATCTATGTTGATTACAACTCTTAGGTACTGAGTGCTGCAGTAAATAGTGATCTGCATAGATTCTTTTGAATCAGTATTTTTATGTCTTTGAAATAGATACCCAAAAACGGAGTTGCTGAGCCATATGTCAGTTCAATTCTGAGTTACGAAGAACACTCCATTGTTGTGTGTGTAAACATTTTAATGGGATTATTATGTTACTGACCCTACCCTGATCCGTGATTGTGTCCTACCCTAGGGTGTGACCTGGCATTCTGCTCCCACCATTGGATGGTACCTGATCCCACCATTGGGTGGTACCTGATTCTGGGGGATAAAAACAAGGGTCTGTGGAAGGTGAGGGGCTTTTTGGCTGGAACTGATGCTGAGGCTTTGGGCTTAAGTCTTGTCCTCCGAATAAAGCTGATACTTTCACAAGCCTGACTGCGAGCTGTTTACCCGCTGCTTCACATCAGAACCGCTGGCTGAACATGGGGGCAGACGCGTGCTCCTAGCTGGAGGGGAAAGACCTCATCCTCCATCCCTCCATCAGTCAACCGCTTCAGGGGCTGACTTGCAACACTCCATATTTTTTCCAAAGGGGTTGGAACAGGAAGAATTTCCACAAGTTGCGGATGATGATTCCTTTCTCACCATTTCCCTGATAGGCATAATTATTTTCATTAAATCACTTTCTTTTCATTTAATGCCACAATTATTAAGGGCACACACCTAATGTTTAGAATCACTTGGATAATGCATGCTAAGTAAAAAGGTATATAATTTTTATTTTAAACTTTCTTTGACATTTACTGATAACCTTGAATAACAAGTTATTTTTGCCTTAAAACTGAAGATAGTAATTATTTTAGTAAATTCAGGAAGGTCAACATAATAAGTTGCAGCTATCAGGAAGGTTTTCAAGTCTAATTACTTTCATGGTTATTATTTTATTCCTCTCAACAGTAATTAATAGTTTAAAGCTGTATCCTTGATACTGTTTTAAGATAGTCCAAGTCAAATCTCACTTGTACTGTAAATTCCCTCCATCCAAAACCAGTTCGGAACTCGCTATAGTTGAACAAATTTGGATTTACTTGCTCTTTGTAGTGAGGTAAACATTATATGATGAGGCTATACTGACAGAAAATAGAAAATATCAGGCATTAAATGTGTGAAGGAACTTGATATAGGGCTTGTTACAGGCTTGTTGTATAGGATATAGGGAGTTGTCAAAAGCTTTTATTTGGTGATTTGTAGGCTCTTGACATGTGGTTGACCTGGATTTGATCCCTGACACTTCATATGGTCCCCACTGCCTGCCCAAAATGATTGCTGAGCTCAGAGACAGAAGCAAGTCCTGAGCACCATTGAGTGTGACTTCCCCACAAAACAAGACTCTGTGGTCTGCCAGTGGATGGGTTGCTCTCAGAGCACAAGGAAAATTTATGAAGATGAGCTTAATGTTTTCATATATATGATAGGCTATCTATAAGATAAATTTGGAAATAGTAGCAAATCTGGAAAATAAATACAAATTTCTTTTTAGGGATAGAACCTGACAGGTGAAAATAAGAAGTGCCAGGAACTCATTGTGGTTTGGGCAGGCCTCTCTCATGGGAAGTAGGATTAAGACCTGGAGTATGTGAAACTGTGTCAATGGTTCAGTGGTTCAAAGGTTTTGGTATGATTCTATCCTGTGCAATTGAAGCAGTTTTTTTTCTGCTAAATTTTGTAGTAAATTAATGTATCTATTATTACAGCTATGAGTTGAATACCTATGTCATTAATATTTGTGATAGTGTACAAAACTGTCTAATGTATGAATATTAATTTATCTTGTGACAACTGATAGCATGCTCAGCAACACTAAAATCCTATGTTCTCATTTTTCTTTTCATGCCACAATTTGACCACTGGGAGCCCATTTAGGTTGGTTCCAATTCTATTCCAGAACTTGTCAATACATTCTTGCTTTTTTACAACAAAACAGTCCAGAGCCAACTTCATTTTTTCTTGCATATTATTAGAATTTACTGAGTATTTTAATTCATAATCAACTATTAAATCTGACTGCTACACATGGTGCTAAGTATATATGCATTTGGAATGCCACCAAATTCCAGAAAGGGCAATTTGTAATCAGTGAGTTTATCATCAGTGTTGTCTTCTTTTGATTGTGGTTTTCAATTACTCTAATCCTTGCATTTTAATTATAAATACTGTCAATTTAGCTTAATCATTATTAATTTAGCTTGGGAATGCTTGTTTGTTCACTTTACAAGTGAGTAGGAACACATATTTGCATCAACAATATTTTCCTGTATAATTTTTCAATAACTAGACATTAAGATGTGTATGCATTGAAGTTCAAATATGGATTAGTCATTCCCTTATATTTTGAGCAGCTGGCTTCCTAACCTTCAAAACTGTACAAGAACTCCAAAATTCATGTTTAAAATTTCTTTTTTTCTAGAAATATTTATAGCAAGTGACTAAAAGATGAGGTCGAAAGCTAATTTGACTCCAATTTTTTAACTTTGTTTCTATTCAGTTCTTGATTATCATGGAATTCTTTTTACTGTTAGAAAGAGTAAATGAGTAAGCCCAATTATAGACAAAAATACTGAAAGTTCATCTGATTAAAACCTTTCTCAACTGAAAACCTCTCAGAAATATCAGAATATTTTTAAAAATATATGATTTGCTCACCAGCAACCTTCTAGGGTAAGCATGTATATTATAGCAACATCCTATCTGTATTGCTTTTTCTCAACTCACCTTTATTACTTACCAAACTAACCTTGAGAATCATTGCTCTGGATCTCTAGTCCCTGAAGGTTATGAATGGCTGTACAGAATGGTGCTCAGTGGAGGCAAAGACTCGGCAATTTGTGAAATATTTATAAGAGAAAACCCATTAACTGTTTCTCTAGCTTCCTGTTAGGATATTTCAGAATCATATTCATAGAGCCACAGATAGAGCTTATGACTCTAAAGTGTCTCCTTGGCTATTCTCTCTGACTCAGTGTCCTTTCTGACAGGAACTGCACTGTAAATTAGTCACCATGGAGAAAAGAAATGGCCTTGTGGCTGAACACTACTTAGAATTATGAGACTGCAAGTAGCTGTATTTTCCCCTTCTAGAGCCTGCTAGGAGGTTATTGTCTCCAGCTCACGTAGACTGCCCCTTGTGTACACTTGTGTGCCCATATGTTCAAGTGTACAGTGGTGTTGGCTCCCTTTTGTTCTGTTATATGAGATATTGGAGGTAAAAGAACAGTCTCACCGGTATCTACCCAATTAACATTTGATTAACTTTTGATCTGCAGCTCTACTGACCCCAGCTGGTCTCACTCACAAATCAGGTCTGTGCTTGGGCTGTATGGTGTGTGAATCTCAGATGAGAGATCTCAATTGTCTGAGGGGCAAGAGGTCAGCTGAAGTTTGCTTAAAGATGTGGTGCCTGGAATGATGTTGCTTCACTCTTATGTTCTGTGAATTGGATCCAAGTGTTTCTCATCCTCCTGCTTGGACTGATCTAGTTAGGGGGGTGGCTTCATTCTGCCAATTGCAGAGGTACCAAAAAGCTATCAAAGTTTAGTATTGCAAACCAGCACCATTCTTTTATTAGCCAAAATATTATATACACTTATATAATATCAAATACTAAGGATTTATAGTCAAAATTTTAGGGGTAGTCAGTGCCAAGTCTTTTATGTCAAGACATATATTGTGGGGCCAGAGAGATGGCATGGAGGTAGCACGTTTGCCTTGCATGCAGAAGGACAGTGGTTTGAATCACGGCATCTCATATGGACCCCCGAGCCAGCCAGGAGAGATTTCTGAGTGTACAGCCAGGAGTAACCCTTGAGCGCTGCCGGGTGTGACCCCCCAAAAAAAAACAAAAACAAAAACAAAAAAGACATATATTAAAGCATCTACCACATGTGTCTTGCATTTTCCTGTGTGACACAGGTAATACGACATAAAATTTGCCATCAGAATTATTATAATTCAGGGTTCAATAACTCAATTAGTAAGGAAAGATACTGAAATGATTAAAATCACGTTAGCTATTAACCACGAATATGATCGGTATTTTTCTGCTAGGTATTTTTCCTCTAGAGTTAGGCTCTTTAACTACATAATCACAAGTAAAATAGCACCTAGTTCAAGGGTTGTTTTAAGTTTCATTGAAGTAAGACTTATATTATGGCATCTCAGCACTGTGAGATATATTTGGTATAAGTTCACTGTATCATGTATTTATTCCTTCTTCCTCTTCTTTTTTTCCTTGACCCCTTCCCTTTCCTATTTTTCTTAAATATTCCCTTCTGGTTATTATATTCTACCTTGTGTTAGTTAATATTCCATCAAATGCATGAATCAGGGTCTTTTTTGAATGCTTTTTAAATGAAAAATTAAAAAACAGCTTCCTTGATTTGACCCATGAGTCTAAACTAATACTATCTGTAGGGATAAAAGAATATAAAACAGGCCTGTCAAATCTACTAAAAAAACTCAGCCTCTAAGTTCAGCAGAATACACATTTTGCTGTGAAGAAAATATTGATTTTCTGTATTTACAGTCATGACCTTGCATTCATAGTAACCATGGCAACCACCAAAGTTGTGAGGCATTGTTAAAGCCAACATGATAAATTCATATTAAAGTTTCTGATGGAAACATGGGGCCTATAAGCAATATATTTGTTTATGGTCCTTCACTGAGTGGTTTTCAACTCTCAGTCCATGTACAATGCTGGTCCACAGGTATACAAATAGTGAAAATCACTGGTTTTAACTTCTAGTCTCTAGACCAGTACATGGGACAGGAGTTGGCCTAAATGTATAGAAAGGTTAAAGAATGCTGCCTTCCCCAGTTAATAGATACTAAGCCGAGGCCTTTCTTGACATAGTTCTTTGATCCAAAGGTTCTCAGGCTTGCTGCACATTAGAATCTTCTGCCCAGGTTCCATTATTTTTCCCCATTTATTTAAATACCATGGTTGTTCATGATTGGGTTTCAGTCATACAATGTACATTATCCTTCACCAGTGCTCATTTCTCACCACCAATGTCCCTAGTTTCCCTCCTCCCATCTGTTTCCCTCTCTCTACAAGTTCCATTTATATTAAATCAGTGTCTATAAAATAAATGGAACCTGAGCATTGGTATTTTTTGGAATTTCCACCAATGAGTCTATTATACAGCTGGCACTGAGAACCACACTTTAACCAAATATAGACATTCTCTGTGATTTTCAAAGTAGAGAAAACTGTCCAAAGAAAATTATACCAATCCTCTCAAGCTGGCTAAACAGTCTAGCTACATTACATAACCTAAGACTATTTAAAATAAAAAAACATAGAGAAAGCCCAAGGTATATGAAAAATAAAGGCAACAATAGGAAACATGGCTAGATAAAAAGTAGTTTGGACTCTTAGTTTCGAAAAGCCAGTGGTGACAAGGACATAGACCCTTGCCTGGCTCTGGCCTTCCCTCACACAAATGACTACATGAACTTGAAACTGCCACTACTTTTCTCCAGACTTCACGTACTTCATCTAAATAACAAGAGAACAAGATGCATTGATTTTTTTATTCCCCCTTCTGTAACTAGTAGTTTTAAAAATCTGGTGATGTCTAAACATTGTATGCCAAGGCTCCTCTCCAGACTAGTTTACTGGAAATTTTCAGGAGTATATATATCTTAGGTTTGAAATGTTCTAGGTGATTTTCATATTTAGCAATGGCTGTTAACAGCTAACTTTGAGGAATCTGTGATGGTATTATTTTATGCAGCATGCAAAAGGAACAGATTAATACTTTCAAGAAAAATGTGGGTAAACTTCAGTAACATTTTTGTAGGATAATTAAAAACTCATAAAAACCTTTTCTCTTTCTCTTCACTTTTTCACTTTTACCATATCATGATGTCTGCACTTTGAACTCATTTTTTCCTCTTCTCTCTTGAACCTGTCCTACTAAAGCATTTCATTATCGAAAACTAGTTTATTTGAAGAATTTACAAAGTGATCAATAGCAGAATTACTTGGGAAATGAAACCTACGTAATATCACCAAATCCAGACCACAAGGAAATACATTTTATTTTTATTTTTGCAGCTGTGAGAATGTGTGCTTTTATTATGTATATTAAAGGTAATTCAGTGCAAAAATGTCAGCATCTGAAAAAGAGAACACAAGAAAACAGACTAAATTTAGTCAGAGAGAAGCTAAAGGCATCTGTTTTGTTACATAAGGTTGTTGAAAGTATGATAGCACCAAAAAAACCTGGGCAAATGGCCAGTGTCTGGTGGGCAAAAAAAGAAATTTTTCCAGATGCAATACAGTCACCCACAGCATCTTCCTAATGTCTTTTTCGTTTTCCCCATTCCATTAGAAACAATTCAAAGAGTTTACTTCCAGAAATTATACCTCCTAGAAGACACATCTATAGCTATGATGCCCTAAACAGTAGCCACTAGCCTTGTGTGCTCATGTAAATTCAAATTTACATAACTAAAATGGTAAGCTTAGTTATTCTACCATTCTAGTAACATTTTTCCATGCTTGATAAACACATGTTAACTATTTCTATCTAATTTTACAGCAAAGAATATTTTTTGGTTTGTTTTTGGGTCACACCCAGCAGCATTCAGAGGTTACTCCTGGTTCTACACTCAGAAATCACTCCTAGCAGGCTCAGGAGACCATATGGAATGTCGAGATTCGAACTACTGTCCTTCTTCATATGAGGCAAACGCCCTACCTCCATGTTATCTCTCCAGCCCCAGCAAAGAATATTTTTAATATGACAAAACTTTTTATGACTACTTTACTAGTGTCATAGCAATACAAAAGCCAAATATACTATCTAACAAAAGGTAATTCCACACTTTTGAGTCCTGTAAAACAGAGAAATTGATTCTCTGTGACCCTTTCCTCCTCTTAAAATTAAATATAAAAATAATTGAGAGGTTTGGGGATATACCTCATTGGTAAAGCATATGTCTCACATATACATTAATCCCCAGCACCATAAATAATGGCTTCAAGAAGAGACTAATATAAGTGGCCTGAAGAACATAATTATAAAACTTAAAAGCCCTAAAAGTGTATGGGAAATAATCTATTATAGCTTGTAATCTTGGAAGAAATGAAGGTCAAACACACAAAGAAGTTCTAATATTTCTCAAAATAAACTCTGCCACATGCCCTAGGATCCCCTGCATTTTTCACTATACATTTTTTTTTCAGATTTTCCCCCAGAGTCCATGAATCTGAATATTTGGAATAGAACTCATGACTGGGCATTTTAACAAACTCACTGATGATATTCATGCATACTATTTGAAAACAGTTTCTTTTGGGGGAAAAATGTCATTCCCAGTGCTTCCTAGGATCTCTGACTTTGATTACATTTTAATTTAGCACTCCTTTGGTCATTTCCCTGATTTGCAGACCTATTGGGGATATAGCAGTCTCTCTACCCCTAAGATTACACCAAGGATCCTGCTAAGAAGATTAAGTTGCAGTATATTGAACACTTACTTTTTCTGTGACTTGGCAGTACCATTGAGCTTTACTAATGTTATTTACTATATCCATGTTCATTGCTCATTTAGGGCTAGTCAAATGATTACCTAGGAAATATTTCCCACAGTTTCTGAAAGAAGCTCTTGCAATTGCAAACAGCAGGACAACATGGCCATTAAAGAAGAACGAATGCCTATGTTTTTACAACAAAATAATTAGAAGCCATTACTGGTGCTGTTTAGATTTCAGTACCCCATCTATCTTACTTTCAATTAGAAACAATATGCCCAAATAGGAACAGTCTGGCTAGCCAGGAGTGCATTTTGACTGTAGGGTGGTGAGAAAGGCAGACCTCACCAATAATCAAGTTTAGGCACCTTTATGTTTGTTGTTGCTGGAAATTGGTAGTTTGGAGGGAAAATAGCAGTTATTCTGTGGATTTGTATATAGATTCATTATGATAATGGGTTCTCAGAGAAAGGTATTTTTCTTTTACTATAAGCTCAAATTCCCTGTGCCTAAACTTTGCCAAGTCTTTACAGCTAGTGAGTGTCCATCTTCATTTCTTCTGAAGGAAGCCATTCCCACTGTGGGTGATCCCTGTTTCTACAAGCTTCTTGTTATATTTCATCATTTTTCTCTAGCCCTGTCTTATTGGTCAACAGAGTAGTACAAGTGTCTATTTAAATTATAGTTTTTCCAGTTTTGGAGAATTACAACAGATATCATCTGTTCGTTGAAAAATATTTTCTGGACCAGAGCTATCATATAGCAGGCAGGGTGCTTGCTTTGCATGTAGCCTACCCAGGTTCCATCCCTGTCATCTCATATGGTCCCCCAAACCTGCCAGGAGCAATTCTGAGTGTAGAGTGAGGAGTAACCCCTGAGTGCTGCCTGGTGTGCCTCCCCCAAAAAAGAGAAAGAAAAACATTTTCTTTTTAACTATTGTATACTGAAATTCATGTATTAGTGTTGAAACTAGAACAAGTGTTATAAATTTCTTCTGTTTTAAAACATGTTCCTATATTATGCTTTTTTATCTGAAATTATGACTTGACAACTCTTAGTTGATAATTCAAAGAAACTTACTTTACAACAAACATTGTTTTGACTAGTGAAGGTTCTTAGGAAAATTTTGACTTCATCTAAACTTCAGTGTCTACTAATGATTCCTTTTAGTAAGAATTCAGATTTTACTCATTGACTCAAAATATTTATTAAATGCTCAACTGTGGGTGACAGTCATAAACTGCTACCTAGTCATAACCTAGGGAAATACTTATGTGTCTATATGGTACATAGCAATACTTAAAAAGTATTGCTAGTTCTAGAGTGCTTGGAGAAGCAGATGAACAAAAGAAGCAAAAAGACACTAATCCAATTGTTAGACAGGAAAAAACTATTTTTTTAATTTTCTTTTTTTGGGGGGAAGGATTAATTGGACTTCACCCAACTATGTTCAGAGCTTATTCATGGTTCTGCTCAAGGAACACTCCTGGTGGTTCTAGGAAGTTCATATGTGGTTCCTGGGATTAAACCATGTTGGGCTACAAGCAAAGCATGTGTGTTGACCCTTATTATCTCTCATGCCAAAATCTAATTGCTTCAATTCAGTCCCTCCTTGTAAACATGTCAAATAGCTCTCAGCAGTTTCCATAACTGGACTTGATAGCATAGTATATGTTCTGCCTAAAAGTTTTATTTTATCAATTTGGGTGACACTTAACAAGTAATTCTTTTTTTCATTGTTTTGGGGCCTAAGAGCTTTACCCTCATGCTGCAGAGGGCTTCTTCCTAGTGGTGTTTATGGGACCATATAAGGTTGGGGATTGGACCTGGATCTCTGCATGCAAAAATCATTCTCATTATTCTGTTGAATGATCTGCCCAGACCCTCAGATGGTGTTCCTCTTAAAGAGAATGTTTCTCACAGTGAAAACAGCTGTGTTTAGATTGAACAGGTATTCCATCAACCTCTCACTACAGAAGCCTATAAAAATATTCTATTGTTTTTATCCACAGAAGCAGGTGTATAATGCAATTGGAAATCAGAGACTCTCACTGCAGTGCTCACTATTAGTATGTTTTAGTGCCTTAATCTTACTAATGCTTCAACTTCTTTGTCTACAGTGGCTTTGGACATATAGATTGGTCATTCTAGTTTCTCATTTCAGTCCTCTACCATATCGGATTCCAAATACAGTGCTCATTATAACAATGTCTTGACAAAATACTCCAATTTATCTATTTCCTTTTGATTATGTCTGCTATTATTATTTAATGCTTATGTCCATAAAGACCACTGAAATAGGCAACTGCACACCATAGACAATTGTTAAAGGCCCTGTTCATTTAATATGTTTTTGCAAATTATTATCTTTTTTCCTTAACTCAAGCTATGTTACTATTATACACTGTCAATTTCCTTTCAGGAAAGGAACCTGATGTACAAGATATGGTAGACGATACTGCATGGGGTAGACTCCTCTTATAGTGCTCACTACCATTTTGATTAATACTCTAGACATGAAAATTGTGTTTATACTAAAATGCACCATGCACAATCTAACCCTAAAAGCTTCATTTAGCAAAGTTATCCCCCACCACTGATGAAGTGTCTAGAAATTTGAAAACCTTTCCCCCCTCATGTGCTGAACCCATTTTTAAGGTGCTCTGACCCATTTCATAAGGGTCAGTTTTCCAACTACAACCTATGAATAGAACTTCAATGTCTGTCTATAAGTGGTTGTGAGTAACATTTGTGGAGGACTCCTATATGCCTAATATGTATTATATATAATCTGTCTATATTGTGTATAGTCCTTATTATATATTACCCCTCCTCCCTCCCCATTCATTACCTTACAAAACTATTTCTCACCCCTTCAACCTTGATCTGTTATCTCTCCCTATTTAACCCTCTTTACCCTCAGTTCTTAACTCTTCAGGAACCAGGACCTTCCACCTGCTCCAGCAATATGCCAGCTGGCTCCCAAAGGGAAAGGACACCTTCTCAGCTCCCAGGCCAGAAGCTGCAACCACCTCTTCTTATGTCTCATACTATGAGACCCTTTTCCTTCCACCTCCACTCACTGTGGACTGTTTCTTGCTACCAGATTTGCCTCCAGAGGGATGCACAGCTCAAGAACACTATCTGATACATGACTGCTACAAACCATTTATCAGAATCCAGAAGACCATAGTGCAGGATGAAATGAGTCCTGGATTTTAGCCCCCCTTATGATTATTTTGAAAGACTTAAAGGGGATATCTATATTTTCTTTGTATATTTCAGTAGAAGCATTTCCTTAATAATTATACCTAAAATAAAAATATCCATGAGGGAGAGGGAGGCTGCAGCTGGACCCAGACGATCCCACATGCCAGGATTCCTGCTCCTCTCCTATGGGTATGGCTGGGAATCTGGGCAGACAGCTGGCCAATGGCCTCTTGAGCTGACCACCTAGTCCAGGAAACCGAGATCCCCCCATGCCAAACTGGTCTTCAGGACCAGGTATGGCAACTGGGCTCTGGGGGGAGGGGGAAAAGGGTAACTCCTCCCGTATTCATACTGGACCCCCTGCAGCACTGTCTTTTCTTACTAATACTCATTTTCATAACTGTGCAGGCACAAATGTGCCCACACAACAAATATACTTTTTAAGCATTATCTGAAAATGTTCTTCATTCTAGACAGTTCCTAGGAAAGGAAACGGAATACCAAAGATTTGAATGATAACACTCAAATAGATCTTTAAAGTCAGTCTTTATGGACATGACTTTCCATACTGACTCCAAGCCAAAATCACAAACAATTCATATATATGTATTGTATATAGCCCCTGTCATGTATTGCCTCTCTCCTACCCCTGTGTCTCCTCTATTTTCTCATTTTTCAACCCTGATCCGTTATCTTCCCCTAATTTAACCCTCTTTACCCTCAGTTCCTAACTCGGTAGGCACCAAGATTGACCTCCTGCCCAGCAGACCACCTTCCAGCTCCTCAGTGAAAGACACCCTATGGGTCCCCGTTCTCATGTCTCGGCAAAGAACTACAACCAGCATGCCTGCTGACTCATGCTTGATGGCCCCTCTCACCACCACCAAATCGTGGACTGTTGCACAATACAGGAATCGGCCTCAGCAAAACTCCCAGCTCAAAGACTCTATATGGTCTCGTAATGCAGCAAAGCTTCTCTCAAACTCAATTCCAAGGCCTGTGAATTGAAAAGCACCTTGGCTTTTACTCCCCACAAGAATATATCAAAAGACTTAATTAATTGGGAGTCTTATATTGCCTATGGAAGCTCAATACCTGTATAACAATACATCTTAAGATGTGTATTCCTAAATATACAAGCAGTCACCTCCACCACTTGTTTTATTCGAATACCTTTTCTTTTTAACTCAGTTTTATTTATTTGTTCTATTTTAATATATACATTTTTTCTCTATCCTTACCATTTTTGATGCTGCTTGGTACAAAAGGCATTGACTAGGATAAAAGCTCAGAACAAAACCAGACGACAGAGACTGTGTGTGCAGCCTGTCATCCTTACCCAGAATAGCACCAGCAACACAGTATTACACCAGACGTTTTTGTATGTAAAAAAAGGGGAAACCATAGACATATAAACAACATCTTATCTTCTAGGGATAAGAACTCACTTTTTATAGCAGAAGGGTGCCTCCCATCCTGAACATGTGTCATGTGGATAGAACCAGTCCCCAGGAGATTGGACAGTGTTAGTCTAATCCGAAACCCCAGATCCCTGACGTAGAAATGATACAGTTCTGGGCAACACCACCAGGAACTAAGCTCCATTGGGAGATTTATAACACTACTCTGGCACCAACTTGTGCCAGTTTTGATATGACAATGAGGAAAGGAAAACTTGACCTAAGACCAGGCTGTCCTATCACATCACCTAACACTAAATGGAAATCAGAAGAGCTATCGTCCTTTGAACTGTGAAAAATAAGAGCACCAACAACAGAAAACTGACTTTGACAACAGTGACTGAACAGAGCCTATTTTAGGACTAATAAGGAAAACCATACCCTAGGCTGTAGTCCAGGACACATAAAACAACAACAACAACAACAAGATGTCTTATTGCAGAGGTCCAAATTGGACAACAGAGACTGAGCAGAACCTTTGGATCCATAATATCCTAGGTTTCAGTTTAGGGACTGAACGAAAACAGGGAGCAAGTGTTACAGAAGACTGAACACCACAGCAATGATGGATAGGAACCTCTAGAACCTAGAGACTCTATCCTAGACCCTGAGCTATAACCTGTGCAAATACCAAGATTTCTAGCTACAGTGGCTTGATTTTCTCAAACACATATGAGAGGAAACTTTCCTGGCATCACAAAAAAGTCTTTGGGATGGGGTAATGAGTATATATGGAGCCAGGTGATGATCCCATGATTGTATGCTTCAAGGAAGGAGAAACCCTGAATCTCTTAGACCACGAGAATTCCCTTTCTTCCCCAATGCTTACTGTGCCTATGCAAAAAAAAAAAGTGGGGGGAACGCCAAATCCTACCACTCCAGCACCCATACTTTTTCTTGTTTTGTTAGATTTTTTTTTAATTTATTTAAACACCTTAATTACATACATGATTGTGTTTGGGTTTCAATCATGTAAAGAACACCACCCATCACCAGTGCAACATTCCCATCACCAATGTCCCAAGTCTCCCTTCGCCCCACCCGACCCCCGCCTGTACTCTAGACAGGCTCTCCATTTTCCTCATACATTCTCATTATTAGGACAGTTCAAAATGTAGTTATTTCCCTAACTAAACTCATCACTCTTTGTGGTGAGCATCCTGAGGTGAGCTGTAACTTCCAGCTCTTTTCTCATTTTGGGTCTGAAAATTATTATTACAAGGGTGTCTTTCATTTTTCTTAAAACCCATAGATGAATGAGACCATTCTGCATTTTTCTCTCTCTCTCTGACTTATTTCACTCAGCATAATAGATTCCGTGTACATCCATGTATAGGAAAATTTCATGACTTCATCTCTCCTGACAGCTGCATAATATTCCATTGTGTATCTGTACCACAGTTTCTTTACCCATTCGTCTGTTGAAGGGCATCTTGGTTGTTTCAAGAGTCTTGCTATGGTAAATAGTGCTGCAATGAATATAGGTGTAAGGAAGGGGTTTTTGTATTGTATTTTTGTGTTCCTAGGGTATATTCCTAGGAGTGGTATAGCTGGATCGTATGGGAGCTCGATTTCCAGTTTTTGGAGGAATCTCCATATCGCTTTCCATAAAGGTTGAACTAGATGGCATTCCCAACAGCAGTGGATAAGAGTTCCTTTCTCTCCACATCCCCGCCAACACTGTTTATTCTCATTCTTTGTGATGTGTGCCATTCTCTGGGGTGTGAGGTGGTATCTCATCGTTGTTTTGATTTGCATCTCCCTGATGATTAGTGATGTGGAACATTTTTTCATGTGTCTTTTGGCCATGTGTATTTCTTCTTTGTCAAAGTGTCTGTTCATTTCTTCTCCCCATTTTTTGATGGGGTTAGATGTTTTTTTCTTGTAAAGTTCTGTCAGTGCCTTGTATATTTTGGAGATTAGCCCCTTATCTGATGGGTATTGGGTGAATAGTTTCTCCCACTCAGTGGGTGGCTCTTGTATCCTGAGCACTATTTCCTTTGAGGTGCAGAAGCTTCTCAGCTTAATATATTCCCATCTGTTAATTTCTGCTTTCACTTGCTTGGAGAGTGCAGTTTCGTCCTTGAAGATGCCTGTAATGTCCTGGAGTGTTTTGCTTATGTGCTGTTCCACATAACTTATGGTTTTGGGGCTGATATCGAGGTCTTTAATCCATTTGGATTTTACCTTCGTACATGATGTTAGCTGGGGGTCTAAGTTCAATTTTTTGCAAGTGGCTATCCAATTGTGCCAACACCACTTGTTGAAGAGGCTTTCCCTGGTCCATTTAGGATTTCCTGCTCCTTTATCAAAAATTAGGTGGTTGTATGTCTGGGGAACATTTTCTGAGTATTCAAGCCTATTCCACTGATCTGAGGACCTATCCTTATTCCAATACCATGCTGTTTTGATAACTGTTGCTTTGTAGTACAGTTTAAAGTTGGGGAAAGTAATTCCTCCCATATTCTTTTTCCCAATGATTGCTTTAGCTATTAGAGGGTGTTTATTGTTCCAAATGAATTTCAAAAGTGTCTGATCCACTTCTTTGAAGAATGTCATGGGTATCTTTAGAGGGATGGCATTAAATCTGTATAATGCCTTGGGGAGTATTGCCATTTTGATGATGTTAATCCTGCCAATCCATGAGCAGGGTATGCGTTTCCATTTCCATGTGTCCTCTCTTATTTCTTGGAGCAGAGTTTTATAGTTTTCTTTGTATAGGTCCTTCACATATTTAATCAAGTTGATTCCAAGATATTTGAGTTTGTGTGGCACTATTGTGAATGGGGTTTTTTTTCTTAATGTCCATTTCATCCTTATTACTATTGGTGTATAGAAAGGCCATTGATTTTTGTGTGTTAATTTTGTAGCCTGCAACCTTGCTATATGAGTTTATTGTTTCTAGAAGCTTTTTGATAGAGTCTTTAGGGTTTTCTAAGTAGAGTATCATGTCATCTGCAAACAGTGAGAGCTTGACTTCTTCCTTTCCTATCTGGATTCCCTTGATATCCTTTTCTTGCCTAATCGCTATAGCAAGTACTTCCAGTGCTATGTTGTATAGGAGTGGTGAGAGAGGACAGCCTTGTCTTGTGCCAGAATTTAGAGGGAAGGCTTTTAGTTTTTCTCCATTGAGGATAATATTTGACACTGGCTTTTGGTAGATGGCCTTCACTATATTGAGAAAGGTTCCCTCCATTCCCATCTTGCTGAGAGTTTTGATCAAGAATGGGTGTTGGACCTTATCAAATGCTTTCTCTGCATCTATTGATATGATCATGTGGTTTTTATTTTTCTTGTTATTGATGTTGTGTATTATGTTGATAGATTTACGGATGTTAAACCAGCCTTGCATTCCTGGGATGAAACCTACTTGATCGTAGTGGATGATCTTCTTAACGAGGCATTGAATCCTATTTGCCAGGATTTTGTTGAGGATCTTTGCATCTGCATTCATCAGTGATATTGGTCTGTAATTTTCTTTTTTGGTAGCGTCTCTGTCTGGTTTAGGTATCAAGGTGATGTTGGCTTCATAAAAGCTATTTGGAAGTGTTTCTGTTTGTTCAATTTCATGAAAGAGTCTTGCCAAGATTGGCAGTAGTTCCTCTTGGAAAGTTTGATAGAATTCATTAGTGAATCCATCTGGACCTGGGCTTTTGTTTTTCGGCAGACATTTGATTACTGTTTTAATTTCATCAATGGTGATGGGGGTGTTTAGATATGCTACATCCTCTTCCTTCAACCGTGGAAGATTATAAGAGTCCAAGAATTTATCCATTTCTTCCAGGTTCTCATTTTTAGTGGCGTAGAGTTTTTCAAAGTAGTTTCTGATCACCCTTTGAATCTCTGTCATATCAGTAGTGATCTCTCCTTTTTCATTCCTGATACGAGTTATCAAGTTTCTCTCTCTCTCTTTCTTTGTTAGGTTTGCCAGTGGTCTATCAATCTTGTTTATTTTTTAAAAGAACCAACTTCTGCTTTCGTTGATCTTTCGGATTGTTTTTTGAGTTTCCACTTCGTTGATTTCTGCTCTCAGCTTTGTTATTTCCTTCTGTCTTCCTATTCTTGGGTCCTTTTGTTGAGCATTTTCTAGTTCTATTAGCTGTGTCATTAAGTTACTCAGGTAAGCTCCTTCTTCCTTCCTCATGTGTGCTTGCAAAGCTATAATTTTTTCCTCTCAGTACTGCTTTTGCTGTGTCCCATAAGTTCTGATAGTTTGTTTCTTTATTGTCATTTGTTTCCAGGAACCTTTTTATTTCCTCCTTGATTTCATCTCGGACCCACTGGGTATTGAGCATGAGGCTGTTTAACTTCCAGTTGTTAAAGTGTTTCTTCTGAGTCCCTTTGGAGTTCACAAATAATTTCAGAGCCTTGTGGTCAGCGAAGGTAGTCTGGAAAATTTCTATCCTCTTGATCTTATGGAGGTATGTTTTATGTGCCAGCATGTAGTCTATCCTGGAGAATGTCCCATGTACATTGGAGAAGAATGTGTATCCAGGTTTCTGGGGATGGAGTGTCCTATATATATCCACTAGGCCTCTTTCTTCCATTTCTCTCCTCAGGTCTAGTATATTCTTGTTGGGTTTCAGTCTGGTTGACCTATCCAGTGTTGACAAAGCCGTGTTAAGGTCCCCCACAATTATTGTGTTGTTGTTGATATTATTTTTCAGATTTGTCAACAGTTGTATTAAATATTTTGCTGGCCCCTCATTCGGTGCGTATATGTTTAGGAGAGTGAATTCTTCCTGCTCTACGTACCCCTTGATTGTTTTGTTAGTTTTTTTGATTAGTTTGTTTGTTTGATTTCTTGTTTTGATTTGTTAGTTTTTGACTTTATTTTTCTTCTCTTTTTTCTTCCACTTTTTCTTTTTCACACTTGTGGTTATTATTTAGAGATTTATTTTTATTTTTATTTGCCAGGTACATTTTTTCTTTTTTCTTCCATTTTCTTTCTTTTTTTCTTTCTCTTCTTTTTTTTTTTTTGGTAGTTGTAACCAAATTTTTTCTCCCCTTTTTCTTATCCTTTTTATCTCCAATGACAGTGTAATGGATGCTCAATCTACAACAAGCTGTAAAGTGGAGACCAGTTGCACTAGCATACTGGGGGGTAGAGGAGGGAGATATGGGATGCATACTGGGAACAGGGGCAGAGGAAGGACAGCACTGGTGGTGGGAATGCCCCTCATTCATTGTCACTATGTACCATAAATGATGCAGTGAAAGATTTGTAATGCACTTTGGTCACAATAAAAAATTTAAAAAAATCCATGAGCTGGTGAGACCACCTTAGGTACCATGTTTCTAACACCTTAGGCATATGGGTCTGATGAAGCAGGGTAGTGGCAGAGAAATAATACACCAAGGAATTAGGGTGAGATTCATTGGAAACAGCCTGATTTTTGCCTCATGGCCATACTGTGCCATGTGCTCTAACTGCCCTGTGCTGCCTATATGCCCGCTCAAAGCCTGTTCTTTCTTTATTATCCAAAACCAAATCCACCAAGGTGAGAGAAAGTTTTGTAATCCAGGTGGGCTTTTACATACAAAAATAAGAAGATTTAGGGGAAAAAAGGAGTTGAGGGAACACATTTGTTTGGAGTTGATAGCTAGTATCACCCTTACAGTTATAACTCTTAGTGTTTAATCCCACATGTAGAGGTAGCCTCAACCATCTTTTTTGATCTTTTTAGTAGGAAATTCTAGTAGAAAAGTCTTGCTTGAGGTATGAGCTCAGATCAAAACCAGGGCATAGAGACTATATGGCCTGTAATTTTTAACCACAAATGCACCACTAATATAATATGGCATTTTTTGCATAGTCACACTAAAACAGGGAAATATTATTCATAGAAAGAAGTTTTTACCTAATAGGGATTAGAACCCATCAATTTTATAATGCAGGGGAACCTTCCACCCTGAATATTTGTTATAGGGATTTGACTTAGATCTTAATTGATTAGACATCAACCATCCAATCCCAAACTCTGGATCCCAACCTTAGAACTGGCACAGTTTCCTGCACTACCAATAGAAATCAAACTCCTTCTGAGGGAGGCCCTAATACCAATCTGGCACCAACTTGCTCTATAATAGGTTCATATGACACCCTAATGATGGGGAAACAGCAATAACTTAATCTAAGGGCAGGTTGCCCTACCTCAATACCTAATGGTGAGATGAAATCAGAAGATGCTCCATCTATGAAAAATCCAAAATCTCTAATTACAGAAGACTGACTATAACAACCACCACTGAGCAGATTTTTTTCCTGGGACTATAAAGAAAAACTTTATTCTAGGCTTCATTCTAGGATCTATGCAAAAACCAAGGTCTCTAATTACAGAAGACTGATTTTTATGGCTGGGACTGAGCAGAACTTTTCCTGGGGGCATAAAGAAAGACCTTGGGGTTGGACAACCACCATGTCTAGAGCCTGTAGTAGGTCTTATGAAAGTATGCTTCAGGGGGTGGAGATACCCTGTATCTCTTAGGTCAAGGAAAATTTCCTTTCTAGTTTCTCCAACATTCACTGTGTCTATGCAAAAAAAATTGCCAAATCTGCCCCCTTTTGTTTTTTTTCTTCTTTAATTTTATTTATATATTTTTGATAGGGGCTCCCACTTTTTTCATAGAACTTCAGAACTTGAATCATTTTGTTCTGCTTCAAGTCTTCCTACAAATTGAGAAAAGAAAGAAAAGTGGATGGGACTCAGGAGCCAAGTGGTCTCAGAAGCATTGAGTGGGGAAAAAAAGGTCAGATTTAAATACCAAGCCAAAGACTCTGACAATAGAATCAAGAGAACCAAACTATAAAACACTAAATACTAACAGGACCTGTTACACTAGTAGAGCAGGGGGTTAGGGGTGGAGGTTTGGGATGCATGCATGCTGGGATGCATCCTGGTGGAGGTAGGTCAACACTGGTGTTGTGATGGCCCTAAACTACTGTGACTATATGCCAGGACAACTGTTAAAGACTTTTAATTCACAGTGGTTTCAATAACACATCAAATAAAAAATAAAATGTTTCATATTTAACTAAATAGAGAGACCATAACCTGTATGAGCTGTTTTAATACTTTCCCATTTACAAACTTCATTCTATCTATTCTATCCTTTAACAAGTTAAAGGATTTCCAAACCCTTACTCCATTTTAAGGTTGAGAAATGGTAATAAAAATGGGATATAGTTTTAAAAATATGAGCATAATGAATTTTTATTATTATCTTCTATGTAACCATTTGTCGTTGTTCTGTTATATCTAAAGATTTACCTTCTGCTCAAAGAGAAGCTGATTTGGTAGAGGATAATACTTCTTTCTCTTTAGCAGACTTAAGTTGTTTTAATCATGGGATAATCTTTTCCAGTTTTCACAGTCTTTGCCAAACTGATCAAGAAACTAATTTTATGGCCTGATCCTCCAAATTTTGTTTTCAATTATATATGTGCCACTACTATGTAAAAGAAGGTAGGAAGAGGCAGGAAAGAAAATACAAAAAGTAGGTAGTGCATACAGCATTTATGTTGCAAGCCGCAGATATGGGTTTATTCCCCAGCATCCCATAAACTTTGCCAGGGGTAGTTCCTGAGTGCAAATAAGGGAATAGGGCCTGAGCATTGCTGCTTGTGGCCCACAAAAATAAAAACTTAAATATATAAAAGTAACTATGGCTGGGAAGATATCTTAAGTGAAAGAGCATATGCCTAGCATTTGCAAAGTCTCCGGCTAGATCCCCAGCACCCCATTGCCCCTCCAGCAACATAACCAGCACTAAACAGTGCTGCTGAGAGAAATTGCTCTGGATTCCCCCTCTAAACACTGCTAAGTGAGGCCACTATATAATAAAAAAAGTAGCTATTGAAATAAATACCAAAATCTAAAGGACTTCTTAAATTAGTAGCTTGATCCCCTTCGGGTGAGAGTTCCCTTTCCCCAGAAATATACTTTGTAATGTTTTGTTAGTTGAGTTTTAGTGTCTCAAGAGGTGGTGGATATGCCACTTCCTTGGCAGCATATTTCACAGTCTAATAATCTTAATAGCTTTAATACCCTGGAATGTGCTTAAGCCACTGCTATTTGTTTATATAGGTTAAAATTTTCCAAAGGCCTAACACCACCCTAGCAATAGGAATTTTTTATTGGTCTCAACCACTTTTTAATTGCTTAAACTTTTGCCTTTTATTTTTGCCTTTAAAATATAAAAAATGTTCAAAATGAGCAGTTTCTCCACAGAAAGTTTCAATGCATTTCTACACAGGATCACATTCCACCTTTTTCCTCCTAAACTAAATTTTGCCAAGTTGTCTTTTTCACTTCCCATAAAATATGTTGACACTCTATATTCTTGTTCAGGCAGCAATAAATACAATATATCTATTATTTATTTCATCTCTACCCTACTGTATAGTAGGGGACAGGCTATATGCTTTACCAAAGAGTCTCTATTTCATCACTATTCATCTATTGGGCTGGATAAATTTTATGACAGAAAATTAGTCTCTCTATGCCCAGTAGTATATTCAGCAGCACCCTCTGGATGCCAATAAGAGTCCCTGTGGTAACTCAAAGTGTAAATGTCTCCCTTAAACTGACAAGCATTTGCAAAGTTGTTCCATCTGTTAACCACTTACATGATCTCATTTAATCCTTACAAAATCCTTGAAAATAAATATCATTATCCATTTTTATAGCTGAAGAAAACTAGAATAAAAGAGGATAAAGAACTTCTCTAGAGTCACAGAGCTAGCAAATAGAGAGCCAAAATTGGACTAATTTGACTTGAAAACTATTGATTTCTCATTATAAATATATTGCAGTCTTACTTAAATAATTCAATACTGGGTTTTATGTGTTTTGTCATATTTAAGTTGAGTAGCACTATAGACCTATTCTTCAAGTATTTAACTGAATTTTCTAATCTTACATAGAAACTGTTCCCTCAATGGGTCTCTGAGGTGGTTTATTTTATTTATTTTATTATTACTCTTAAATACTTTGTCATTGTCTTTATGAAGTCAGGATGATTTACCTGATTTATTTAGATCTCATTTTGTTTAACCTCCTAAAGAAGTTAGGATCCCTCTGAGCTTTTTCTAATCCACAGATTTCATTATTCTAAAGAGCATATGCTTGTCAAAAGAACATAAGCCTGTTTTAAAAAAATCTCACTGAAAAGTGTTTAAATATAGTTGAATATTGGCATTGATAGTACCAATTCCAACATTAAAAATTTGTTATCGGGGCCAGCGTGGTGGCGCTAGAGGTAAGGTGTCTGCCTTGCCAGTGCTAGCTTAGGACAGACCGCAGTTCGATCCCTGGCATCCCATATGGTCCCCCAAGCCAGGAGCGACTTCTGAGCGCATAGCCAGGAGTAACTCCTGAGCGTTACTGGGTGTGGCCCCCCCCAAAAAAACAAAAAAAATCAAATTAAACATTTAGCTGAAAATTTATGGGTTGTTTTTGGGTTTTTTTTGTGGGTTTTTTGGTTTGTTTTTGTTTTGGGGGCCATACCCGGTGATGCTCAGTGGTTACTCCTGGCTCTGCATTCAGAAATCACTCCTGGCTCTGGGAACCACATGGGATGCCGGGGATCGAACGGTGGCCAGCTGAGTGTAAGGCACCCTATTTCTGCAGCACTGCTCCGGCCCCTATTTAGCTGAAAATTTAAGAGATTACGATTATATAAATAGATTTACATATATAAAATGATACATACTAACAACTCTGATTTATACTCATTTTTCCTTTCAACTGAAAGATATCTTGGAGATATTGAGCTATATTTAGTAGTGCATGAAATAACATTTTTCCATTTAATAGGTATCTAATAAAACTTCTCAGAAATTCTCGCAATTACATCAAAATACAAGTGACGTGATGCTTGAAAATAACTTCATTTAAAATCTTGGTCAATTTAAGAATGTTACCATAAGCATTTATGAATAAATTTAGGCATTAGAGATGCAAATTCTGTACATTATTTAATGGCACAATTCTCAGAATTTATAGGGCCTCCTAAGGGACATAGTATAGGAAGATAAGTTTATAAAGTCTGAGATGATTTAGTAGTTTTATCCAAATCAGATTGTTTCTAAATCTCGATGTCTTAGCATATGTGCTTATCTGTGGTTGGGGTCTCCCAAATCCACCCATAGACAAATGTTTAATTTTTATTGGTGAGATGATCTGAGCAATTACTTAGAAATGAACAAATAGGAAAGACAGAGGAGGAAACCCATACAGGCTGAATAATGCAAGGTTCCCACAGAGGACATTTGGGACACCAAACCACTGGGAACTTCTGGGAGCCAGAGGAAAAAAATTACTCAGATCTGTACCACTCAAGCCAAGTAGGCTTGTTTTATATACCTATCAATTTCAGTGGTCATTTATGGATGGTTGCTCCTAGAGACAGAAGTCCTCAGAGTAGGGGCATGGAGGAAAAAAAAAGTCCTCAAAATAGACTTACCTTACATGCAGCTCCAGCAAGTCCCTGGGAATGGAGACTGCAAACACAGGTACTTGTAGTAAGATATCCTTGGGGGGCTGGCGAGGTGGCGTTAGAGGTCAGGTGTCTGCCTTGCAAGCGCTAGCCAAGGATCAGGACCACGGTTCGATCCCCCAGCATCCCATATGGTCCTCCCAAGCCAGGGTCAATTTCTGAGCGCTTAGCCAGGAGTAACCACTGAGCATCAAACGGGTGTAGTCCAAAAAACCAAAAAAAAAAAAAAAAAACAGATGTCCTTGGTACATGAGGAGGGCAATGACAATATCTACAATGGCACTATTAGACCTTAAAATTATAGCATGAGGCCCACAAAAGGACAAATTCAGATGGTGGGTAAGAACTTAGGGTCACAAATATGAAATTCAAGTTTCAGTGTCCTTTAAAAAGGAAAGGAACCATTATTTCCCTAATGTTTCTTAAAATAGCTGTTTATACAAGAATAACTTGTATAACCCTTGTCAATAGATGGCCCTACCATTTTTTTTTCAGCTTAGCTTCTTATATGCTAGCTCAGTCTAAACTGAAAGCCTCACTGATTTTGACTTGCTTTTGTCAACTTTCTGATGGCCTGGAGTGCTTCATTTACACATGCAGTTTGTAACTGAAACAGTGGTCCTTGGAGAAGCATCTTGGCAATCATTTTAATTAGCAGCAACTGGAAGATTTGTCTTCCCTTTCTTCCCCCAATAACCTTAATGAACCAAGAGATAATAAGCTTACACAGTTTTACCCCAAAGGTTTCTCTTTTGGCAACTGATCAAAACATGCAGAAGCAATAATACTGGACTATTTCATATCCTGAGCAAATTTTAAGTCGTTAATTATAGTGCAGCTAAGAGGTGAAGAAGTGCTCTTGGTTACTGGAATTGCTTTAAGTTGTCAACAATTTGGTCTACCCCCAAACCACAAAGACTTCACACAAAAATATGTATGTGCATGGAAAATATTATTTTCAAAATACAGTCCCTGAGTAGCTAATACTATATAACTATCCTTTATCCTTCACTCAGTTTAGAAATTCTTTTAAATTTTTTTAAAAAATGTATTATTTAAACACCATGATTACAATGTCGATCATGATTGAATTTCAGTCATACAATGTATGCCATTTTTCACCCATGAAAGCGTCCCAACACCAATATCCCCAATGTTTTCCTCCGATCTCCCCTTTTTGCACCCCTTTCTATTTTTTTCTTTTTGGGTCACACCTGGCAGAGCTCAGGGGTTACTCCTG
The DNA here is from genome assembly GCF_024139225.1 of Suncus etruscus. Lineage (NCBI taxonomy): Eukaryota > Metazoa > Chordata > Mammalia > Eulipotyphla > Soricidae > Suncus > Suncus etruscus. Next base: position 3,389,204 of record NC_064868.1, read on the forward strand.
GCTCTATGCTCAGGAATTGCTCCTGACAGGGTTGGGGGAACCATATGGGATGCCGTCCTTCTGCATTTAAGGCAAACGCATTACTGCTGTGCTATCTCTTTGGCCCCCCTTCCTTTTTATTTACATAATGGTTTGCACTATTGTTAATGAAAGGATATTGTGTATGTCAATTTATCTCCATCCAGTACCCAGTTATTGTCCCAAGTGATCAGTTCCAATTATCATTGTCATAGTGGTCCTTTCTCTGCCCTAACTGCACTGCAAGTTTCATACTATGTACTGGTCCTCCTGGCCCTCTTCCCTATTATCTCTGGATATTACTACTGCACTATCTTCTATTTTTCTTATATTTTATAAATAAGTGAGATTATGTTATGCTTATCCTCTGCATATCCCTCCTTGTATAACTAAATTTTATGACTTCATTTTTTTTCTAGCATTCTGAATAGTATTCCATTGTGTAGTTGTACCATAGTTTCTTTAGCCACTCATCTGTTTTCGGGCATTTGGGTTGTTTCCAGATTCTCGCTATTATACTAGTACTGGAATGCAGATGGCATTTTTTGCATTGTGTTTTTGTATTCCTAGGTTATTTTCATAGTGGTGGTATAGTTGGATCAATTGGAGCTCAATTTTTAGTTTTTATAAGGAATACCCATATTGTTTTCCAGAAAGGCTAGACAAGTCAGTATTCCCACCAGAAGTGACTATATCTTTTTCAATTAAAAAATATTCTGATACTGATATCATAAAAGCACAGAACAAATACTAAGATAAAACATTTTTTTACATCTGCATACTTTAGTTTTCTTTTTTCTTTTTTTCTTTTTTTTGGTTTTTGGGTCACACCGGGCAGCGCTCAGGATTTACTTCTGGCTATTGGCTATGAGCTCAGAAATCACTTCTGGCAGGTTCAGGGGACCATATGGGATGCCGGGATTCGAACCACAACCTTCTGCATGCAAGGCAAATGCCTTACCTCCATGCTGTCTCTCTGGCCTCTATTTTCTTTTTAGATGGAGTTCTGGGTCCATTTCTGCCTTGGCCAAAATATGTTTATTTGTTTATTTCAGAATACTATTCTTTCTATCTGACTTACCTTTTTTTGGTGGGCCTTCCAAGGCCAATTCTTGGAATAAATTAAAACGTTCAAAGTAAGAGTTTTGCTGTCTTTTGGTACATCCTCACTCTATCTTAAACTGATCTACACTCCTCGGGGCCAGAGCTGTAGCACAGCAGTAGGGTGTTTGCCTTGCATGCAGCTGACCCAGGATTAATTAATCAAACCTCAGTTTGATCCCCGGTGTCTCATATGGTCCCCCAAGCCAGGAGTGATTTCTGGATGCATAGCCAGAAGTAACCCCTTAGCATCACTGGGTGTGGCCCAAAACCAAAAAAACATGATCTACTCTCCTATACCCCAGTAGGTCAGTACATGCAGGGGTCCTCAAACTTTTTAAACAGGGGCCAGTTCACTGTCCTTCAGATTGTTGGAGGGCCAGATTATAGTAAAAACAAAAATTATGTACAAATTTCTATGCACACTGTATATATCTTATTTAGAAGTGAAGAAACAAAATGGGAATAAATACAATATGTGGCCCACGGGCCGTAGTTTGAAGACCCCTGCTATAGTATCAGAAGGACTGATATAAAGAGCAGACATCAACCAGCTTTCATGCTGCAGGACAAGTGGCAAAAAGCTTTTTATAACTAACCTTGTGCTTCCCAGAAACAAATTGTCTACTCTATTTTCAGTAACTAGTATCAATTTAGAGTTACTCTTTTGACTTGCAAATCAGATGGCACATTTTTAATTTTCTCCTTTAAGTATTACATAAATTTAAGATATATACAATAATACTATGCTCAAGTTTTTTTGAGCAGAAATCAAAGTGGGAGCCATATACAGTGAAAATAAGTGCAAAACAATCATAAAATATTAAACAATCACCTATTTAGGTAACTTTTACCAGCACCATTAAACCAAGCATCCGATATATTGATAATAAACTTATAGATTATATTGTTTGATTATATTGTTTACACATTTTGTCTGGTGACTTTGTGGCAATAAAGTCAGAAACATCACCAATTTTCTTAGAATATTGAATTTTATTAAGGAACTAAACTGTTAAGGTACTTCTCTAAAACTTCATATTAATTGGATTTGATATATTACATAATCACTAGGGAAATAAAACCAGATTCACTTCAAGATGAAATGTTTACTACAGAGCTTTCTGATCATTCTAAAATGAAA